>NC_081415.1:237858352-238179506 GCF_030272615.1 Cryptomeria japonica
GGAAGCGTCATTCATGTTATTACAGACCAAAGAGTGCAGCTTGATAGGGAAAGCCGTCTCCCATTTCTCCTGAGGGAGGTTATCCTTAATAACAGCAGAAAGTTGCCTGCACAATTCGGCTAAAATGAAACAATCAAGGGCATATCGAGGCAACCTCACAAGTTCTTCCTCAAATCCTCCGACTCTCAAATATGTGAACCTAGGAAACTGAATAAAAGAACTCCCATAATGTTGAACCAGCCTCAATGATTCGGAAGAGAGTCATGGCATCTGAACACCTTCTAGAGCCAAATAAATGTTTTCAAACAATATATCATGCACTTTACGGAAATCCTCCAGAACTCTGTCTTTTTGCAACAACGGACAATATTGGAAGATGGTCATTTCCTCATTCCATACCTCATGCGGAAGAGCGGCGAGATCACATGTGCAGGCAATACAATAAGTCAAATATGAGGCCATACGAAAATCTTCTCTAGACTCTTTGGCGCGTTTGAGCTGGCTTCTCAGGGAAGTGGCAATAATCTCTGCCCAATCCATCCATTGTTCACCCTTTAAGATAATTTCAATGTACCTATACATCCATTCTTCGAACAAACATACATCGGCTGAACCTTTCACCCTGTGTAATAATACCACCAGGTCGTGTATGTGGGGTTTCATGTGGCTTCTAGTAATGACCTTCGGAAGCCTAGAACCACCTCCATAGTTAACCTTGGTCCATTTCCTGGCAAGGGTGTTTCGGTACACACTAGGGTTTTCCCGATACTCAGCTTCAGCTTGAATGGGTGAGAAAGCGGCGAAGGTACTTGTTGTTAATTTCAAAACAGAGGAAATGGTTTCTCTGGAGACAGGAAGTATGACATTACCATTTTTTCTTACTATGCTCTTGCTTCTTACATCATAATGGTCAATGCAAAGTTGTAGGAGTTCAGGGTTTACGAAGGCGGGGGGAAACGCAGCAGCTTCAATTAACCCGCTCGTTAATATTTCCATACATCCCTTAACCTCTTCCATATTCGCAAGAAAATTTGCTTGAAGACTTTCCACATTTACCCCTTCTAAATTGATATCACAAATCACTGGTCTTTTACATTCAAGGCTAGAAACATTACCGAGAAAATGCATAACTGACTTCATTCTCAACTTAAACAAGCAAGACCTCTTTCAGACAAACCTTTGAAAATAACAGTTTTGCAGAATAGAACAAAGGTTACTAAACGCTCACCTGTTTTCCATTGAAAAGCAAATAATCTCCTCTAGCTTCCCTAACTGCTCCTTTTTTCCGAAATCAGACCTCCTCTCCTTTATCCTTTTTCTTTGTTTTTGGATAACTTACCAGGCAACTGAATGAAAATTTATCACAGGGGAACTTTATACATGGGAAGATCGGATAATGATAGTTCATCACCTCACATCAGGATTGACATGCTCGAGGCGTCGATGCATAAATGCCTCGATTAATGATTTACCCTTTTGCATGAGTTAATAATAATTGATTTCATGCGATATCGAGTCATTCATAAGACAAAGGTCTACTCACACTCATAACAATGATGCCCTTTTCCTTGAAAAAGAAATTAAATCCTTTGATTTGACATGCTGACGGGACCATTGATTGCTTTGAGAGAAAAGCGGCGCATCGTACTCCAAAAATAAACTCCCGCCGTCAGTACTTGCCAAAAACCACTTTGAATAGGCTTGAACCGAGCTTCAAAACGGTTCAAAGTATTTCAAAGAAGACCGCCGCGATAAAAGATACTTTCTGCCAAAGAAAGAGTATTAGTATGAAAAATTTGGTCGAACCACTTTGAACTACTTCGAACCGAGGTTCGAAATGATTCGAAGTGATTCAAAAGGGAGGGGAGGAATGACCGTGGAAGCTTGCAACTTTGACCAACTTCTTCAAAGGACGATAGACACTTAGATGATGCAGGGGAGACCTCGAATAAGATAGGTGTGGTTTTTTAAGGGGGAACCCTTGAATTAATATGGCGACTCTAAACGCACTAACAGAATGCATTGTGTCTACAAGTGTTTTGGGTGTGGATTGAAGGAATATATGTATATTCTATAGTTTTATTATAGTTTCTGAATAAAAATTGGGAAGGAACTTTATATTATATGGGATTTTATATAGTTTGTTGGAAATTTTACTTTGGTTTTTCTGTAAATGTCGTTCATGGCTCTGTATATTTTCTCAGATTGCTTTCCTCTCTATGGATTCCATTTGGTTTGTTTGAGGTTGTTTTTAAATCCCCTTTCTGAGTGTGAAGGAATAGTGACTGTATTTTTGGGCTATTTGAGAGTTTCATGAGTATTTTTTTGGACTTTTTGTATGTCTTGACGTGAGAGGAATCTGAATAAATCTTGGTTTATACTTGTTCATATATATTATTTCATTTGTTCCTTGTTATTCTATGTTTTTGGGCAACTCTTTCCATATGGTTTTCGAGCCCTTTCGTTAAAGACTTGATTTTATATTTTAGCCAAAAAATTTTCTAAGTGTTCCATGAAATTTTTGGTATTTGCATTGTGTTAACATTTGCGCTATTTGTTTTTGTATTTGCATTGTCTATTATTGAGTTTGCATGACCCTGAGTAGCAAACATGTTGCTTGTTTGGGTGAAAGTGTTGTTTAAATATGTTATTGTGCTTCAAAAAGTTGCAAAAATGTTGAACAGTGTTGCATAAGCGTTGAATGATTTGCCAAATGCATTGTACTGGTTAACACAAATGCTCTTCTGCCTAGTTTCTGTGTCTTGGTCAGTTTTGATTTATTTCTTCGATTGGATTTTTGTACCGGAGGCTTTATTGAGGTCTGTTGATATTTTCTAGAATTGGTTTTGATGTATTTTAATATTTTTTTATGTATATTTACCTTCATGCCATTATGGATATTTTGGACTCTCTCCATGTTGATGTGCCATGGATTGATGAGTAGATTTTGTGTTGTTTTTTTAGACCAACAAGTGAGTTGGCCTTGTTGTGGATTTACTTTCATTATTGGCAGTAGATTTGATGGCTTGATATGCATTTGTTTATTGTTGGCCAAGAGGCTCATTTGTTATTCTTGTTATTGAAACCATGTGTTTAATCTAAGGATTTTGGATATTTGTATTTGGCTGCATTTAAGTGTATGATTCTTAATTTCCATGTTGGATTAGAGCCTCTTGTGATTTATTATTTGGGCCATGATAGGGGGAGTGGGCTTCCTGTGATGAGCGGGGTCATGAGAGATAGGCTTGCATGAGGTTCCATGTAAGGATGCATGAAGTCTAGACCTCCAGGACACTTTGGGAGTTTACCATGATTTGTGAATAAGTGATAACCTAATAATTAATGGGCTGGGTAGTTAGATTCATTAATAAAGATAATAATTGATGTGAGCCTCATGACTTGATTCTAGGGAGGATGTTTTAGGATAAGCATGAGAAGGCCATTGCAATGGCAAGTCAATCTCCCTTGATCTCTCATAGGTTAAGACGGCTCCACATGTCCATCAGGCTTGTGCCTTATGTTGTTATACTTGTTATGTTAAGGATGGCATGTGATGACACTCCACCCCTACATGTGTTCCCTTGATGATTTACGTTTATGCCTTATTGGTTGCATTTTATATCTTGTTGATTTGTAAGCCTCTGGGAGTTTATTCTTGTTGTATTATGTTTGTTCTTGCATGAGAGTCCTTGTGTAATTGTCTCTTTGGTTATTAGTGCCAGCTTAGGTTTAGAGTGTGTGTTTGGACCTTGTGTCATCTCCTAGCATAGGGAGTGGTTCCTTTGGTTCCACATGGTCGGGTGGTTGGTGCTTTTTAGACATTGGGATGTTCTCTTGGATTCTTCTTGCATGGATGTGGATTCTTCATCATAATGATTATGGATGTACCTTGTACCATATTTATATAATGGATATGATGGATTCATGTAATGTAACTTTTTTGTATGTATTAGTTGGGATCATGTAATAGGAAGAGCTATTCTCATGATGTATTTTATGTAATTATAATTATATGAAGGTAGTAGATGGAATTTAGGATTATGTCATGGATTGTAATAAGACTATATGGTGTATCGCGTTGTACCTATAGATAAAAGGAAATGACTTTATGTACTTTGGAGTTGTAATGGATTTATTAATGAAAAGGAATAAATTTATATTATGATTTAGATGCCTTAGTTGAAAAAGGTATTGTATGGTTATGATTAAGATGTAAATTAATATGTGAAGGAACCTTAATGAATGGGTTAGTATTAATAAGAATGTTAGATAATATGATTAGAAGAATGATTCATGTAGATGCATTGGTAGAAAGGAAATTATGCATTGCATGTAAGGGATTGTTAAGTAAGAACATTATATTAAGATTCTTACATTATGCATTGGAATTAATGATTAAGGAATGATCATGTTAGGGAGCTAGATACAACTAAAGTATGTTTAAATGGATTAGTAAAGATGGAATATACTTATGCATTAGGATTGCATTATCATGGAAAAGATTAAAGAGCATGTAGATAGGAAATGATGGGTTAAAACACATTTGGTTTCGGTTCATAAAATGTATGTAAGATAAAAGGGGATGTCTTGCATTTAAAAGGGAGAATATATCATTCTAGTTGAATGATAGAATAGTATGCATATTATATTGGATAAATAATCTAGTAGGTTGCATATCTCATGGTTAGAAAGTGAATAAGATGCATTAAGCTTAGATGGGGTGTGATTATCATGTGAGTGGGATGTTATTATGATAGTTAATTAAGTAATGACGTTAAAGTACCCTAGGGAAAGAATAATGTTGTTTATGTTTATTTCCACTTGCGTAAATTTATGAAATGTGTAATGATGCATGTTCATAATAGTTAATTGGTTAATGAATGTAATTAAGCAATGGGGTAATATGTTGCATTAGTTGATCATAGATGTTAAATAAATAAATAAAAAATTCTATTAATGTGTTAATAGTTTAATTTGTGTAGGGTATTTTGGTAGGCATTACAGAAAATCAGAGTGTAGACAAGGTTGCAATAATCCCTTATCAGATCTACTTCAAGTTGTTAGTTTGGTAGAGTGCAATCACAGTGGTGTAGTAATCTTTTACCGGATTTATTACAGGAAGTTGTGGACAGGTTGGAGAGATCCTTTACTAGATATATTGTGATTTACTGTGAGTTTTGTAAGTTGTTATTTGAGATTAACTTGGAACTGACCTCATGCATTAGGAGATGCAATTTTCCTTAGTTTATTTACTTTCTACTACGGTGAGTCGCTTTATAATTTTGCAGTGAGCCATCTGATAGTGAGACGTCCATTTTGTAAACACCATATAACTAGTTATATTATCTTGAGAGTTAACCCTCTCCATGGTTTTTTATAGTTGGGTTTTCCACATATAAAATCTTGTGTTCAATTTGTGGTTGTGTTATTTGTTTATTCTGCATTTTCTATTTCATGTTGATGAGATTAATTGATAAGGTTTACATTTCAGTAAAAGTTTTGAAAGTGTAGGAATATTGATTCACCCCCCCTCTCACTATTCTAGAATTTGGTTCATTCAACAATTGGTATCAGAGCTTGGTCCCTTGTTTGATAGCTTAACCGCTTGAGAGAGATTCTTGTTGGTTGAATCATGGCATCGATGAGCATGAACGAAGAATATCATATGGATGAGGAATTGCAAACAACTCTTAAAGATCTGGAAAGTGTGGAATCTAAGAATGGGGAATTGAAAGAAAACATTAGAGAAGCAAATGAGTGTGTAATGAAGTTGCAAGGACATATCTGGAAGTTCAAGCCGAGACATAAGGAGGTTAAAAATCATTTGAAGCATATCAATGAAACTGTTAAAGATTTCATGCTGAAGATAAAAGAGAATAACAAGATAGAAGAAACCCTGAAAGATTCAATTAAGATGAAGAGTGAAGAATGTGAGAAGCTGGAACAAGGAGTGAAGATGCTAAAGACAGAAAGTAAAGTTTTTGAAAGTAGAAAATTGTTGGAAGATCTGATTAACATGCAAAAAGCTCATTTAGATAAGACAGGACTAGGATTTCAATCCAGTGAATGTTAAAATTAGAATGATAAAGTCAAAGGTAAATAAGTTAAGACGGAAGCAGAGAAGAAACCTGAATATGCAAGCAAAATCCAAAATCAGAGATCTACTGCAAGAAGACTACCGGTTCAACAACCGAATGCACAAAGGTACAGATCATTTAATGGTTATTATTTTCAGTGTATAAATTTGGTCATAAGGCTACAAATTGTAAAAGAATTCAATGTTACAATTGCAACAAATTTGGTCATAAAGCAATTTTTTGTAGAAATCATGTTGTAAGTCAGATTCATAATTCAGTTGGAGTGAATAAGATGAATAAAAACTTTCATGGATATTGTCACATATGCAATGGTTATGGTCACAAAGATAATCATTGCAGATCTAGAACACATTTAGCAAATTTAGTGTAGAGAAACATCAATTATTACAAGTGTAAGCAATCCAAACATTATACTAATTAGTGCAAAAATGAAGCTAGTATGGAGAAGTCTACAGAGAATATGTGATGAAGGCTAGAGAAGCAAAGAAGAAGGAAATCATGGTATGGAGAAAGAAGGAAGTGAACATTGAGAGCAAGCCTGGTGTACTGGAATCTGGTGCAAACACCTCTTCTTCCAATAATTGAGCTTATCGCTTTGGCTCAGGGGGAATTTTCAAGGAAAATCATTTGATCCCTCTTCCAAAGTTGTTCATGTTGTCGGTTCATCTTGACTCTATTTGAGATGTGATCTAGTAATTCAATGTTTGCATTGATGTCATCGATAAGACATTTTTCGACGGAAAAACCCTAGAAGGAATTGGTAAGTTAAATTTAGGAATTTGAGATTCTTTTTTATCATTGTTTGAAGAGTAGAAGCAACAATTAAAGAGTGAAAAGCAGAGAAGCAGAGAAAAAGTTCAAATCATGGAATCAAAGATAGTTGTTGAAGAATTGAGCAGTAGAAGTTTTCAGACTGTTGAATAGGTACGACTAGATGAATTTGATACGGAAAATATTAGAAAAATGGAAAGGAGTTTAAGTGAAGAAAATTTGCAAAAGGTCAAGGAGTTAAGTCATAAAGGAATGAATTTATGGAAGGAGTTCCCATGGTTCAATAATGAAGATGTGATGAGGTTAATCTTGAGTCATGTGTAGAATGACTGTGTCACAGATAAACCATATCTGATCACGAAGGACATTATTTTGACTGTTACTGGTTTGTGCAATAGTGGGAGTATACCTATCAAGAAGATAGTAAAGAATAAAGAGGTTGAAACCCTAACTGGTGTAAGGAGATACTAGAGAGAATTATTGATCGATAAAAACATTAATCTCATTGTGAGGTATGTGTTTTGATTAAAAAAGCAATGTTAATTAGGGTGATGATCCTTTACATTGACAAAAGGTTATCAAAAATTAAACAAAATCCCAAAGGCAAAAAACAGACCAAGCAAGGGTACAAACCCCAAACAAACAAAGTCAGATAGGCCAAACAACCTATCAAACCTGCAACAACCCAACCCATCTCAAGAGTGGGGGTAAACACCTAAAACTTGATGAAGGGGGGGTTGGAAAAGGGGGACAGTTTTTTCCTTCCGCCTGTGATAAACAACTATCCAGGAAACACTCTCATTAGGAACATTCAAAGAAAAATCAGGCGAGGAGGACCCCACAGAGTTACTACCAAACTGTTGTTGCATAACAACAATAGACTGTTGTTGCAGAAAACAAAAGACTATTGTTGCAAAAAACAACAGACTGTTGTTGTAGAACAACAACAAGAGAAGAATTACTAGGAGAAGAGAGAAGCTATAGAGTAGGAGCAATAGATGTAGGAGCCAAAGGGGCGAAAGAGTCCACAATAGCAGTAACATCAACAAAGGCTTCATCAGCAGTAAGGGGCACCTCATCTCAGGAGGAGACATCATCCTCCAAAAAAGAGTCAAAAGAAGTAGACTCAGAAGCATTAACCATCAACTGATCTTCAGTAGCATCCTTCCACCAAGTAGCAACTCCTCTATGGTGGGAGAGAGAACAATATGAAGCTAAGGGACCTATTCAGAAGCAACTTTAGCAACGAAAGGGGAGGCCCTTATAATCCAACGATTGATTCCATAGCCTATCTCCAACCATTAGAAACACATCCCTAGGGAGGGGCAGAGATATGCCAATATCAATTAATAGACAAGAAAAGGTTGAATGACCCATGCAAGTCATGGCATCATCAACCTTCAATAAGCTGCCAATGGAGTTATCAATGGCCTCAAAACAAGAAGGCACCCAGAAATGGAGGGGAATATTAGGAAGGTAGACCCAGACTGAATGAACAGTAAGGGGGTTGAAGGAAGTTGTCCAAGGCTTATAGAGACAGAATGATCTCCCCAAGCCCACAACTTACCAAAAACCAAATCGCAATCAAGAGTAGAAGTAAAGGAAGCAATGAAAAAGCCTTTAGCATAAGGAAAAATCTCAGTGCCATGAGCAACTAAAGGTTTCTAGGAATCACTCACCCAGCAATGAAGGTCTGGAAGAGAAGGCCATAACCCAATAAATTTGCAAACCAAAGCACAGCGTTGGTAAAACTCAACATTTTCCATAACTTTCTAGCCACATACCAAACAAGGGAAGTCTTGGCACAAGGAAGAGGACAATTTCCCTTGTAGATATTAGCAACAACTCTGACCATGCAGGAAAAGCGACGCCTAGGAGAAAAAGGAGGAGGTTTGGGAGTAGAAATAGTCGTGGCCTCAACACCCACAATAGAAGGAGAGGAAGGAGCTTCACCAGTAATAGAAGGATGACCCCCCGAACCATTAGCATTACCAACAAGAGTCATAGTATGAGGAGTTGAAGTAGCGGCAACTCTAATCGAAAGGGTTTCCACGAAGGGGGAACCATCCACAGAATGGAGAGTGGCAGCAACCGCCCAACCCATGCTAGGAGAATCACTCCCATAATGCAGAACACCCACGAAGATAGGCGCCAAAGGCAAGGAGGGGTCTGCAATAGTCAACATGCAGTGAGCGGGAGAAGGCATTTTAAATATAACAACAACACATTGTTTTTTTTCAAGCCCATGTGTGTTTCACCATGGGTTGTGAGGTATGTTTCATATGTATATCTTACAAGATTCATTTCAGAAATAGGGAAGGTTCTACATCGGTTATTGTTGTGTATGTTTTGCATAAGATTTCTATGGAAGATGTTGTGTTCGATTTGTGTGAATTGTTAAAGAATGAGTTGTTAGAGAATATCAAAATGACTAAAGAGAAAGGTTACCCCTTCCAGTTCAAATCATTGCTTATATGTTTAGCTATGTATTGTTTGGGATCTTTACCATCAAAGGAAAGTGTATTGTGGGAATCTCGAGTCCTGGTTGCTAGGAAAATCTTTCAATAACTTAACGGCTTGGATAAGAAAGAAGAAGCTTGTGATGTTTATTTCAAACCATTTCTAGATATGTGGAGTATTGGTCCAGTATTCCCTGCTACCGGTTCAACTAAGAAGGTTTCGGCCTCCAAAAAGAGGAAGCGAAAGGAAATCGTGTCATATAGTTCTTCAAAACTTGAGAAGAAGCAAAAACAAAAGAAACATGAAGAAGTTATTGAGTTGGATGATTCAGAATCCCCTATGGTCAAGGAAGAACTGGATATTGTAATGCAGGAGAAAGATGATTCAGAGGCTAAAGTTGATAATATGCAAGATTTATTGGATAAATGTGAAGATGCTAAGAGGAATTTATCAGAGTATATAAATGAGATGAGAGATTGTATCAATAACTTGCCAACACAGTTTACAAGTATTGTCTTCAATGACCGACTACTATGGTGAAGCACAAAGCTAAAGTTGAATCTACTAAAGAAGAACTAAGTTCTATTGGTAATACATTTGATTTTGTAAGTGACAAAGATGGAGAGATAGGGAAAAATAAGCTTATGTGTTAGCATTAAATTGGTGTTCAGTCTTGAAAGGTTCTCCATCTAGAGCTTAGGATAAATACAAGCAGATATTTCAAAAGGAAAGCAATTAAGAATCTTTTTGGTTGGCCTAAAATTTTGACATTCTTTTTGTTATTGAACACATTTATTTTTCTTTCTTTCTTTTTCATAAAAGGCACCCTTTTTCCTTGATGTCAAAGGGGGAGAAAGTGTAAGGAGAAGAAGAAATGTACATGGAGAAAGGTAGAGTAATGGAGATATATGAGTAAGGGGGAGTTATATGTAGATATGTTTTTGGGATTATTCTTTTTGAGATGTTTTGTCATCAATGACAAGGGGGGAGATTGTTAGATTTGTGTGAATGTTGTCATTGATATCAAACCTAATGATCCAGTTAGGACCGGATATGGCATGTTGAGAAATAGTGAAAGATAGGTATGTATGTGACATGAAGCAGACAGGTACATATGATCTACTAGAGCTATTTCCAGAAGATCCTCTTCTCTGAAATCTTGTGTTTTCCTTATCATGGTTATATCCAGTTTAGGTATCAATTATATCAGTTATATCAGTTATATATGTTATATTAGATATATTAGTTATATATGTTGTGTTAGTTGTGTCAATTGATTTGTTGTCTGGATGTCTATATTGCATTATGACTTATGGTTCTACATATCTATATCTTGGAGTTTGGGAGTTGTTGTGCTTGGAATTTGTGCTTATGGGTCCAAGTCTATGGGTCGAGTAAACCCTTGTTTTGTTTTGGTAATTAAGGTATATGTTTCAATAAATGAAGTGCGTGAAGGAATCATGTAAAATATCAAAGAAGACTGACTTGATTATCTTATTTTTTGGTTGAGGCATGTTTTGGATAACCTGTTGATCTAAACAATATATTATTGTGTAAATCACTTTGTTCTTGGCCGACATATTATCTCGGTGTATGAGCTTACTAATATATATATAGGAGATATGTGTGTATGGCAAGAGTGTGTGGTATGAGGAATAGCAGAGCAGTGCATGTATATGGTATCCAGTATTCAAGCAGAGTAGTGTGAGTGACAATGTTGTGTGGTAGAGTAAGAAGTATGTGAGTGATTGATTAGTGGACATAAGAGCAATTAATGGAGTATGATATATGAGTGAAGGTGTGTATGAAGGAAAGTTAGAGTGCATATAGTGTTCCAGTAATCCTTTACCGGATCTACTGCAAGAAGTTGGTTTGGAAGAGTGCAGTCACAATGGTGCAGTAATCCTTTACAAGATCTGTTGCAGGCAGTTGTGGACAAGTTAGAGAGATTCTTTACCAGATCTATTGTGAGTTACTATGAGTTTTTTAAGTTGTTATATGAACTTAACTTGGAACTGACCTCATGCATGCATTAGGAGATGTAATTTTCCTCAATTCATTTACTTTCTATTGCAATAAGCATTTAGGTAATGAGCCATTAGGTAGTGAGCCACCCATCTTGTAAACATCATATAACTAGTTATATTATCTTGAGAGTTAACCCTCTCTATGGTTTTTCCCAATTGGGTTTTCCACGTATAAAATTCGGTGTTCAATTTGTGGTTCTGTTATTTGTTTATTCTACATTTTCTATTTCATGTTGATGAGATTAATTGCTAAGGTTTACATTTTAGTAAAAAAATTGAAATTTTAGGAATACTAATTCACCCCCCCTCTCAATAGTCTAGTCCATTCAACCATTCAACATTATTGTATAGCAGTGCTTGCTCTCAACTGTTAAATTAGATAAGACTATTTAGCATTTGTGAGAACACTTGATAGATTTAATGAGTAGCTATTAGCCATCAAAACTTTAAAAATCTAATGTAATTCTCACATAACATTAGCATATCAAGGGTAGCCCCTATGTAAGTAGATGAAAATGAACTTGGTATAATTAATGAAATGGGAAGATCATTGATTAGTTGACTAAACTAGAAACTCAAAAACTTCTCCTATAGGAATAAAGCATATACCCTAGCAGGTGGTCTGCAAATCATATGTTGAATAGTCATATCAACTATTAGTTAGATTATGACCATCAATTTCTTGATTTATAATATTTTCTCTTCAATTTTCCTTTCATGCTTTGTTGTGATCTTCATTTTTTCCATGTTCGAATCTTGTTTAAATTGAGAAAACTCTTTCATGTTGTTCAACAATTCTATCCCAAGAGTTACCTTTGTTGGTTTTGCAGGTTCTCTTGGAGGGCTACTTTTTTGGATAGGAGTTGTAGTTGTAGCCTAATTTATTTCTATAATGGCTATTTGATCCAACTATTTTGACCTTGTTATTTTTTGTTGATAGACTTGCAGCTATTTCCCTGTTTTTTTTATTTTATCCTCTAACCCTAACTCTTCCCGCAATATTCTCTCAATTTCACCTCCAATCCCTTAATTTTTTGAAGAGTTACCTATAGCTCATTAGTTTCCTCTTTATTTTCCAAAGACAATTCATTTTTACCCTTCAAATACATGTCTTTGAATCAAACTAAGCAAAGGAAGCAGGTTCCTCTTGATGAATTGGACTATGAGGAGGCTTAACTTTCTTCTTTTCTATGAATAAGTCTTCTTCAGACAATGGTTTTGAGTTTTTTTAATATAAATTTATTGTATGATTTTTTCTTTTCTCTCTTTATAGATATTCCCTATAATTAAATAATTTTTTCCTTCTTGAACCAATATCAACTATAAGGACATCCTTTTGCTTAAGATGTGCATGCCCTCTCATAGTACCTTTTATTTTTATGTGATGTGAGAATTGCTTTGGCTAATTGTGCTTGAATTGCCTCTTCTTAGTCATAGAGGAGGAAGATGCATGCTTCCTTTTACATATTTTAGAAATAGAGGAGTTTTCTTCAAAAACAAGGTTTTCAAATCTTGATGTTGCAGGTTGCTCCCCTAGGTTAAAAGTTGATTTCCTTACACTTGTGTCTCTAGTTGCTCATGATGGCTACACATAGGTGAGGCAATTGGTGGAGAAGAGGGTGCATTTTTCTCTCATCTTCTAGTGGTCCATTCCCTTTAGGTGGCTCATTTACTTCTTATTCCCTATTTTTCTCATTTATCTCAAGCCTCAAGGGTCTACCATTGATGTTATTGCATGCACAAAAGTCCTCCCAAGAAATAACTAGAAATTGAGCATTTCAACTCCTTTTTATAAACAAAACTATCAGACAATGGTGAAACAAAGTTGATTGGTTCCCTTTCTTTCTATAGTTAGTAGACATTTTGTTTAACATGTTATACAAAAAAATTGGGACATTCACAAGCCTTCTATAGCACAAATGACTTAACAATTTGAAATGCATTGTGTATAAAAGGATTTTCTACCATATGCTAAGTACCTAATCACATGCATAGCTACAAATAACAATAACTAGGATAAAGAAAGGTGTTAGTACCTTGTGTTTAGGATTCAAATTCTTGTCTAGGTCATGCAAATACAGCCCAAGATTCCGCTACATTCGTTGAGTTTGGAGACTCTTCTTCCAATTGAGGGCAACCCAAAAAATTCTACAATTGTAGCTTCTGAGGTATCAACTCTCAATCCCCCGGCCTGACCATGGCTTCATTTTGAACTAAAATTTTCATACAAATTGTTTTGTTATTACCTCATTATACTCAACTAGTCTGAGAAAATATTTAACCCAACTTGTTTTCTCAAATAAGGACAAGTAATCTTGATCTATCCACAATAAATTATGGTCTTATAGTTTTCTATGGATAATATCTCCACCCATATTGTGTTCATTTTTTTCTTTGAATTCCCTTTCAATTACCACTGAATTTTTTTCATAGTTTCTCTTTTCTCCTCTCCTATTCTTTAACCTTCTCCTACCCTTATATTTATTTTCACAATTCTTGCTAATGATAGTTACTAGCATAAATTTATACGAGACAATATTGGTAGAATATATGCACTTTAGTTTGTTGGTTCTTTTATTTTAACTTTGAAATAATCATGCAATGGGGTGTTCAAATGTGCTTCATGTATGGAAATCAATAATAAGATTTCCCCCAACTAAAGGTATCATTTGTCTGTGAATGAAAAGGAGATAGGAAGTACAAAAGAGATAAATTTGAAAGGATTGCAGATGGTATATAATTATTTAATTAATGTTTTGTGTGAGAAATGTATGGAAAAGTATGAGTAAATACTAATAATAAAATCAATGTAAGAAATGCCTAGTGTTATATGATGGAGAAGAAAGGTGGTGCCGAAGTTGAAAGTTGACATGTGTAAAAATATTTGGAAGAGTGATCAAGTTGAAAATTTGTAATGATGAGAAGTAATGGAAATGACTTAATTGAAGTCATCAAAATTGGAAATCATTGGAATGATGTCATGTGCCTTGAATGAGATAGCTATGGTAGAAAGACTATCATGTCTGGATTTGACATGAAGTGATTTGATGTGTGTTGGGTACAACAAAATTGAATGCAAAATGGTTGCATGTTGTGAAGTATCGATGGTTGTTGCATGTAGGTAACTGAAGTGGCTGGATGTAGGTGCACTGCGAGTGGTAGAATGTCAGGCCCCTTCTAAAATAGCCTCAAGGTTGGTGCTATAGATCCCATTTGTGGAAAATGTTGTGAGTACCTCCAAAAGAAGTGCCTATAGGTATGATTTATTGAAGGCACAATGTGTGCTTGTATTTTTTTTAGCTAAGGTAATCACACCTATGGACGATCAGTTAATAAGCCAACAAGCTCTTCTACATATGTATAAATGGATGAAAGGGTGATTTCCTCAAGTGAGACTATCAATTTAGAATCTATTGATGTGGAAGGTGGTGAAAATTGTTGCTATAAAGTTTGAAGGAACTCTTCCTTTTTCAATGGCTTCTTGTATAGCTTTAGGTGATGTACATTGATCATCAGAGAAAATTGAATTCAATCAATGGTGGTAAGTTGTACATCTCAGTTTGGAGAAAAAGTTATTCCATAAGGATCTAGTCACCTTGTTTATAGCTTACCTTATGGTCCTTATAGGTAGAATCATAGAGCAATGCCTAATTGCCTTCATGATATTATTTAGTTTTGATGAACTAGTCATGCCATTTAATCCTTTGCTTTTGTAAAATATTTATGTTATGGACTACTTCTAACCTTAATTCATCTAAAGCATCGAGTTGATGCAATCAGTCATTTTTAGCTTCATTCAGATCCATTCCCAATTATAATGATATCCTCAATTTCTTATACTCCAACTCAATTGGGAGGCAACCTTTTTCTATAAACTAACGCATATGGTGTAAACCTTGTAGATTTTTTCTATGTTGTTTTGTATGTCGAGATACTTTTGGTAATCTGGCTACCCAATCCCTTCTATGTAGCTAAAACTTCTTGGTCATTTGGCTTCAAGTTCCTTATTTGTAACCTCAACTTGCCCATTTGATTATGGGTGGTAAGGCATTGACATTTTATGCCTAATTTCATATTCCTTGACCAATTGTGCAATCAGCTCTAAAGTAAATTGTAGTCCTTGCAGTCATTGGTCTATTGTTATCTTCCTTGGCACACCATATCATGTGAAGGGCTCTTGATATAAGAATGTGGCTACCTTGGTGCTTCTAGCAGACTTCAAATATTTAATTTCTATTCATTTGGTTAGATAATTTATACATATTGGTATATATGCCTTAGTTTGAGGTTGGTTCTATGGACTAATGAAGTCAATGTCCCATTTATCAAATGGTGCAATCACCAACTATGGTTGTAGGGGTATTTTATCACTTCTTCTAGATCTTTTATCCTCTATTAATGATCACGTTTTGTTGTATACTAAGTCACATCTTTATGAAGTGTTGGCCAATAGTATCTTATATAATTGAGGATCTTGAGTTTTGTTCTCTTGGTTGAAAAATGTCCTCCATGAGGCTCATCATTATAGGCCTTGATAATATCATAGAATTTCATCCTCTCTTATACACCAATTATAACATTATCAAGTCCTTTATTAAGTAGGTATCCAGCTCCACACGAGTATGGAAAGTTGTGTTCAACCAAATGACATCTTTCTCTTGGTGACAAATGTGGTGTTGTCTTGCTTGCAAATAAGTAATTTTCTATGTTTTCATATTAAGGTGTATGTATTGTTAAGAGAAAAAGAGTTCACTAGGAAAGGAATTATCCATAACTGGTTCTTTTGTTTGAATATTTAATTTGGACAAAAATTCATCCACTACATTTGTTTCGTTTGGCTTGTCAAAAATGGCAATGCCAAAACTCTGTAGTATTAGCCACCTTAAAAGTATCCCACTAACAATTGGTTTGTTCAACAAATATTAGATTGTTGTATGGTTAGTATAAAAAAAATAGGATATCCAATGATATACTACCTAAATTTAGTGATTGCATATACTACAACTAACATCTCATTTTCTATTATAGTATAATTGAGTTTAGTAGCCTACAAATTTTTACCAATGTAGTAAATAGAATATTCTAAATTATCTTTTTTTGTACTAAAATAACTCTAATTTCAATGTCAAAGGCATCTATATGGATCTGAAAGGGGGTTGTCCAATTAGGTCCTCTCCAAACATGTTCTTGTGTGAAGATGTTTTGAGTCCCTCAAAGGCTTCTTGGTAGGCATAGGTCAATTCAAACTCAATGTCCTTAGATAGCAAGACAAACAGGGGGGATGTTATCTTACTAAAATCCTTAATTTGAATCTTTTGTAGTATCCTAGATGGCCAAGAAATCTTCTCACATCATTATGATTTTGTGGTACTAGTAGACTAGATATTACTTCTATTTTATTAGGATCCATCTCAATTCCCTTGTGTGACACAAAGTGGTCTAAAATAACTCCTCCCCCCATCTTCATAAAACATTTCTCATTACTAAGAGAGAGATTGTGATCTTGGCATCTTTGAAAGACTCTATCCAGATTTGCCAATTCTTCTTCATAAAGCCCCATAGGTGGTGAAATCATTCATATATATCTCTACAGATTCATGTGCAAAATTTGAAAATATGCTCAAAATATCCCTTCAGAATGTTGTTGGAGAATTACATAATCTAAATGGTAGTAATGAATATGCATAGGTACCCCATGGATATGTGAATTTGTTTTTGTCTTAGTCTTTATTATCTATCTTGATCTAATTGTAACCATTGAACCCATTGAGGAAAGAAAAGTATATCTTCTTTGCCAATGAATCTAAGACTTAATCAATGAAAGGGAGAGATAAATGATTCTTCCTAGTGGTTTCATTTATCTCTCGATAGCCAACACACACTCTTCATCTTCCCTCTTTTTTTGGGTAATATTGCTAATGGGGACATTCACTTATTGTCGGATATTGGATATATAAATCATGCATCTAGTAGTTTTTGTAGCTCAATTTTCACTATATCTATAATAGCTAGATTTATTTCGTGTTTGAGTTGTCTCACTAGCTTGCATCCCTCATTGATGTATATCCTATGCATACAAATATTAGGATCTATATTGTTTATGTCATATTAATCCAAAGAAAATGCTTCTATGTGGGCTTGAGGCATGTTCAATAGTTCAATTTACTAAGATGTTATTAATTCATTGCTAATATTAAGTGTCTTGTTAGGTGATACTTCCATTGGTTTCAAAAAACTCATGACAGAGGCAAGATCTAGTCTCGATAGATTGAGATCACATCTGTGTGCAAGAAATTCATGAAATATCTACGAAATAGATTTTGAGGTTGTTGTACGCAACATGTTATGTAATGATAATTCACTATGTGAGGCATAGGTCTTGTTGCAGGTCCATCCTATAAGAGCTTTGTATAATGTTAGCAAGAATTTCATCCTCATATTGAATATCTATCATGGGACTCCTTTCAGTGTTCATAAGTATCTAGAGAGAGTATTGGTCATCATCTTCCAATTTCAACCATATATGATGCTCTAAATCAGCATGAGGTTGTGTAGGAGGATAATGGACCAATTTCTTTATTACATTTCCATTGAAAATCGATCATATCATTATACCTACATCCATAAAGAGATATGTTGTTTCCAGCCATGGTCATCCTAAGCTTAATGGGTATCCTCCTAGATTGGCCTTAGGTTGTAAAACCATAAATTCTACTAGCTATTCCAAGATTCAAGTGTGATGACTAAGCCTTCAATCATACCTTCTAGTTTGACTATTTACCTATTGACATGTTACAACACTATAGGTGTAGACCTTAAATCCATGAGTTGCATATTGTTCATTGTCTCTATGGTCATGTAACATTTATCGTTTCTCCAAGATCAATTAGGGTGTTCTTAATAAGTGAACCATTAATTTGCACATCCATCACAAGGCTACCAGGGTCTAAATATTTTGGAAAACATATATTTCCCAACATTACATCAGCTAGTTGTCCTATAACATGGAGAGTATGAGGATCCTTTCGTTTTCCTCCCTAGACTTTTGAGACACAATTTGTTGATAGCCTTGGTATAGATTGTCACATCTTTAATGGCTCAGAATAGGGGAATGTCAACACAAGCATTTTTCAATTGTCCCAAGAATTCAAATTCTTGTTTAGGATGGAATTTTTGAGTGTCCAGCCTTTCTAGGAATGGTGCCACCTTGCTCGTGATGTCTATATGTGATTGACTTTGTTCAAGTTGCCATTGTTAGGTTTTTCAATGGCTAGTTCCTCATCGGAAAGTTATGTAATTTGTGGGGATGACATGCCAACAAGGGTTTTTCCCTTAATATAGATGAATATCACTAGCCTCAACCACATAGGTTGGGTATTAGATGGCATTATTAATATAGGCCTATTAAACAAGCTTACTATTAGGGTTTGGTGCAAGCTGGGTAGAAAATTATGGTGCTCTAGGTTGTGCAGGGGCAAGCATAGTTGGATTTGGCATAATGGTCGGTTATTGTTGTGGCTATAGGCAGTTTATATTTGAGTTCTATTATTATTGGTTTCCATGCAATTGTAGTGACCATGGGTTTTGACGGTTTTGATGGGATCACCATTGTTGGTTATGTTAGGATAACCGGTGAACAACTGAGAGGGGGGTGAATCAGTTGTTAACAGATTATGAAAATTTAAGCACACAAAACCTTTTACTAGACTGAATAAACCAAATACCGGAATAGAAGATATATCAATTAAGAACAAACATAAATCATAAACCAGATACCATGCATCCACAACACAACACCAAGATTTGTACGTGGAAAACCCGGTAAAGGGAAAAACCGTGGTGGGAAACCGTACCCACAGTTAGATGATACTTTTGCAATAAGTATGTGATAACAATAAGGGGCGTGCACATGTAGGAAGGCCAATAGCCTAGAGCACTTTTCTCATCACAAAGGAGCCTCACGAACTACAAAAGATCTTCAGATTACAATCTAGAAATAAGAATGAATTGAAAGAATAGCATCTCCTATGCTTGAGTACAATTTCGATTAAGTTCAATGTCTGAGGTCTTAAACCTCTTACACAAACCCAACTCAATCACCTATGATTGACCAAAACCTCTACATATGATTACAACTTTATTCACATATAGATAATCCCATAACCCATGACCACATGCCACGATCTACAAAGAGATCTTACATCATATTTATACCAACTCGGGACCTAAACAATTAGGTCAACTACCTAAAAGATAATTCAATAAATCCATTACATAAACCTGCAAACCAATAATAACACAAGTCGGCCTAAGAATGAAACAACATTAACCAAACAATAAATCCAACCGGTAACGCATCGAGAGCATCCACCAAAATGTTACATCAACCGGTCCATAACCTAACAGAATAGCATAGAATAGGTCTAGTGTCAAATGTAACACCACCAATCAACTATAACATGAACACGATAACCATCAGCATCCTGAAAAACCTTCTAGAAGCTGCAACAACACCACTTATAGAATCCATCAAAATATCTTCAACAAAGCTCTGTCGGTAAAACCCTTACCGGTAGCCAAAAGGCTTACTAGAATGTATATGATGGCTTCCAGATCACCAAATCCCAAATCAACTGAATGTGACATGCACATGAATGACCGAACCAAACCAAATCCACCAATCTGATCATACCGGAGAATACTAGAGATAGTCTCCAGATCAACATTACAATCCAACCACTCTACCAGAACCCGATAGACAACCAAACAAGCTAGTGTTGACATCAATGCAACACATAATCAATTCCTCCAAATTTCCAATAGGTTACAATTTGGAAATTAATATGGTTGTTGTTGTGATGTAGGAGCATCCCCAGTTCATAGCAATCTTGCATCTTGACCAAACACATTTTCCTTTATGTTTTGCTTTTTGTTTGCAGTTTCAGTTTTCCTTTTGTGTATCCCGATTTTGGCTCACCGGATCCTATGGAGTTAGATTCTTCTTGAATACTTGATCATATTTCTTTCTTCCAGGCCGCATCACTTTTGGATCCATTTCCGGCAAGATATCGCTATCGGTTTCCTTGACAATTTCTTGTTACCGGTTGGCAGTTCTTGTTACCGGTTGCCTAGACCAATTTTGGTGATCTACCGGAACCCCTTCTGAAGCTTACGAAGCCTTGGGCGTTGATTCCGACAGTCCTTAGTGTGTGGCCAACCTTTTCCCACAATCTACATTTCATCCTTTGGATTTTCCAGAGGAATCTCTTGGCAAAGACCGACCTTGTTATTCTACACGTTTGGTCTTGTTCTTCGGGTTTTGATCCTTTTGGGGTGACTGGATCCTTTGGATTGATATATATAATTGTAATTGTGCATTAGAATGTAATCAAGCAGAGAATCAAGTAGCTAGACAGTGTGCAGAAGATATATCTCAAGATTCAAGGTCCCGGTTGTGACCTATTATGTATGTTCTACTAGGCCCATGAGCCAGTATATTGTAACCTGGTTGTTACCGATTGGATGTAATCAATTTTCATAAAATAAAACAACCTGTTCTACATTGCCTCCATCATATCTTGGTTTTTCCATTGTGTTTACTCTTGTTGATCAGTCCAGATTGATCTCTTTGAGGTCCCTCCTCATCGGTGACTGCTTCAAGTGGTATCAGAGCGAAGTCTCATTACGGAGGTTGCGTGTCCTGAAAATTTTGTTGTAGGGTGGTGGATTTCATATCCAACCTGCAATTGCAGAGGACTAGCGTGAATGATGGCACAAAGAGGAGATAGGAATGGTGGAGCGTGTGGGAATGCATACCCTGTTGTGATGGAAACGTTGCGTGGTATAGTAGCCCAGTTGGAAGTCATGGAGACAGCCCAAAGAAGAGGCTGACATATTTAAGATATAAGTGAAGATGAAGGTGAAGAAGCCCCGACAGAACAAGAAAACCTACTGGTGGTTGATCCGGATGAGGAAAAGTTTTTGGGGGTTTTGAGTAGGGCGAATACTAAACCTCATTTTACCGCACTAGAATATGATGGGAAGTTAGATTCAGATGAAATGATGGATTGGATCTCGGAGATGGAGAAGTATTTTGATTTTGAAAACAATGCAGAAGAGAGGAATGTAAAATATGCTTGTACCCGGTTGAAAGGTCATGCATCTCTTTGGTGGGAGCATTTGCAAGTTGATAGACAAAGAAGAGGTAAAGAGAAGATTAAGACATGGTATTGGATGATTGCTAAGTTGAAATCAAAGTTTGTGTCGGTGAATTATCAAGTGGATTTGTTTCGGAAGTTGCATAATTTGAGATAGAAGGAATCTAGTGTGAAGGAGTACACCAAAGCATTCTAAAAGCTGAATATCAAATCCGGACATGTTGATGATGAAGTTGAACAAGTTGCGAGATATTTGAATGGATTGCGGCTATCTATACAAGATGAACTAATTTTGATCAAATTGGAGAATGTTGAAGAGGCTTACAAGTATGCCCTAAAGGTAGAAGAGAAGTTAAACAAAAGACATGAGCAGAGGCAGAGAGGCAGAGGTGGAAGGTTTATTGGAGGAATATTTCAAGAAGGAAGAGGATATCGGAGGAAGAGGAGCCAGTATAGATCAGAGTAAGGACAAGGAAGTGAACAAAGAAGGTATATAATACTAGAAGGATAATAGAAATTTATATCAGAGGATAGAACCAGATGGTTACTAAAATGACAATCTTGGAAAGAAAGACAAGAGGACATTTATAGGAACCTGCTTTAAGTGTGGAGGACAAGGACATCGTGCATTCGAGTGTAAGAAGACAAAAACTACTAAAAGAGGAACAATGGTGAAAGAAAACCCCACCAGATCAAACAATAAACTGGAAGATGGAGAACTGATGGTGATAAGGAGAGCTTTGTGTCATACCGAAGGATATGAAGAGCCCTTGCAGAGGAAGAATTTGTTCAAGACCAGATGTAAGGTATCTGGTAAGTGTTGTAAAGTTGTTATTGATAGTGGTAGCTAAAATAATATTGTTTTAGAAGAAATGGTGAATAAGTTGAAATTGGAGAGATTGAAACACACTAAGCCTTATCAGATAGCATGGATTCAGGATGAACATAATTTGTTAGTAAGTGAACAATATTTGATGAAATTGAAAATTGGGAATTATTATGATGAAGTCTTGTGTGACAAGTTTTGCAAAGGTTGAGAGAAGAGAAGTTGCAGATCAATATCAAGAAGTGTACTTTCATTAAGGTTGAGTCGGTCTATTTCGGATTTGTGATATCTAAGGATGGTTTGAAATGGCCTGCACCGGAAAGCATTGGAAAGGTAAGGTCATTTAATGGACATTTTGGCATTGAAAAAACAATAGCATTGGTGAGTGAGCAGTACTTTTCGCCCCAGATTCATAAGGATGTTAAGAGATATGTGCAGAGTTGTAGAGTTTTTCAAGTTGCAAAGGGTAGTAGTCAAGATGTGGGATTGTATAAACCTTTGACAGTACTGGTAAGACCTTGGGAGTATATAAGCATGGATTTTGTACTTGGATTGCCTAAGACACTAAGAGGGAATGATTCTATATTTGTGGTAGTGAATAGATTCTCGAAGATGGCTCATTTCATACCTTGTAAGAAGACATCAGATACATTGCATGTAGTTGACCTATTTTTCAAGGAAATCATGAGATTGCATGGATTACCTAAGAGAATAGTTTCATACAAAGACACTAAGTTTGTTTGCTATTTTTGGAGAACAAATTGGAAGAAGATGGAGACAGATTTGAAGTTCATCTCTACTTTTCATCCACAAAATAATGGATAGATAAAAGTTGTTAACAGGAGTTTGGGAAATTTGTTGAGATGTTTAGTGGGAGATAAAACCGGAACTTGGGATTTGATCCTTGCACAAGAAGAGTTTTCCTACAATAATTTAGTGAGTAGAAGTATTAGAAGAACACCATTTTCAAATTGCTACCGGAGTGCATCCTAGAGGTATATCAGAATTGAGAGACATTAGAAATGAAGATCGGAGAAGTTCAGAAGCAGAAGAATTTGCAGATCACATGACAACATTTGGAAGACATGAATAACACGTATAAGGAGAAGGTAGATGAGAAGATGAGACATAAGGAATTTGAAGTTGGCAATGAAGTGATGGTATATCTGAGAAAAGAGAGATTCCCGGTTGGAACTTATAACAACTTGCAGATGATGAAGTTTGGACCTTGCAGGATTTTGAGGAAGTTCAGTTCTGGAAATGCATATGAAGTGGAGTTACCAGATAGTCTAAGTATTTCAACAGTGTTTAGCATTGCAGATCTTCATGAGTATCATGAACCAGAATTCAGTGAGAATAGTGTTGTAGTCTTGGATAAACACTTGCCTCTGAAGGAACCGGATCAGATTGAAGAGATTTTGGACAGTAGGATTGGGCGTAGTACCTGGAGTAGTCAATATAAGGAATATCTTGTGAAGTGGAAGGAAAAACCAGTTGAAGTTTCATCTTGGATTTCTCAAGTAGAGGTAGAACACATTGGTTTTCCTTTGACCCCAGAAAAGTTAGAGGCTCACTTTTTCAATAACCCCAGATGTCTGATGCAGAGGCATCCCTGGTTCATAGCAATCTTGTATCAACCCAAAATATTTTCCTTTCTGTTTTGCTTTTTGTTTGCAGTTTCAGTTTTTCTTTCTGTGTGTCCTGGTTTTGGCTCACCGAATCCTATGGAGTTGGATTCTTCTTGAAGACTTGATCATCTTTCTTTCTTCCAGACTGCATAGATTTTGGATCATTTTTTGGCAAGACATCGCTATCAGTTTCCTTGACAAATTCATGTTACTGGTTGGCAGTTCTTGTTACTAGTTGCCTAGACCTATTTTGGTGATCTACCAGAACCCCTTTTGAAGCTTGCAGAGCCTTGGGCATGTATTCTAATGTTCCTTGGCATGTGGATGACCTTTTCCCGCAATCTACGTTTCATCCTTTGGATTTTCGGAGGAATCTCTTAGTGGAGGTCAACCTTGTTATTCTACACGTTTGGTCTTGTTCTCTGGGTTTTGATCATTTTGGGCCAACTGGATCCTTTGGATCAATATATATAATTATAATTACGCATTAGAATGTAATTGAGTAGAGAATCAAGTAGGTAGATTGTGCGTAGAAGAAAGATCTCAAGATTCAAGGTCCCGGTTGTGTCCTATTCTATATGTTCTACTAGGACTATGAGTCGATATGTTGTAACCCGGTTGTTATCGATTGGATGTAATCAATTTTCATGAAATAAAACAACCTGTTCTGCATTGTCTCCGTTATATCTTTGTGTTTTTCGTTGTGTTTACTCTTGCTGACCGGTTCAGATTGATCTCTTTGAGGTCCCTCCTCACCAATGACTACTTCAAGTGGTATTAGAGTGAAGTTTCATTTTGGAGGTTGTGTGTCCTAAAAATTTTGTTGTAGGGTGGCGCATTGCGGATCTGACCTACAGCTGCAAAGGACTAGCCTGAATGATGTCGCAAAAAGGAGCTAGGAATGGTGGAGCGCATGGGAATGTAGACCTGTTGTGATGGATATGTTATGTGGTATAGCAGCCCAATTGGAAGTTGTGGAGACAACCCAGAGAAGAGGACGACATATTAAAGATATAAGTGAAGATGAAGGAGAAAAATCCCTGACAGAACAAGCAAACCTACCGTGGTTGATCCGGATGAGGAAATATTTTTGAGGGTTTTAAGTAGGGAAAATACTAAACCTCATTTTACCCCACTAGAATATGATGGGAAGTTAGATTCAGATGAATTTATTGATTGGATCTTGGATATGGAGAAGTATTTTGAATTCGAAAACATTGCGGAAGAGAGGAAGGTGAAATATGCCTCTACCTAGTTGAAAGGTCATGCGTCTCTTTGGTGGGAGCATTTGCAAGTTGATAGACAAAGAAGAGGTAAAGAGAAGATTAAGACATGGGATCAGATGATTGCTAAGTTGAAATCAAAGTTTGTGCCGACGAATTATCAAGTGGGTTTGTTCCGGAAGTTGCAGGATTTGAGACAGAAGGAATCTAGTGTGAAGGAGTACACCAAAGCATTCTACAAGTTGAATATTAGATCTAGACATGTTGATGATGAAGTTGAACAAGTTGCAAGATATTTGAAAGGATTACAAATGTCTATACAAGATGATCTAAGTTTGATCAAATTGGAGAATGTTGAAGAGGCTTACCAATAAGCCCTAAAGGCAGAAGAGAAGTTAAACAAAAGACATGAGTAGAGACAGAGAGGCAGAGGTGGAAGGTTTACAGGAGGAAGATTTCAAGGAGGAAGAGGAACTGTTATAGATCAGAGCAAGGACAAGGAAGTGAACACAAAAGGTAACTCATATCGGAAGGATGATAGAAATTTCTACCAGAGGAGAGAACCGGATGGTTACCAGAATGAGAATTTTGGAAGGCAAGACAAGAGGACATTTAGAGGAACCTGCTATAAGTGTGGAGAGAAGGCCATCATGCATTCGAGTGTAAGAAGATAGAAACTACCAGAAGAGAAGCAATGGTGGAAGAAAACCCCACCAGACCAGGCAATAAACCGGAAGATGGAGAACTGTTGGTGATGAGGAGAGCTTTGTGTCATACCAGAGGAGATGAAGAGCCCTTGCAGAGGAAGAATCTATTCAAGACCAAATGTAAGATGTCCGGTAAGTGTTGTAAAGTTGTTATTGATAGTGGTAGTTCAGATAATCTTGTTTCAGAAGAGATGGTGAATAAGTTGAAATTGGAGAGATTGAAACACCCTAAGCCTTATCAGATAGCATGGATTCAAGATGAACATAAGTTGTTAGTAAGTGAACAATGTTTGGTAAAATTGAAAATTGGGAATTATCATGATGAAGTCTTGTGGGATATTATGCCTATGGATATTTGTCACCTTTTGTTGGGTAGACCTTGGCAGTTTGATAGACAGGCAGTACATGATGGGAGGAAGAATACATACACTATTATGGCCAATGGGATGAAGAAAACCTTGTTAACCTTGGAGGAATATTTGAAGAATGAAGTCTGTAAGAATGCTAGAATATGTTTGGTAGATGGAAGGAAATTCCTGGATGGATTGAGACATGAGAATGTGTGTTTTGCCTTAATTCCTAAGAAGACTGAAAAACTGGAACCGGAAAAAGAACACCCAGAAGAGATAAAAGATTTGTTGACAGAATATGAGGACATCATTTTAGATAATGTACCTGATGGATTTCCACCTGTGAGAAGTATTAGTCATTGCATGGACTTGGTTCTCGGAGCTAGTTTGCATAACAAAGCTGCACACCGGTTGACACCGACAGAGAATGAAGAACTAAATAGACAAGTGCAGGAGTTGTTGAAGAAAGGTTTGATCAGAGAGAGTCTGAGACCTTGTGCAATACCAACAATATAAGCACCTAAGAAGAATGGAGAGTGGAGAATGTGTACTGATTCTAGAGCAATAAAAAAGATCACTATGAAATACTGCTTTCCTTTGCCTAGGATGGATGACATAATGGACTGTTTGAGTGGAGAAAAATACTTTACAAAGATAGATTTGAAGAGTGGATATCATCATATTAGGATCAGAGAAGGTGATGAGTGGAAGACAACATTTAAGACAAATGAAGGATTGTGTGAATGGTTGGTGATACCTTTTGGACTGACTAATGCACCAAGTACTTTCATGAGGCTAATGAATGAGGTATTGAAGAAATTCTTGGGTAAGTTTGTTATTGTGTATTTGGATGGCATTCTGATTTTCAGTAGGACAAAAGAGGAGCATTTGTTGCAATTAAGACAAGTTTTACAGAGATTGAGAGAAAAGAAGTTTCTAATCAATATCAAGAAGTGTACTTTCATGAAGGATGAGTTAGTCTATTTGGGATTTGTGATATCTAAGGATGGTTTGAAGATGGACCCTAAGAAAGTGAAAGCAATTGTTGAATAGCCTACACCACAAAGCATTGGAGAGGTAAGATCATTTCATGGATTGGCTAGTTTTTACCAGAAGTTAATCAGAAATTTCAGTTCAGTTTGTAACCCTATGACTGAGACCATGAGAGGAGATTAGAAGGAATTCAAGTGGGCCACCGGAGCAAAAAAAAAGTTTTGAACTAGTGATATAGAAAGTGACTGAGAAGCCCATGTTAGCTTTACTAGATTTCAATAAAGTATTTCAAGTGGAACAACAATAGGAGCAGTCTTGAGTCAAGAAGGGAGAGCAGTAGCTTATTTTAGTGAGAAATTGAATGATGACGGGAGGAGATATGTAGTGTATGATCAGGAGTTTTATGCCATAGTACAAGCCTTGAAGAAGTGGATACATTACTTGTTTCCTAAGGAGTTTGTGTTGTATATAGATCATCAAGCTTTGCAGTATTTGAACAGTCAGAGTAAGTTGAATCAGAGACATATGAGATGGGTAGAATTCTTGTAGAGTTACACCTTTGTGTTGAAGCATAGAAGTGGGAAATCTAACAAAGTTATTGATGTATTGAGTAGGAGAAGGAATTTGGTGACAGAGATGAGAGTAACAGTATTAGGATTTGAAGATTTGAAGACCTTGTATGATGATGAAATGGATTCTGCAGAACCTTGGAAAGGATGTAGAGAACCGGTTATGGTAGATAGAAGCAAGTGGTTGGATTACTTCATTCGGGACGAGATGTTATTCAGAGGAGTTCAGTTGTGCATACCTAAGAGTTCTATGAGGGAGAATCTGATAAAGGAGAAACATAGTGGAGGACTAGCTGGACATTTTGGCATTGACAAAATAGTAGCATTGGTGAGTGAGTAGTACTTTTGGCCCCATATTCATAAGGATGTTAAGAGATATGTGCATAGTTGTAGAGTTTGTCAAGTTGCAAAGGGTAGTAGTCAGAATGTGGGATTGTATAAACCTTTGACAGTACCGGTAAGACCTTGGGAGGATATAAGCATGGATTTTGTACCTGGATTACCTAAGTCACTGAGAGGAAATGATTCTATATTTTTGGTAGTGGATAGATTCTCGAAGATGGCTCATTTCATACCTTGTAAGAAGACATCAGATGCATTGCACGTAGCAGACCTGTTTTTCAAGGAAGTGGTGAGATTGCATGGATTACCTAAGAGCATAGTTTCAGACAGAGACACTAAGTTTGTTGGCTATTTTTGGAGAACACTTTGGAAGAAGATGAAGACACATTGGAAGTTCAGTTTTTCTTTTCATCCATAGACTGATGGATAGATAGAAGTTGTTAACCGAAGTTTGGGAAATTTGTTGAAATGTTTAGTGGGAGATAAAACCAAAAGTTGGGATTTGATCCTTGCACAAGCAGAGTTTGCCTACAACAATCAATGAGTAGAAGTCTTGGAAGAACACCTTTTGAGATTGTTATCGGAGTGCATCCTGGAGGTATATCAAAATTGAGAGACATTAGTAGTGAAGACCAAAGAAGTTCAGAAGCATAAGACTTTGCAGATCACATGGCAGCATTGCATATTCAAGTTAAGCGGCATTTGGAAGACATGAATAGCAAGTATAAGGAGAAGGAAGATGAGAAGAGGAGACATAAGGAATTTAAAGTTGGCGATGAAGTGATGGCATATCTGAGAAAAGATGGATTCTCAGTTGGAACTTATATCAAGTTGCGGATGAACAAGTTTGGACCTTTCAAGAATTTGAGGAAGTTCAATTCTAGAAATGCATATGAAGTGGAGTTACCGGATAGTCTAAGTATTTCACCGGTGTTTAACATTGCAGATCTTCATGAGTATCATGAACCAGAATTTAGTGAGAACAATGTTGCAGACTTGGATAAACAGTTGCCCCGGAAGGAACCAGATCAGATGGAAGATATTTTGGACAGTAGGATTGGGCATAGTACCTGGAGTAGTCAGTATAAGGAATATCTTGTGAAGTGGAAGAACAGACTAGTTGAAGATTCATCTTGGATTTCTCAGGAAGAGGTAGACAGCCTTGGTTTCCCTCTGACCCCAGCAAAGTGAGAGGCTCACTTTTTCAATAACCTCGGATGTCTGATGCAGGAGCATCCTCGATTCATAGCAATCTTGCATCAACCAAAAACATTTTCCTTTTTGTTTTGCTTTCTGTTTGCAGTTTCAGTTTTCCTTTCTATGTGTCCCAGTTTTGGCTCACCGAATCCTGTGGACTTGGATTTTTCTTGAAGACTTGATCATCTTTCTTGCTTCTAGACAGCATCGCTTTTGGATTATTTTCCGACAAGAGATCGCTATCAATTTCCTTGATAGTTTTCTATTACCGGTTGACAGTTCTTGTTACTGGTTGCCTGGACCTACTTTGGTGATCTACCAGAACCCCTTTCAAAGCTTGTGGAGCCTTGGGTATTGATTTCGATGTTCCTTGGCATGTGGCTGACCTTTTCCCGCAATCTATGTTTCATCCTTTGGATTTTCTGGAGGAATCTCTTGGCGGAGGTCGACCTTGTTATTCTACACGTTTGGTCTTGTTCTTCAGGTTTTGATCCTTTCGGGCTGACTGAATCCTTTGGATCGATATATATAATTGTAATTTCACATTAGAATGTAATCAAGTAGCTAGACCGTGCGTAGAAGATAGATCTCAAGATTCAAGGTCTCGGTTGTGACCTATTCTGTATGTTCTACTAGGCCTATAAGCCGGTATGTTGTAACCTAGTTGTTATCGGTTGGATGTAATCCATTTTCATGAAATAAAACAACCTGTTCTGCATTGCCTCCATCATATCTTTGTGTTTCCATTGTGTTTACTCTTGTTGACCGATCTAGATTGATCTCTTTGAGGTCCCTCCTCACCAATGACTACTTCATGTTGCCACATCCCCTATTGTGGAACCCAATTAGATGATGGAGCATTAGGCCATGGTTGATTGGGCATAGTATTCCAATGTGGAATGTTCCAATTAGGAGGATTTGAATTGACCCCAGGAAAAGAAGCATTGTATGACAAAGGGTCTTGAGGCATACCTTCTCTATTCCCAGGGAATGCATTGAGCAATGTAGAAAACTTGTCCTTCTTCATCCTCTAACGTATGAAAATTAGATCTCCCTCACCTTTCTTTAGTGATGCTAGCAATTTTCTTACTTTTGCAATTGACATTCTTCTCACAATAATGTAGGCAATATTTAGTAAGAGTGGCCTCTGCTTCTTCTTTTTTGATGTGCAGAGTATCCAACTGGATAACAAGATGGATGATGATATCTTTTTTCATGCTTGATAGGAGATTGATAAGATATACCCTAGAAACACCAATAGATGTCTTGGTGGTAGGTAGGAATCCAAATCCTTTAGACTTCCATAGAGTTGATTGTGAGTAGTTCCTACAAATTTGACAGATTTATTCAAAAGGCAATTGAGAGAGTGTCCCTTCTCCAATCAAGTTCAGAGCATCTATACAATCCTCATTCACACCTCTTAAAAATACCAACTAAAAAGACTCTAGATAGAGCTTATTCTGGTGTGATTTCTTTAAGCACAACTAAAATCTCTCCACATAATCTTCAAGTGGTTCATCCTCCTTTTGTGACATCTAGAAGATGTCATCTCTCTTCATAACTCGCCCACGATAGTAGTCTTGATAATTCTGTAAGAATCTTTCTGTCATTGTGTCCCAACTTGTGATTACATTCTTCATAAGCCACATGAACCACCAAATAACATCTTTCAACCTAGCTAGAAATAGTTTTAGCTTGTATGCATCAGTTGTACAGTCATAGGTCCAACACTGGACATTCAAACAAAAATGTATTAGGGTCTTCTATTACTAGACAATGAAAACTAGGCAAAGCAAACAAAGGTATATTTTTCAAAGTAGTTTTATACTCATGGTCAGCATTGGGAAACTCAAAAGTCACAAGTTTAGTGGGATTTTCCACTTCAACTGCAGCCATTGTTTAGACTAATCCTTTTGTTGAGTGGATTCATTTGAGGATGATGGGTTTCTTGTTCTCTCAATGTGTTCAAATAGCTCCTCTTGATTTTGAGTTTGTGGAAGTAATCTTCCTAAGGCATCCCTCTATCGCCATATGCAATAAAAATTTGAGCTTAAGGGTTGCCTTCCTGGAGTTTGTTAGTAAATGATTTGAAGTTTGTCTTGATCCTTTTACTATTCTTTTTATAGAAAATTAAAAAACTTCTAAATAATGAAAACAGACAAAATATAAAGAAATCTAAACTTACAGATCCTAAACCTTAGCACCATCCCCAACAACGACACCAAAAATGACTGACTCCATCTAAGTGTAATAAATTGATGTGCATGCATTCAACTCAACAAAGCAATTGATCCCTTATCAAGTAGTGTATTAACTCAAATGTGCTACATTTAATTATCAACCAAAGAAGCATATATTTTTGGATGATGTGTTGGCATTATATATGCAATAGAGAAACTCTAAGCTATTTTATCAACTATGTATAGGAAATTAAACTAAAATAACAATCTTAACTAAAAGCATCATTACTTTGAAAGTAAAACTATTTACAACAATTCTTGCAGGTAACTATTCCTATTGAAATTGAGTATGTTATAACTTGACAACACACAACTTTATCCTAGACAACTTATCAATAATGATTAAGCATATTAACATGAATCGAAGAAAGGAACTTACCAAGTTATTGTATTAATCAACAACCATCTAAGCTATTAAGAGTATTATAATACCTTAACTTGCACTTGCTTGAGTGGTTGTAATCTCAGTTATCAATATTCAATCTTCAGCTCAAAGATTCACTGTCAAAACTCATCCTTTATTGCAATTTAAAGAGTGTACATAAATTGATAACAAATTTTCTTTTTGACAAAGATGTCTATAACAAAATCTAGTGACTAACTAATAACTAACTTCAACTCTAACAAGATCCAACATTTATACACGGAATCCTTAGAGTTGGATTATTTGCAAACTCTAAACAACTTACTAAAAGATGTCAATCCTCCCATGATCATAAGGAGAAAACTTATTCTATCCTAAACAATAGTAAGAATCTAATTACGCAAAGTTGATAGTGTCACAATTCTCTTTGAACTCTTGCATCATTAAGGAACAATTATGGTCAATACATGTACAGGATCAAGACATAATGAACCATATTTTGTCATTCCACTAATTCCTCTGTATTCTATGATTGCATTTATTCTTAATTAGCAACATCAACAAAAGGTAGCAAGATTCATGAATGAACCATCCCACATTCCATGACCACAACTTCCATGAGGCCGAATGTGCAATAGGTTATCATCCTTTAACTGCAAGTTGATAGTCAAGATCTATTGCAGGTTAGTTTCTTCAAAAGTATGTCATCAACATTAACTATCATTAATAACATAAAACACCATAATCATTCACAAAATCACACATTCATTTATCAATATAATATATATACTATCCATAGTGCTTAAATAGTTAAAATAGCTAAGAAAGTTTGGATAATGTTTAAAAAGAATCAAGAGTGAAATGGAAAATATAAAACTAGAAAGGAAATGAGGACAGTTATGGGGATCATCAATTGGCTACCTTTTTGTTGTTGGTTTTTTGTTAGCCTCCTTACTATTGATGGGGTTGTCTTCTTGTTATTCTATCCAACTATTATCTTATAGCAATTTAACTACTTCCAAGTATTTTTTTAGCTTGTAAAAGATAGAGGATGTTTCAAAATCTTTCTTTTTACCTTTAATCAAAAACTTAATTGTAATATGATAATCCAATACAATTAATAACTGATTTTATTCCCAATTTTGATTCATGACCAAACCAATGAATATACCAGTCATAACACTCATTATTATTAGTTAATTAATGCTTCACTATAGACTACTTTAGGTGAAGTAATACTTAAGATTAAAAAAACTTATTTACTCATTATTGAAAAAATAGTGTGATGCTCTTTTGTACCTCTTTTCAGGAGACGCAAAAGGGAAGAGAATTATGTCATAGAACCATAAGCACGAGAGATTGCGTACCTGTGATGGTGGGATGTAAAAGTTAGATTATGAACCTACTTATAAAATCCACATATTAAATGGTCATGTTTAATATTTTCTTGTCAATGTTAAGTCCTAAAGATGTATGCAACACAGTTCTCGTTGGCACTTGGAATAACACACATATCTATACATGAGGTTTACAACACTCTGAAAGGAGTTTACAAGGTGCTCCTTGAACCTTTGGATATGAGAAACCGCCAGCTGTATCTAGTGGTTGAGACAATGCATCAACCAAGTAAAACGACCTAGGTTCAAATCTGTAGGGCTTAGAGGTAAGATTTTTAGCTCCTTGGGCTTGGATGGCCCTAACTAAACAAAAAGCCAATCTAACTGAGTTATGCAATACCTCAGTAAACAAAGTCAAGTTACCCCCAGAAAACAGGCTGATGACCTTTGGAAACCAAGAGCCAGCACTTCATGCTCTTTTTCCTTGTACATTTGATCACTCTGAAAGAAGTGTACAAGGTATTCGTTGAACATCGGAGATAAGAAACCCACAAGCTGTCTACTGGTTGAGACAATGTTTCTTCAATGCAAACGACCTTGATGAACAAGCCCAGTTGGGCCTAGAGGCAAATACTTTAGCTTCACCAAAGGGCCCATCCAATTGAGTTCTGCAATATCAATAAACAAAATTAAGTTACCCCCATAAAACAGAGCTAAGTGCCTTTGGGTACCAGCAGCACGCTCTTCATGCCCATTGTCCTATCAGTTGAGTAGTCTACTGCCTAGAGTCCTAGCCCCTCTCCCTCCTCAACCTAAAGGTTGGAAACCCAAAAGGTGTCGGTCTATCAGCCAAACGCTCTTCCTTCGGTTGAACCCTTACATCTGATGAATGCCTTGATTTTCCCCTGTCAATTAAGAGCATAGATTCCCTAAAGTTTAAGAGCACAAAAAATGCCCTTCGTCACGAGATAGCCTGTAAGGCCCTAACATACCTAAAATGAACATCAAATTCCTATTGCTGTCATTTCATTTTGTCTATAAAGCCTTCCCTTGATAGTGAAATGGAAGAATTCCGTTCAGACAAGAAGCATTGTAGAATGGAAGTTTAAAATTGTGACTACAAATTTGCATTAATTTTTATTTGCTACTTGTATCCATATAGTGTACTTTCTAATCTCTGTAAGAATATAGACATATAATGCATTTATAATCTTACAGAACTTCTCTAAGTCATGAACGTATAGCAGGGAATTGGTAGCCATGCAGAAAGGAACCAAACTAAGACCTTCCTACAACTAACATTTTTTTAACTGGAATCACAGCAAACGGCACAGATTCTACATATCCCACTGTATGCCATATAGATGTCAGGAACTAATAACATGTTCATGCTTAAAAATAACTATTTTCTCTCGGAATAAATTTAAAGACACACAAGCTTATATTTGATACTTGCCAGAGCGATTAGTAGGGAACATTTCCATGGATGGGACTCCCACTCCACTTTTCAATGTGCAGATGACCCCATTCTAGTTTAAAATTCTGTAAACAGGAGAAGTTAGATTCTTTACTTGATAAATCAGAACGGGCTTGTTTTTCCGTATAATTTATAAGCAGACTATACAAAAGGGGGTCTGGAGGATTGCAGTACCTGCTGAGATAGGAAATATTTTTGCCAGTGGCACCAAATCTAGTGACTCTGAATTTATAACTTCTATTTCTATTAACATGTTGTATATTTAACAGTCTCCTATAAAGTGCAAGCACAGCAGATTTTTCTTTTATCATGAGCCCCTCAATTTTTCAGCAGCACCTGCTGAGAAAAATCAGAAGCCTCCTCTCCATAACTTCATTGCCTCTCTGATCCCAATAACATCGTTATCAAAAACAATGGTACTAAAACCCAGTAAGCAAGGAAACAGTATTAGTCTGTTTAATCTTTCTGGTGCATGAATACAATGGTACTGGCTCAAACCTTGTATATTTAATGAATGGTTGTCAAAAGGCATGTATTGAAAAAGTCGAAATATGGGGAGCATTTTGCTGCCACTTGCAAAAGCAGCTCCCTTCTTTAATCATACATCATGTAGGGCAAAGCGTGTATCAGGCACATACCCTGCTGCTCTCAACAGCTGATATAATTTTTCCAACATTGCATAAATTTTCTCCGTTTCAGGGTGTGATACATCTCCTACAAAGAATTGATGAATTCCTTCCTTGATCTCAATCCAGCTGCATCCTGGGGTTTTTTTCACTCCCTTGTCTTTCATCATCACTCTTATGTTTCTGGCTTCATCCAATCTACCACTCTCAGCATAGATGTTTGACAGCAGTATATAGTTCCCAGAATTGAGAGGCTCTAATTTGAAAAGCTGTTCTGCTGCATATTCTCCTAGCTCTATATTGTGATAAACTCTACAGGCACTAAGCAATGCTCCCCAGACACCAGCACCAGGCTCGATTGGCATCATTTTGATCAATTCACATGCCTCATCCAGTTTGTGAGCACGGCCAAGGAGATCCACCATGCATGCATAATGCTCCACCCATGGTGTGAGAGAAAACTCTTGAATCATGCAATGAAAGCAGTGCCAGCCTTCATCCACCAAGCCTGCATGACTGCAGGCAGAGAGAACACCAATAAAGGTGATGCGGTTTGGTTTAATATCTTCTTGGAGCATTTTCTGGAAAAGTATGAGAGAATCTCTCCCACGCCCATGCATCCCATGGGCTGCAATTATTATCGTCCATGAGATTGTATCTCTTTGAGTTATCTTATGAAATACTTTGTTTGCAATTTCTATATTCCCACATTTGGCATACATGTCCAAAAGGGCGTTCCCCACACTTGTCTCTGATTCTAATTCTCTTCTAACTACGAATCCATGAATTTCTCTACCTTTTTGCAGAGCTCCTAGCTTTGCACATAGAGGAAGGATACTTAATATTGTGATCGAAATGGGTTTGACATCTGCCAGCTGCATTGTGCGAGTGAAATGGAAGGCCTCATTCGCGTATCCATTCTGGGCATATCCCGATATCATTGCATTCCAAGTAACTGAGTCTGGACCAACGCTTGCTTCTTGCATTTGGTGAAAAAGTCTCAAGGCCTCATCACAATTTCTGTTCCGAGTATAACCTACAATCATAGCATTCCACGAGTTCGCAGTTCGTGTTGACATGTTGTCAAACACTTTCCGTGCATAATCTATGACAGAACACTTACCATACATGTCTACCAGAGCATTTGCGGCGACAACATCAAAGTCAAATACACCTTTTACCAAACAACCATGAATTTCTTTTCCAAGATGCACAGCTGACAAGATTGTACACGCAGGAAGAAGACTCGTGATCGTAACAGAGTTCGGCTTCATGCCCTCCACTTGCACCTGATGAAATACTTCCAGGGCTTTTTTAGCATTACCATTCTGGGCAAACCCTGCAATCATGGCAGTCCATGAAATTATATTTCTTTCAGACATTTTGTTAAACACTTTGCATGCATCCTCCATTTTCCTGCATTTTGCATACATATCTATCAGGGCACTCCCTACATAAATATTAGAGTCCAACCCACTTCTGATTGTGCGTTTATGGATACACCTACCTTGTTGCAGAGCTGCTAAATCGGCACATGCTTTCACAACAAAGGGGAACGTAAAAACATTAGGATACAGAGCTGCCACTAGCATTTGATGATATAGCTCAAGAGCTTCCTCACAGTAACCATTAATGGCATATCCTTTGATTAAGGTATTCCAATGTATTTTGTTTGGTTTTGGAATTTTGTTAAACACTTGGCGTGCATCTTCAAAACGTCTGCAGTTGAAATAAGCGTTCATAAGATTTGCTCCGAATAAGCCATCTTGCTGGTTACCACTTAAGACAATTTTCGCATGCAGTTGTTGGGTTTCTGTGAAAGTATTAATCCTCGCAAAGAACTCTTCTAACAGAGTACAACATGAAACATAATTTGGGTTTTTTTGGTGCTGTAAAATAGTGGTTTTTATTGTCATAATTGTGTCATGAATAACATTACTGGCAAGCCTTAATAATGCAATACAAACCAATTGAATGAATGCCAAGTAAGCAATCCATTGTAAGCTAGTGAAATGAATGTTTAAGTTAACATGACTGGAATTCCATGCGAGGGAAATAGGATGCAGGCAAAAGAATAACATCTTAATTCCACCATTGGAATTCCTTGAAACCCGCTAGTTGTCAGATCACTGTTTACAGTACTAATACTTCAATCGCTTCTCTACTAACCCATTTCTCGTGAGTGGTCAATACTAATAAATGAGTGCTTTTACCCATTCATAACTATCTCCCGACAGGATTCTGTATCTGGTAACCTGGACCTCGCAAGCTCACCTGGATACCGATATCCTTCGAGAAGAACATTCCCAAACGTTGTTGAAAGTAATTTCAACAAAACAAAAACAAAAACAAAAACAAGGACAGAGAACCCCTCACAGGACACGTTTATTTTGGCTTCAAAACGGCAGTATGGATTGACTAACATGCGTGTTTGTTGTGTGTTTTACACTGTCGATTTTGCAATAAACAGTTGTGATTGACTAACTTGTCGCTAACATGATGATGATGTATGAAAGGTCTCTTTTGGAACCAAAATAGCTTCAGCCCCCTCACACCAAGTCAATAGCTTTTCAACAAATAATTGATGGTAGTGGGTATTTTCCATACAAAATAGCATGTTTAAGGCTTTATGTCATGATTCTGACATTCAATATTATGTTATTCTCACTATTTTTCATACAAAATTATTTGGGTATGTTATAGGGATGGGAATCATAATATTTATCATTAATTGTATTGTTTTTTATTTTATTATTTTGTATTACAATAAAATTTCAATTGTAGTCTTTTTCCTATAATTATTATCAAATAACATTTGTAGCTAAAATTTTCAAATATATATTACTTTCATTGTTATCATTATTTTAATTTGAAACTTCAAAAATGAGTTGCAAACAAAATTGACCTCAACTTCATGAGTTATGAATAACCAAAAGTTGAATACGAGTTCCAGAAAAATACAACTCTTCTCAAAAGCTTTCTCTACCCTATATCTTGATGTATTGTAAGACATTTGGATGAAATTGTAAAGTAGAATTTAAATCATGTCAAAAAATATTTAACCATGCCTTGATTCATTCTCTTAGTGGAACAAGGTAGGAAAAATTATATGGGGCATGTTGTTATATACATTATTGTTGTCATGTTTCATTTTAGTTTTATGGTAAATCATTTCTATTTAATATCGCAAAGGTGAGGGTTTACTTATGGCTTCTATGAAATTGATTTCAAGATTTCTTCAACAACTTTCATGGGCCCCTCTAGGTCTTGAAATTCTCTTATTTCAGATGTCTATGTAGTTAAAATAAATTAGATATGTATTATTGGGTTTCAAAATCGCTACTCACACCTTAGAGAGATCAATTCACTTCAAGGCTACAGAGATTTCATTCTTGAAGTTAGGTAATCAACTCATCCATAAAGAGTGAGGGATGACAAGCCAATTATTGAGAATGAATAAAATCCCATTCACTTTGGGCTTAGCTAAACTTAGGAGGGCGTTTCTAGAGGTAACCTTGAACAATGTTTTTGTTACAACTAAAGATATATATGATAAGAAAATTTGCAATAGCACCCAAATGTAGGTTTTGATCCCAAACTTTGTTACTAGACCAAAATTAGCCTTTGACTATGACCTCTCATTGAGTTGATACAGTTATGATAAAAATGATACTCTTAAGATAAATACTTTCAAGGTTTTCTTTAGATGTTTCCTTTGGTATACATGAACTATGAAATGCATTAAAAAAAAACTATCTACTCCCAAGCTACTAATTAAATACTTTGTTCATTTTAAGCATATAAAGGGTCAATTTTTTCAAGATGGGTTCCTTATATGGGATTACAAAATCACATTCAACCATCAATAATAGATGTGTGATAGTTAACAATCAAATCTACTTAACAATCATTTTCAAATTTTTTGGACATTGTTTTGCAATAAAAAAAATCATGACAAATCATAATTCATAGTGCATTAAAGTTTTGCAACACATGAATCTAAAATATCTTCCGAGGAATGTGGAGACACATGAGAATGGAAAATGAATACAAGATTGATGTCACCTATTTTAACGAAAATTACTTATTCTCTACTAAGGAAAGTGGGTTTGGGGTGTCTGTCAACATATCAAGCCATTGTTCTCTACTTGTTATCATCACATTTATTTTTCTTACTGTTTCCTTTTGTAAAGCTCATTCCACTAGACATTAGCAGCTTTAGGAATCCGATGATTCACAAGCCATTAGGAAAACTATCTCTAATACCACTAAAATAACCCTACCAAAATATTGATGTAAATATTTGATAAAACCTTATATGGTCTACTTATTTTCAGCCTTCTACAGGTATTAATTTTAAAATATATAAATAATCCTCATTAACCCTAAAACACATTAATCTTTACATAACAACTCATTCATTTCAAGGCTAAACTATATAATTGGTTATATTTCCTTAATCTAACAAACTCAAATTATAAAAATAAAATAAAATATGCATTAATAGTGAATACACCAAAAAAATGAATTGCATTCATGCAAATTATAATAAACCTTAATAGTTTGGGTTGGGTTCATCATGGAAGATAATTTATAGCTAAAAATGTGATTTGCCAAACTTAGCAAAGTAGTTTTTAATACAATTTTATAATATTATCCTGAACCCAAGAGTTATACATCAAACCTTGAATTTCCCTTCATGGAATTTTTAATTAACATTGATACCAAGATTTACAAATGAATTTTAATACTAAAAGGAATATTTTAGGACAATTTTGTATATTTAATATGGGCTAGGATTACACCAAAATATGCTGCAATAATAATATATAAATGGTAGTAGAAACAACATTACAACTACATTGATTGCCCAAATTTACAAATTGGGCTTGCAAACAAAAGATGAAATTACAAAATTGTTCTTATACAAAATAGATCTAAAATACATTATATTACTCTACTACAACAACTGTATTAATTGAAATATAGTGCCTATGCCCAATACCCACAACCCATGACATCTGCAATGCCATGCAATATGAAATCATTGTTATGGACGACAATTAAAGTTAAAACAAGACCTCGGGTTGATAATCCATTCTTCAACCAATAAGGTTTATGTCCTTCAACCTCTTGTGAATCCAAGGGTTTCCAACTTTAGATTTGGGTGTTTGAATGCTAAGGTTCAAAATAACTTTGAATTAGGGTTTTGGAATATCTTCATAATAATTCTTCTTTTTAGACCCTAAATCCTTAATACCCATAAAAAGAATGTTAAAAGCCATATTAATTGCCAATATCTTTTGATATGACAAAAGCACCCATATATATTGGCATCATTTTCCTTTGAATCAAAACTAAAATATAGATCCACATGCATAAAAAGTTGACAAGGAGGCATGGACGAAGATAATTGAAACTCACACCAACTCTCAACATTAATGGTGTGAATATTTGTTGCTACAAACCCTAACTACCACATTAATGACATATAGAGCAATATAATTATCTCTCACTATAGAAAATAAAATTGGAACCATTCTCTCTTTCTTTATGTGTGTGTGGAGAATTATTACCACCTTATTCTTGTTACCATTGGATTCTAAAGAGCTCATTCTACTAAAAATGTTTTGTTTTTAGAATCCCATGATTCACATGCTAGCAGAAAAACTATCTTTGATACCACTATAATAGCTTTGATACTAGTCCTTACTAAAATATTGATACAAATATTTAATAAAATCATACACTATGTTTATTTTAATCCTTCTCCAAATATTATTTTTGAACGACTACCTAATATCATTATAATATCACGACCAAATATTTAAATTGCATATTAGAATTTTTTTGTTAACATTTAAATTAGCACCATACAAACCTTAATGTCCACATCCATGTTTACTAGCAACATTAACAATGCAAAAATATGTAAACCAGTCTTCATCAATGCTAAAACACATTATTGTTTTAACAAAAACTTATTTAGCACAAGGTTAAACTACAAAGTTGATTATTTTTCCTTAATCTAACAAACCCAAATCATAAAATATAAATCTTAGCATTAATAGTGAAATACCCCAAAAAGTTGCCTCCTTGTTGTATATATTACATCAGACCCCAATACTATAGGTTGGGTTCACCATGAAGGATAAATTATAGTTTTAAATGTGATTTAATAAACTTATAAAATCATTAATTAACACAATTTTGCAATAACAATCAATTAATACTGATACCTAGATTTTCAAATGAATCTAAATAATGAAAGGAATCTTTTAGAATAATTTGTATAGTTAATATATTTTGGGATTACACTAAAATATATTGCAATAATAGCATAAATGGTAGTAGTAACAATGCTGCAACTAAACTTATCAATGCCAAAATTTACCAAATCAAGCTTGCAAGTCAACTTGATGAAATTATAATACTATTCTTATATGAAATGGATCTCAACATGTATATTTTATTACTCTATTATAAAAATTATACAAATTGAAATCCAATTCTTGTTCTCATGACCCACAGTCGATGACAATTACAATGTCATGTAATATAATATCATTGATATCAACGACCATTAAAGCTAAAACACCACCTTTGGTTAGTAATCAATCCTTCATCCAATAGGGTTTTCATCCTTTAGCATATGCTATTTTAAAATTTTCATCTTTTGACCAATAAATCCAAGGGTTTCCATCCTTAGATCTATGTGCTTGAATGTTAGGGTTTAGAACAACTTCATATTAGGGTTTTGAAATATTTTCATAATTAGACTCTAAATCCTTAATATTTATAGAAAGAATGTCAAAACCCACATTAAATGCCAATATATCCTGACTTATATGCAATAGAGAGCACCCTTACCTACCAACATGAATAATCCTATAGAAATAGGTTACAAACTCGGGACATTACATTTTAGAGATTGGATGGAGGTAAATCACCTTCATTTGAAGGTGCGTCATAAAATACCTTCATTTGGAACAAAGGTAAATTCCAAAACTTGAAAAAAGGGAACTTCGTTTGAAGGCCCCCTTTTATTATTTTTATGGAAATTTTCATAGATGGAAAAAAATGAACCTTCATTCGAAGGTCTTTTTTATACCTTTTATAAAAAAATCATAAAAGGAATAAAAAGGGACTTTCAAATGAACATCCCCTTATTTCTATTTTTGAAAATCACCTTTGCTTGAGTTCTTTATTTTTTTTATTTTTGGGGGGAATGATATACCTTCGAATGAAGGTCCTTGAATACCTTTAAAAAAAAAATACGATCATTTGAAGGTCCTTGGCCGAGCACTTTCACTCCCTACCTCAAAACTTCCTCAGAAATTTACTTTCAAAGCTTGGGTTGGACTTGGAAATGGAATAAGCATGACAAACCAACTTGCATGATTGTAGCTCTCAAAACAATCTTCCCAACAAGTATAATTGTAATATATTTTGGTTTTATTATATAAATTTATTTTTATGTTTAACTAAACATAGGTTTTTCACCAAACATCAAGTTCTATGTTCTACACGTGTGGAAAAATAATAAATTAGAGAAAAAAAATCTAAAAATATCTATGCATTAGGTATTGATGTCCTTGTTCCAACAAAAAAAGTTAAATTTTGATACATACAAAACAAGTTATGCATGACATCATACACCTATATATAAATTATAATTGATTTGACTTCAAAAAATAATTTATAAAATGCAACAAAATGCAAGTGTTAAATATTGGTGTTACAAATCTATATTTAAAAGTTATGTGCAGGGACAATTTTCAATGGGAGCGGGTGTGGAGCGAAAAGGAGCGGGAATCCCAAATTTCAAATCGGGGAATGGTGGACTTCCTGGGGAAGGCAGTTTTTTTGGGATCGGAACTGGCAAAGAGCTAGAAGGACAGACATCTCAAGGGTCAGAACAGGACAAGGAAACAATCAAACCGGGGGAGGATAAAGATTCAAAATCTGGGGATCCACACGATAGAGGTAAAGGTAAAAAATGGTCTTCACTTTTTGGAGTGAAGTCGCTAGCTAAATCTGGGCTCTCGGAAGTTACAAATATCTCAGATCCAGTTTCTGGGCTGGTTGCTATCTCTGTTCTAGATAAAGTGGTAGATCTGACTGTAGCAGGTTTATCCATGACTCTAGTGGGACGATTTTTTGGCTTTAGGCCTAACATTGATGATGTGAGGAATTTCATAAGGAGAAAATGGTTTGTAAGAGGTCAAGTGGATGTGACAGCGCTACCTAGTGGGTTTTTTTCCTTTGCTTTTAACTCTGAAGAAGATATGAACAAGGCTCTCTGTGAAGGCCCATGGATGTTCGGCAAGTCAACCTTGGCTCTTCAGAAATGGGTCCCGAACCTTGCCCTTGATGAGTCCTTCTTTGTTTCTGTGCCAGTATGGACACACCTCCCGAGTCTCCCGCTGGAATTCTGGAACGAGGAAGTATTCAAGGGTATTGCAAAATCCTTTGGAGAACTTATGTCGATCGATCTGATGACAGCAACTAAATCAAGGTTAGTCTTTGCTCGCATCTGTATAAATGTTAATCAAATGACGGATATGCCCCAATCCATAGAAATCATATCTAAACTTGGAAAATGGACCCAAGCTATTAAATATGAATCGCTTATGTTTGCCTATTTCCATTGCAAGAATTCGGGGCATTGGGCAAAATCATGTCTGCTCAAGAAGAGAAAGGAAAGAAAAACTAATAGCAATACCAAGAATAAAAAGATTTGGCAAACGATTTATAAAAAAGGAGACCCATCAGCTGAGTGTGACCAAAATAAGGATGTAACGGAATTAGTAAATGAAGTCAAGAAGACTGGGAATAGCAATAATGAAAAACAAGATTGTGTCTGCTCTAATAACCAAACAGAGAGTTCTAAAGAAGTAGAGCAAGGAACAGAGTTGAATAACAAAAATAACCCAGAGGACCAGGAGGTTGGATCTGTCAGTCAAGAGAAGGAAGAAACCGCATCAGTCTCTTCATTCTCAAAATCAGTCGAGGAAAACTTTAATGAAGCTCAAGAGTTTAACCCTTCAGATATCGAGCCCTTATTACTTCTAACCAACGGAAGCCCAAAGCCTCATCTTTGTAAAACCCCTTCTCAAAGTGTGGTAATGGATATTCTGGAAGGGAATCTCTAGATTCTTGGTTTGAGAGAAGGAAAAATGAACAAGGAAGAACTCAATGGAGGGATCTCAACTAGAAGCAAGAATAAGAAAAAGGCAGATGTTGGAAGTCAGAACAAAAAGCAGGGAAGGCCATCCCTAAAACATTAAAGGGAACAAGAAAGCTGGAAGAATCGTGCTGATGGAACACAGTGCTCCATCGAGTCAGCCCTATCTCCGTTAAAGTATGAAGATAATATCCTGGAATATTAGAGGGATGAATGCCCCTCATAAGCAGGATGTGTTACGAAACATCATAAGAGATCATAAACCAGATGTGGTCCTCATTCAGGAAACTAAGATTTCTAAGGAAAAAGTTGAAAAGATTAGAATTTTCAAGGATAATGGTGTCATAGGATCTAGCTCGGAGGGAGCCTCTGGAGGAACTACGATTTTTTGGAACCAAAAAACCATAAAAGGTAAGGAAATCATCTCTGCTTTTAATAGGAACTCAGTACAGCTTGAGCATATTAAGGACAACTTTGATTGGGTGTTATCTAATGTCTACGCGCCTAATACCAAAACCGGGAGAGTTAAATATTGGAGAAGCCTTGTAGACGACAGACTCAATTTTGCTGATCAAAGCTGGATTATTATGGGAGATTTCAATACTCCGCTCAAAGAGGAAGAGAACATGGGAGGTCTCCCCTTACAACTTGATTGGAAACAAGACCTAATGGAGTTCATCAATGATCAAGCCCTTATGGATGTGGATCTTCAAGGCATTAATTACACCTAGACCAATAGAAGGACCGGAGTTGACCTGATTCAAGTTAAGTTAGATAGAACTTTAATTTCTCCTGAATGCTTAACCAAGTATAGTTGCTCCCTTGCTTCTGTTATCAAAATTGGGTCAGATCATTACCCCATCTCTTTTACTGCCAATTCTTTTTTGGCCAAAAGAAACTTCCCTTTCAGATTTGAAAAAGCATGGCTATCCCATCCCTCTTTGGAAGCTCGTATTGTTGATTGGTGGAAATATGAAGTGGAGGGAACAAATCTTTTTAGAATAGCCAAAAAGCTCAATATCCTAAAAGCTAAATTAAAATCTGGAACAAAGAGATTTTTGGGGACATATTAAAGAGCAAAATTCAAGTCAAAACTGAAATAAAGGATGTTCAGGATAGAATCCAAGTGGTTGGGATGTCTAAAGATCTTAGGATGGAGGAAAATGTTCTTTTGTCTAAATACCACACCATTATCACTAACGAAGAGACGTTTTGGAGACAAAGATCAAGAGCCTTGTTCTTGAAGGAAGGTGATAAAAATACTCAGTTTTTTCACTTAACTGCTCTTAAGCATAGGGCGGCTAATAGGATTTCTAGATTATCCTATAATAAAGGAATCTTAACAGAGGATAATGATATTAGAAAGGAAGCTCTTGAGTATTTTAGCACCCCGCTGGGAGAAGTGGATAACCTGGATATCAGCAATCAAAACACCCTTTTACAAGTTATTCCTTCTATCCCAACGGATGTAGATAACAACCTGTTATCCCATATTCCCTCTAATCAAGAAATCAAAAAGGCGGTGTTCTCTTTTCAGGGTGATAAATCCCCTAGACCGGACGGTTTTCCAATGTTTTTCTTCCAAAATTTTTGGCACATCGTGGAGGCTGACATCTGCAATGGTGTTAAAGAATCCTTTGGCTCTAGAAGGCTCCTAAAGGAACTGAATGCCACCTTCATTGTCCTTATCCCGAAGATCCCTAGTGCTGATTCTCTCAACAAGTTTAGACCCATTAGTCTGTGTAACTCTGTGTACAAGATTTTATCTAAGGTTCTGACTTCCAGGTTGTTGGAAATTCTTCCAAGAATTATCTCTGTCCAGCAAAATGGCTTTGTCCCCTGTAGACAGATTCTGGATTCCATAATATCCATTCATGAAAATATCCACTCCCTGAAAGTGGCGAATAACCAGGGTTTCTTCCTGAAGTTAGACATGGCTAAAGCTTTTGATAGAGTGAACTAGCAATTTCTCCTTAGGATCATGAAAGCGTTTGGTTTTGGTGACAAAGTTATTTAGCTCTGCTCTCAACTTATGGAAACTTCCTTAGCTGTTATAGTCAATGGTTCCCCGTCTAGTTTCTTCAAAAGCTCTAGAGGCCTTAGACAGGGGGACCCCATATCCTCTATCCTGTTTACTATTCTTGCTGAATGCCTAGGTAGATTTATTTTTAAAAATTTGGAAGATGGCAATCTTAGGGGTCTGAAACCATCTTCTTCCAATGTTGCTTGTTCTCATGAACAATTCATTGATGATTCTATCACTATGGGGGAAGCTACCATTCTAGAAGCTAAAAATATGAAGAATGTCCTGAATACTTATGAATCTGCCTCTGGTCAAAAAATTAACTGGGATAAAAGTTCTCTGTTCTTCATCATTACCCTGGTCCAAAGGCAACTAAGGATTGAAAGAATTCTTGGCTGCAAAATTTCTGAGCTTCCCTCTACTTATTTGGAGCTTCCTCTGTGTTTCAAGCCCGAGGATTCCTTCTGGAATAAGCTGGTGGACAGACTTAACTCGAAACTTGTTGGTTGGAAAGGGGTTGTCCTTAGTCAAGCAGGCAAAATTATTCTGCTTAAAGCAACTCTCCAAAACCTTCCTGTTTATGCTCTCAGTTTGTTCAAAATCCCCACAAAGTTCGCGGAAGCCATTGAAAGAATCCAAAAAAAGTTTCTTTGGTTGGGGGTGGAAGTCAAAAATAGAATTCCCCTTATTGCTTGGAATAAAATATGTTCCCCTAAAGCCTCAGGTGGGTTGGGCTTAAGGAACATTGGTACTATGAATAAAGCTTTATTAGTAAAACAAATATGGAGAATGAAAGGGGAGGAAAGAGAATGGAACTCAATCTGGAAAAACAAATATCTCTATATGCAACCTTCTGAGGAAGAATTCCTAGATGATTCTTTTATTGTGGAAGGTTCGGCTATATGGAATGTTGTTCAATCTGCTAAAAGTTAGGCTATTGCTGGTCGAACTTGGAACCTTGGGGATGGGAGGAGAATAAGATTTTGGGAAGATAGATGGATTTTGGACAAACCCCTGGAGGAAGTTCCAATCCTTAAAGATTGGAAAGATTGGTTCAAAAGAAGGTTTGGTGAGCTAGTCAGAGATTACTGGAGAAATGGGAACTGGATTGATTTTAGCCAGCAGTGTCTAGAGCTCAAGTTCCTTCAGATTACTCTCTCTGCTAAAGTTCCTAGAGACAACAAAGATGACGAATTGATATGGAGGGAAACCCTGGATGGGAAATATTTTGTTTCCTCAGCTGTGGCTATTCATAATAAATCTGTGGAAGAAACTCCTATCTAAGCTAAAGTCTCAAACAAGAAGTTAGTTCCTAAGGTTAATATCTTCTTTTGAATTTTTATCCAAAACAAGGTTTTAACCCTGGACAACCTTCAAAAGAGAGGTTTTGTTTTTCCTAACAAGTGTTCTCTTTGTTCCAGGGAAGAAGAGAAGGCTTGCCATACTCTTAATCAGTTCTCTTTTAGTCAGGATATCTAGAAAATCATCTTAAGCAGGTGGAACTTGAGTTGGGTTTTCCCAAACTCCCTTAGGGAATCTTGGCAGCAATGGCACTGCCCTAATTCTAATCCTAAGATTGTGGAGACTTGGAGACTCACTCTGCTGATTGTTATCTGGAATATCTGGAAAGGGTGTAACAATAGGATTTTTAGGGATAAGAGGGCTATTCCTGAAGTGGTGGCAGATAAAATTTATAGGAGTATATTTGAATGCATCTATGGCATTGATTATGGATCAACTGCTAAAGAAGACTTCAAAGACAGGTGGAACCTCTCTACCACTTCTACTAGCAAGGAGAAAGGAAGAGAAGGTCTCATTTGGTGTTTTCCTCCTTAGGGGTGGATTAAGGCTAACTTTGATGGGGCCTCTAAGGGGAATCCGGGTAAAGCTGGATACGGGGGCATTGTCAGGAATTTTGCTGGAAGTTGCTTAATGGCGGTGGTTGGTCCTTTGGGAAATCAAACAAGTCATTTTGTCGAAGCCTCAGCTGCCCTAAACACCTTAATTATAGCCAAAAGTCTTAATTATGATAAATTATGGCTCGAGGGAGATTCACTTAATATTATTAAATGTTTGAAGGGGGATTCGGAGCCATCATGGTCAATTGAAAATATTATCATAAAAGCTAGGGAGATCATTACAAGTTTCAAAGAAATAATTATTCAACATGCCTTTAGAGAGCAAAATAGTGTGGCGGACTGTCTAGCGAACATAGGGGTAAATTCTGACTCCCAAATGATCTGGCACAGGGAAGATCTCAATTTAAACATTAAAGAGCTCCTTAGAAAGGACCGATATATGGGGAGAGAAAGACCGCATAATCATGATAGGGAATATGAATATTTTATGCCTTGATGGAAAGGTCATTATTACTTGGCAAAGTGGCAGATCCCCAACAATCTTTAATAATTCGTCGCACGCTTTGTGGGTCACCCAATTCAAAATCTTGAGTAACAATGAAAAAGAATGGCTTAGTTTGTAGAGAAACAGAGCTAATAACCCGAATCCGAAGATGGGAGGAGACTTAAGGAGGGAGGAACCAGACAATACGTCGACTTGGAAAGCGATGCCAAAAGTGTGGGCAAAACTGGAAAAAGGATCTCTCACAAGCTTTATGGAGAAGCTCATGGACTATGATAAAGGTAGGGTAAATCTCGTCGTTTCCAAGATTTCTGAAAATTGGTCTAATGGGTCCTTTAAAATCTGTGGGGTTAAGTTCAAGTTGGACGCTGCGCTCATAGCTATAGTGACTGACATGCTCCACACTAGGCTTAATTTCTTTCGAGACCTCAAAGTCTCCAACAACGCGGTTAATCTATTCCCGTGGAAAGAGAAAGAGAGGGTCGGAATTGGCAAAGCCATAGGGTGTTATTATGAAGCTGCTAATATCAAGAAACTCTGGAGTTGGGTTCTGAATGCAATAATGGAATACATCACAGTTGAGGGTCATTTCTCCAGGGCCCACACCTACCACTTCATTCTTTTAAACCATTTCAGACATGACAAAAAGGTATCCCTGCCCTACTACCTTTTTAGGTCCCTTTCCAAGTCCCTCAATAGACACAGTAAAAATCCTTCTAGTCTGATTCTCCACTACAGGCTTTTGCTGCTCATTTATGAGCATGGTAAAACCTTCACCCTGCTAGAAAACAAGAGGATATCTGCCTCTCTGGGAAAGAGAAAGATGGAGGGAGGTGACTCTAGCAAGGAGAAGGCGTCCTCTAGCAAAAAAAGAAAAAGTGCCCCTGGGATGGAAACAAAGGAAAGTAGCGAAATGGAGATGGATGACTCCAACGGTGAAGACAACTGGAACGATGAGGAGCTGGGTAATGAGGAAGAAAGTGGTGATAATGAGTCTGGTAAAGAAAGCCCTATCCACAGTGATTGACTTGGTAAGGACAACAACCATCCAATGGAGGATGTGGATTTCAAGGATAATGAGGAAACTGATGTGAATTTCGAAGCGAAATGAACAAGGATTCTGAGAAGGACTTGACTAAGGACATGGTAAGTGAGGATAAGGAAAGTGCGGGTAAAGGGTTATTTTTGGATAACCTCAAAAAAATCACTTAGGCGAGATTGGATTATGACAGATGGACCTACGAACTCCTAAAGAACTTGGAAAAAAAGGGGAAAAATATGGATGAGAAGAGGGAGGATGACGACAGAGATTAGATAAATTGGAAGCAGAATATGGAGGAGAAGGTTAATTCACTGGAAGAAGGGAGAGAGGTGATGAAGAATCTGTTGGGCATTATCCCGAGTATCCTATCAGTTGTCACTAAAAACTTGGAGGATATTGCTAAGGTATTTGATCATACCAACTCTCCTAAACCTGTAGTGGAACTTGACATGGATGAAGAGACTATCCAGACTGGTAGCAGTGAAGCTACTCCGGTTGGTGGCACTGCAAAGAGGACCAAGGCTAGTGTTAAGAAAGTTGTGGTTGCTTCTGCAAAGGATCTCCCTAATCTCAGGGATAACATTAAAGAGTTGCATGGAATTAGCAACACCCTGACGAATGCCCTAGAAAAAATCAACTAGTTTCTCTTCTGGAGTCTAGCTGGCTTTGTTGGCTTTGTGGGGCATTTACCGGTTTTCTTTGGTTTTCTGCTGGCTTTTCGATGGTTTGTTCCTTTTTGTTTCTTGTTGCTTTTTCTGATTAAGTTCCGCTTGTAAAGGGTTTCGGGGCCCTTCAAAACCTTTTTTAACCTTAATCAGAAACAAAAGTTATGTGTAATGCCATTTTTTTAAAATGTTGTTTGCTATAAAAAAAATAACTATTAAAAGTTACATTAAAAAAATACAATTTAATTCAATTTTTTGTTTAAAAAAATACATTTAGAATCTATAAACAAAATCTCGCAAATCACTAGTTTAGATCATCTTCAAATTCCTAATGGTTTAACTATTATAGGTGTTAAAAAGTGAAATTTGTGTTCAAGCTATTAATTTCAATATCAAGTTTGGCCAAAAAAGTGGGAACCATTATTGTGGGATGACCCACATTGTTTTCCTTTGAATCATGCCCAAAACTCACATCCACGTGCATAGAAAGGTGTTAGGTGTTAGGATTCCCATAGATATTGAGAGGGGGGGGTGAATCAGTATCTAACCGGTTGTAAGATTTTTGGCCAATAAGAGAATATTACTGCTACAAGAGGGGCCTGCACATGTAGGAAGGCCAAGTGCCTAGAGCTCACTGCTCAATTACAAAATGGGAAGTCTCACTGACTTACAAAATGAATTATATAAATCCAGTGTCTTGTACTGCTTCAAAATAGCATCTATAATGCCAGATCCAGTACCAGTTACTACTCTGCTTCTTACATAAACCCTTAACCTATAATTCGCATAATAGGTCTGCCTTATTTCACCTAATTATATTCCTCTATCTCTTGCAAAATGCTCTACAATGATCTCTCTTATATAAGAGTCATTTTACAACTTGCCAAGTCGGCTTACAATGATTTTACAATAATAAACAAAATATATTAACAACAAAATTCCTGTAGGCTTCTGTGTCGGTATGCTTCCTTTCACTACCAGTGTCAGTGATCTGTGTGCCGGTATAGAATCTAACTTTGCTGGTGTCGTTGGATTGCCTTGCTGGTGTCATAGGATTGTAAGGTTGCCATCAATGACAAAACCTTCAATCACCTACAATGTCTCATTGGAGTGTGCATTTGCCAACAATCTCTCCCTTTGGCATTGATGGCAACACTCATGAGAAAAATTCAGAAATGTATCCAAGAATTGAAGTCCAGTAATTGTTACCAAAAATGTGTGCTCCCCCTGAGCAGATTATCTACATTGCATTTTGGAGCTATCATCTTCAAAATTGGAATTGTGTCATCTATAGCTTTATATGCCTGTGAACTACAATCTGTTATTTTCTTTAAAGAATCTAAAAGAACTTCAGTTACATTTGTTGATTTGAATCCTGCAGTTGAAGAGTCAACACTCTGAATTCCGCCGGTGGGAGCAATATCCTTGCTTGTAGTGACCTTTGGTAGGTCAGTCTGTGTTTCCATTTCTTTAAACAAGGGTTTGTCTTGCTCAGTAGTTGCCAGTGGCACTGATTCTGTATTAACATGTTCCTATTTTGGAGCCTGTTGCTCTACTTGATGTTCTGTTTGATGTTCTGCTTGTTGTTCTGTTTTCCCATCTGTTGGTTTACCTTCAGTGTTATCTGTGTTATTAGTTACCAGTGGCTCACTAGCCTTATCTGCCTTGCCGATTGTGTCTTTATCTACCACAATGTTGACCTTCTAAGTATCAACATTTACTGTATATAGTACCTTAGAATTAGGATTTGTATCCTCCTGTGATATATCCATACTCTCATCAGCCGATTGATCTTCAGTTGTTGTTACCGGTGGAGTAACCAGAGGTGGTGGAGATAAATTATCTCTTATTTTGATGCTTGGAGGTCCACCAACCTTTCCTTTTCCCTTGTCCTTGTCTTTCTGATATACCTTGATTGGTTTAGGGTTTCTATACTCTTCCTGTTTTTCCTTCTCAACAAGGAATATATCCCATGCATTTTCAGTTTCTTTTGTAACCTCATTTACTCTTCCAACCATTAGTGCAATATGTCGGTGTGCAGTAGAGAATACTAACCGGTTAGCCTCTACAATTAGATCATCTATTTCTTTTGGAGAGTTAACTGGGTAGACAGCAAGTTAATTTTCAATTTTTATTTTCTTGTCAAGCTCTACAACAGATTGTCTTCTTGCTTCCAATCTCTTGAATAGTTCATCTGGTATTTCATCTACAATTTGCATCAAAAATTTCTTGTAGATATCGAAATGTAAGATAACACTGTTTTCAACCTTTTCTTTATCATCAACTAATAGGGAGTCATATAGTTTGTTGATGTTTTTCAGTTGTCCTTCCTCTGTTATTTCATCTAGCAGTTTGTCAATCGGAGCAATATTTTGTTGAGTCCTTTTCTTTGGTGTCAACTTTTTCTTCTTAGGAGTAGACTTCTTGACCGGGGGCCTCACTGCTTGTTGTTTTCGTCTGGTTCTTCTAGGTGAAGGTGTGGATACCGGTGAAGGTTGTCTTTTCCTCACAACTCTTTTAAATGCAGTTGGCATGTCACTCTCTGAAGAAGTTGCTACCGGTGAAAGGTGAGTTTCTGGTTGTTGTGCCTGTAAATCATCTTCAGTGATACCAGTTTGTTTTAGTACATCTTCTTTGATAGCCTTAGCCTTCCTTGAACCTCTTCTCACTGTTGCCTCTACTTTCTTCACTCTCTTCTTGGATTGAATTTGATTCTCAATGGTTTCAGCACTACCGAATACCTCTTCCTTAGGTTCATTGGGTGCTTCCAGAAGGACTTTTGCATATGTTTCAATGATGTGATCATCTGTCTCATAACCCATTTCAATAACCCAAATTGTTCTTGGGATAACTGCTTCCATCCAGATCTCATCCTTCTTAATCACAAAGCATATGTCATCTTTATATTTATCTACAATTGTTTGTGATAATCTTACTCTAGTGTTCATTCTGGCCTTTAATGCTTGAAAGTATTCATTAATATTCTTTTCTCTGTTTTCACCCATGTTGTTCAATAAGTCAGATAGTTGTTTGCCTACCGGTATGTCAAATCCAAGGTTCTTATTACCTATACCGGGCACCTGTTTGGTTATATGTAGCATTAAGCATACAAGTAAGTTACCAAATCTGAATGTCCCTTTCTTATCCTTCTTGATCTTTCCCATATTGTCAATAAGTTCATCCTTTAACCATTCACATACATCAATTTTCATATTATCTTTAACCATATCATGAGCACTTTTTATGCATAAGCTGGAAACTAAGTTAAGTCTGTTTGCATGTGTTGTTTTGTAGCCTAAAATCATGCTAATGAATCTCACATTTATGTCAGTTACATCATTCACCCTTAAAGACCTTTTGTCGGATGTTGCACCGGTTAGGTTCATTACCAGGTCATTTGAGACCTATTTGTCTTGTCTAGTCTGTTACCAGTGGAAGGTAACCTTGTTACAGCTTTCACAACTTCCTTGGTAGTTTTATGAATTGAATCTAGCCAGAAAAATTCACCATGAACCCTGCTCGATACTATCCTTATCACTTCCTTGGGGAATTCCGGGATGTAGAGAATTTCAATGAATCCTAGGGTTTCAATAATTTTGTGTTCAGGTTTCACATTACCGAAATCATCTCATATGATAGTCTTGTACATGTTCTTGATTTCATCATCACCTAGTTCTTCTATATGGCAATGGATGTACATTCTAGGGTCTTCTGCAAAAACAACTCCTTTGGGGATTTGAGAAAATGCACCAATATTATCATCCTTTTTAGCTATCTTGGGAACTAACTGAAAAATAGGCCTAGGGCGCTTGATTACTTCCACTACAGTAGGGTTTGCTATGAATTCAGGTACAGAAGAGGAGGCCATGATAAATACCTTTTTCTGCCTTTGGAAAGATTGATTGTTGAAATGCTTTGCCTCTTTGCTCGAAATGCCTTAGCTCTAGAAATTTCGCGCTCTTCAAATGTTTGAATGCTTAGTGAAGTAAAATGGAGCCAAAAACATTAATTTATAATGTCAATTTTGTTAACTACCACATTTAATGCTTGTCGGTTAAGTACTTAACATATTTGCCGGTATAGAAGTAAATTCAACTTCTTACCATCAACCAAGGGAATAATAACATATTTCACATTGATTGCCAAACCCTGAAAAGAATTTTCTTCAACTAGATGAAGAGACTCTTGTTGGTGGAGTGCTACTCTATTCTGTCGGTGGAGTGTTGCTTGGTTCTACCAATGGAGGAGTATTCCCAACACCATTTAGGTCTGATTTCTTGATCCATTGTTTTGAAAATTCCTTCTTTACTTTTTCAACCTTTTCTTTACCTTTCAAACTAGGACCTTTGTTGTCTACTAGTGAGGACTTGCTTCTACAAAATTTTGCAATATGCCCAATTTTGTTACATGCATAACAAGTCACATTATTTCTCTAAATAGCCTTTCCATAACCTATGCCGGTTTGTGTTCTGCATTGATTAGATAAATGTCCAAATCTTCCACAAACATAACATCTCACATTCATTCTGCAATTCTCAAAGTTATGACCAACTTTGTTGCATTTAGAACATTGACTGGTGGGTGTACTGGTATTCTAATAATTTCTAGATCTACATTGATTTTCTCTATGACCATACTTGTTACAATTAAAGCATTTGCCATTGAATTTATAAGCAGTAGGTTGTCTTACCAGTTTGCTATGATCCTGTGTGTTTGTAGTATCGGAGCTTTCACCAGTTTCAAAGCCGAGACCATTAGTGTCACCATTAGGTTTCTGATTCTTCAACAAAGTCACCAAGTTCCTCTGAGCTTTTCTTGAATTTTTCTTTATGTTGATTTGCAGCAGCCAGTTCTCCTTCCAAGATACCTTTTTGTCTCATGAGTTCATTTGAGTCATTCTGTGCATGCATCAGATCTGTCTTCAACATATCATTTTCATAACTAAGTCTTGTGTTTTCATTTGCAACATCATTCAATCTTCTAGTCAAGTCTTCTTCATTCTTCTTTCTATCTTCAATTTCTTTACAAAATCTCATAGTCATATCCTACATCTCATTCTTTGTTGTCATATTTTCTTGTTTCAACTTATTCATCAAATCACTAAGAGTTTCCTTTTCATCATTCTCATTTTGGATCTTTTCACAAAGTTCTCTTCTCTTGTTTCTTGAAATAGTAAGATTTTCTTGAAGTGCTTGAATGATATCCTGAGCAGCCTTTAGATCATCTTCAAGTTTGATATTTTTCAATTTTTCTGCATCATTGTCTGAGAGAGCTCCTTCAAGTTGCTTCATCAAATTTTCCATCTCTATCGGTGTCAAGATCTTCTTTAAGTTGTTAGGCTTCTAAAAATAGAGGACCAGGCTCTAATACCAATTTTTAGGATTCCCACAAATATTGAGAGGGGGGGTGAATCAGTATCTAACCGATTGTAAGATTTTTGGCCAATAAGAGAATATTATTGCTACAAGAGGGGCCTGCACATGCAGGAAGGCCAAGTGCCTAGAGCTCACTGCTCAGTTAAAAAATGGGAAGTCTCACTGACTTACAAAATGGATTATATAAATCCAGTGTCTTGTACTGCTTCAAAATAGCATCTATAATGCTAGATCCAGTACCGGTTTCTGCTCTGCTTCTTACATAAACCCTTAACCTATAATTCACATAATAGGTCTGCCTTATTTCGCCTAATTATATTCCTCTATCTCTTACAAAATGTTCTACAATGATCTCTCTTATATAAGAGTCATTTTACAACTTGCCAAGTCGGCTTACAATGATTTTACAATAATAAACAAAATATATTAACAACAAAATTCCTGTCGGCTTTTGTGCCGGTATGCTTCCTTTCACTGCCGGTGCCAGTGATCTATGTGCCGGTGTAGAATCTAACTTTGCTGGTGTCGATGGATTGCCTTGCTGGTGTCATAGGATTGTAAGGTTGCCATCAATGACAAAACCTTCAATCACCTACAATGTCTCATTGGAGTGTGCATTTGCCAACACTAGGAAGGTATGGAAGAAGATACTCAAAAGATATAATAAATATCAATATTAATGGTGTGAAAATCTTGAAAAGAAATAGAGGGGTATGTGCACAAAGATGGTGGTTAGAAAAGTGGACACCACCCAAAAAAAACATGGAAAACAAGCAGCGCGTACATGGTTCTAAAATTTCAAATGACCACGTACGTGCTTAGGTTTGTTGTTCTCGAGCCTAGAGAAAGTAGCACGCATGCGCTGCTTTTAGGAAAAGTAGTGCGTATGCGGTACCTTTAGGAAAATGAGCGCATACGTGCTACTTATAGGAAAATGAGCGTGTATGTGCTAATAATCCCAAAAGAACTGCATACGCGGTGCCTATCAAATTTTTTTTTAAAACAAAAAAACTAGGTCTTATTTTCCCGTGAATAGCGCGTTTTTGGTTTGTTTTTTCTTCATTTTCTCTTCTAAACCACGAACGGGGTGCTAGATTTCTCCTCCAGACACTATGGATCAAGGTTAGTTTTTTGTTTATTTTTGTCTTTCTTTCTCATTTGTTCAATTTGTTTTACATTTTGAATTTAATTTCATTAATTTTGATTAGGTTTTTTCATTTTTTGTTTCAAAAACCAGATTCTTCTAATCCACAACAAGAACAACCAAATGCACCTCCTAAAAACCCACAAGATACACCCCCAATTCCTCTTTTTGACCACACACCTGAAACACGGGAGCAATTAATTAATCAGTTAGGACAAAATACATCTAAAATCAATAGACTGATTGTTAAATTGAAAACATCTAAACTTAAGCATCATCAATCCCTCGTCACTAGCCTAGAAACATTAGCTAGTGGTGCCATAGTTGTTTCCACACAAATTACCAAATGGAGAAATTTTAGGGATAGGTGTTGTCAATTCTATGTTGATGGGCTATCATACGAGGGAGTAAAAAACAAAAATATTAGTAAACAACAGATATGTGCCCTTTTCATTGATCCCAAAACTGGTCAGTCATTACCTCTTAATGCAAAAAGGTTTCCCATACATTAGTGTACCAATGTGCAAATGAAGAATCTTTTTTGGCAGAGGCGGTGGATGGTCTTTGATGATCCACCTTGTAATAATTATGAGGTGCCATTATATTTTTTGAGAAAAGTATATTGTGAGGTTGTGCTCAATGTGCGCCCAAACTATTTTGACATGAGAGAGTTCCATGGTAGAGGTGGTGGCTCTGCCCAAGATAGACTTGGAGCCCGTAGGCAATTACCCGTGGAGAGTCACCACCCCCTAGCACCCAAACCCAAGGTGCATCATGTTGTCCCAATAGAGCTGAAAGAGTCGATGGAGCTACAAACTCTTCAGGCAACCACAACATTGACTGGTGCCATCATCCAGCATGGGACGTCATTAGCACACCCTATTGTATTAGATGATGAGCCATTAGTTGCTCCAAGTGGTGATAGAGAGCCCATCCATCATATGTGTGTCAGTTGCTCGGGGATAGATGATGCAACTAGTGTAGATGGATCCACATCTCATCCTGCACGATTTGCGGGAGTAGATGTCAGGCCCGCACGACTGGGGATTTCATGCTGACAGATGAGTTGATGGACATGGTGTTTGCCCATGATCGACAGACACAGGTGTGTTGATTTGAATTCATAGCATTTTATTTATCAGTCACTTTACATTTATAATTACATAAATGAATTTTCATTTATACATCGATTTAAATTGAGACAAATAATATGCATTTCAGGATGCAGCAATGGTATCCCATACTCCTCCCCCAGTTACTACAGCTACAACTTCGATGCCCGAGGTATAAATTTTGTAACATGTTAAAATAGAATAGTACACTTTGAATTCAAAAAAATACAAGATATACTAACTATCTTTAATGCTTGGTCCAATTTTTGGTTTGTAGGTGTTGACAGGGGACCAAATGTCCCAGATTGATGACATCATGCTATCAGCGATCGATTTTGGCCTACAAGGCTACACGGTATCATATTTTGTATAACCTTTTTTATGTATTGTTTTGATGGAATATGCAAGTCATTTCATTTTAGATTTTTAAAATTATGTTTAATATATTATATGTACTAATATCTCATGTTAATTTTGTTTTTTTAGGGTACCCCCTCCATGTCTAGGGCTCGTCCTAAGAAAAAGAATTCCTCGAAGACGCCAAAACATGGGAAGAAGGTAATTGAACACATTTTTAGTTGTACAATTGTTTGAAAATGTTGAAATCGAGTATTAGTTGGGGTTTGTAGATTGATTAGTGTTTTTGTCTATTTTACATGTATAGCAGTGTTTGAACTATGTGGATTTGTTGAATGCACCTGATTCTCCCGTGGATCAAGAGAGGGTAGAAGTATGTATCTCTACTTTATTTCTTGATTTCATGATTATATGCACACATACATATAAACTTGTGATATATTATAATCTTATTTTTTTCATACAGGAAATATCCATACCTATTTCTTCAATGGTGAACCCTCCTTTGTGTACTGGAGAAGCATCTCAAGATCGAGTACACTTGTTTGATATATTACATTAATAGTTTTTAACCTACAATACTTATCATTATATTAATTGTATTTAATCTTTGAACATTTTTTGTATAGGTAATAACGACAGTTTCTCCATCAAGCCATCCTCAGTCCATTGGAGAAACATCTCAGGCACAGGTACGTCATTGTTCTCTATATTATAGCTTTTAAGTGTTTTTGATATATTTATATTAGTACATTATATTAATTGTATATTTAATCTACAATAGACCCCTTCGCGGTATGGCGATAATGTGGATCCATTTAAGTATGTCTTAAAAAAAACTACAAAGAGTGACAAGGAGAGGGGAGCAAAGACATTAGCTCCTAGATCAGCCGATGAGGTAATCTACATTTCAATTGCAAAAGAATTATAGTTAAATGCATAGTTATGTTATTAATTGTGAACTATTTTCTACAAAATAATTCTAACTTGGCTTTTGAATTGTGGTTTTGCAGCCATCTACAAAGCCACGTACTACATCGAAGAGGCTTGATTTTGATGATCCACCACAAGTTTAGGATCATATAGTGTTAGTTTTGGTCATAGAATGACCAAGACATGTAGATATATTCTACATTTTTATTGTATATTGATTTGGACATAGCATTTGCCACATTTTTGTAAAACTTGTATTGACTTGGCAGACATGCCTTGTGTGTGTGTGTGTGTGTGTGTGTGTGTGTGTGTGTGTCGATATTCGATCCAATAAATGTGTACTGAGTTCATTATTTTGTATTCATTGTATTTTGTGGTTGTCCTTTTATAAATTTAGTTGATCATTTGCCTATATAATCAACAATATGAATATAAACAACAAAAATATATGATATAAAACATAGCAATCGTGAAATATGATTTGATAAAATTTCTAAAATGTTGAATTAACCCTACAAAACTCCTTGTATTCAGTTCATTATTGTGTATTCGTTGTATTTGGTGGCTTCTCTTTTATAAATTTAAATGAATATTTGCATATGTAATCAACAATATGAATATAAACAACAAAAATCGACAATATGAATATAACAATAATATGTGTTTGGTGCGAGAGCACCCTCATGCTCACAATGGTCAAATTTTGTTCGTCGTGTGTACAAACCAACATTGTGAGCACGTCTAGGTGGATAGGTTTACGCTAGGCATGCCCTTGTCGTGCATCCCAAAGCGTTGGAATGTCAAGAGTCATACCATACCGGTGTGATCTCTCAAGTGCCCTTAGTCCAAAAAATTGTCAAAATTTGACAGACTGTTTCTTCAAACATAAGACACATATGGTTGATCCATTTGAACTTGTGGAGTCGTGTGAGGCTCCTCTACAATGGCCTATCTCAGTTTTTGATGACTCAAAGCCATTTTCAATTGGTAGCATTTTATCGCCTACTGCAAAAAACGTCAGTTACATGCAATGCAAAGTTGGAGGATTAGCTATAATTGATTCGGCTCGACGTGTGCACAAACCGACGTCATGAGTGCATCTCGATGGGCAGGTTTACGCTAGGCATGCCCCTATCGTGCATCCCAAAGTGTCGGAACGTTGAGAGTCATACTGTACCAGGGCGATTTCTCAAGTGTCAGGAGTCCAAAAAATTGTCAAAATTTGACTGATTGTTTCTTCCAATACAAGACACATGGTTGATCCGTTTGAACCCGTGGGGTTGTGTGAGGCTCCTCTACAATGGCCTATCTCAGTTTTTGATGACTTGGAGCCATTTTCAATTGGTAGCATTTTTTCGCCTGCTGCAAAAATTGTTATTTGCATGCAATGCAAAGTTGCAAGATTGGCTAGAATTGATTCGGTTCTTTGTGTGCACAAATCGACGTCACGAGCACATCCGGGTGGGAAATTTTATGCTAGGCATGCCCTTGTCATGCATCCCAAAGCGTCAGAACATCGAGAGTCATACCATACCGGAGCAATCTCTCAAGTGCCATGAGTCCAAAAATTGTCAAAATTTGATGGATTGTTTCTTCCAATCCAAGACACATATGGTCGATCTGTTTGAACCTGTGGGGTTGCGTGAGGCTCCTCTACAATGGCCTATCTCGGTTTTTGATGACTCGGAGCCATTTTCAATTAGTAACATTTTTTTGCCTACTGCAAAAACTGTCAGTTGCATGCAATGCAAAGTTGCAGGATTGGCTAGCATTGATTCGGTTCGTCATGTGCACAATCCGACAACACAAGCACTTCCAAGTGGGCACGTTTATGCTATGCATGCTCCTCTCGTGCATCTTAAAGCGCCAGAACATTGACAGTCATACCGTACCGGGGCGATCTCTCAAGTGCCCTAAGTCCAAAAAATTGTCAAAATTTGACAGACCATTTCTTCCAATCCAGGACACATATGGTCGATCCATTTGAACCTGTGGGGTTGCATGAGACTCCTCTACAATGGCCTATCTCAGTTTTTGACGACTCGGAGCCATTTCAATTGGTAGCATTTTTTCGCTTGCTACAAAAACCGTCAGTTGCATGCAATGCAAAGTTGCAGGATTGGCTAGAATTGATTCGGCTCATCGTGTGCTCAAACTGACATCACGAGCGCATCCGGGTGGGCAGATTTACGCTAGGCATGCCCCTATCATGCATCAAAAAGCACTGGAACGGCGAGAGTCATACCCTACTGATGCAATTTATAAGTTGCTTGACAACTTTTTTGACAATTTTTTTGACAACAATGACAATTTTTGTTCAAATTGTATCTAGTCTCAATCTATGACCCCTATGACCCAATAATGACTCAAATAATTCTCCATGATTATACAAGAATCAAGAATGTTCATGATTGACCTTATCACATCACATATACTCAAAACATAGTCACAAAACATTAACACAAAATAGTCACATATTATTCAAAAATTTGCCTCTAAATATGGTCAAATAAGCTCTTGGCTATCTTATTATACAAAAAATGTCTTGCAAATCATCTCATGGACTTTTATACAAAATTTGGCATTACAATATGTGCGATTCAGCTCATCGCCATTTTAATATAAAAATTTGGCATGTACATATGTACAAATCAGCTTATTGCCATTTAAATATACAAAATTATGCCCCTAAACATGTAAAAATCAGCTCATGGGCATTTATATATACAAAAAAAGAATATAGGACTGTAGACGTATAAAAATGACCATATTCCTAAATGAATACTTTATGTTCGTTTCTCTATTTAATTAAATCCAATTTAATTAAATTACCTGCATTCCTCTATTTAATTAAGTAAATTACTCAATTAAATTCACTATACCCATTTAATGAATAAATCATTTTATTCAATTAAATCCCTTCTATCCACTTTTAATTAAATAGTTATCCTAAATTGAATAAATCTAATTTATTTAATTTCCCCAAATTACAACCAAATTGAATTAAATTAACTTTATTTCAATTAAATCCTATTATCCCTCCATCCACTTGCATTTTCCTACATCTCCCACTTGCATTCTAAAACCTATTTCTAATCTCTTCTAGACTCTTCTAATCGCTTCTAATTAGCCTAACCCATCTTCTAAACTTTGTCACATCCCTAAGCAAAGGGAAGTCACTTCTCAAACCCTTAAAGTCTTTGATAACCATTAAAGGCTTCAAGTCTTCAACCACTTAATTTTCCAAAGTCTCCCAAACCATTAATGGTTAATTCAACCCTCTTACATGGTTAGAGACTTTTTGCCTAGCTTAACTTTCATCCAACCCAAGGGTCTCATCAAGCCTTTAATGCTTTGACCATGATTATCTCTTAATCATTTGCACAAGAGTTTATCCTTGGATTAACTCTTAATCCAATGGGTAATCTTAACTTAAGCTTGACCCTTACCCTCTAGATAACCATGAGGTCTTCTCAGGCATTTAATGTCTCCAACCCCTTCTCTCAACCCAACCCTATGTTGACATTTGTCACCATTTCATTGGTGCAAATTGCAAACATGGATTCCCAACTTTCAAACTCAACCCTTGATCAACTCTTTCAATCTTGACCATCCATTGCCCTATTTTTGCTATAAATAGAGCTCTCGTTCCTCCATTTTTAGAATTCAAGTTTGTAGTATCATACTTATGCTCAAAAACATTCAAGCTTTCATTTCATATATGCTTATCATTTAGCCTCTCTTTTAACTAGGAATTAGTCTAAATATGCATGTTTAAAATGCTTTATTTTATCATTAGCTTAAATCATTGAACTAATATATCATGTTAGGATAGTATTTATACTAACCTTGTCATCTTATAGTTAGTTTATTGCATTTCTAGAATCATGCATAGCTTAGGATGCATCTCATATTAAAACCAACAAAAAGCATCCCTCGTTCTTGCATTTGTCATCCCTAAACCATTTTGCTCAGTGATCTGAGAGCAAAAACATTGGTTTGAGGGACCGTGTAAGATAGAGAACCATGGGACCAACCTTGGGAAGCTGAGTGATACTTTATTACTCCATAGCTTGCACCAAGAAGTCTTGTGAGTCTGTGAGCAAAGCTCCATAGAACTCCATTTTTCATATATTGAGTTCTATTGACCCGTTTTTCCCGCATACAAGAACAATTCATCCACGATTTATACAAAATTCTCAAAATCATTCTACTCTAAACCATAGAATCAATCAAGTGAGCCTTCAAGATCGGCTCTAACCCATATTGTGTCAAGTATTGCCTCGTGGTCAAATTCACGAACTTTCCATAAAATCTTATTATGAGGTCTACCACGATACTTCATCAAATGAATATTTGTTGCAACAACAAGGTTAGAGAAATGAAGAATATGTTTGTGTGTTTCAAAGTCCTTGAACAACCAAACATCAAAATTCTCGATAGGGTATCTCCTAAGCCATGTTCCTGTCACGACAACAGACCCTATTGGGTACTCAATACCCTCTCCGTCAATGATTGTGGTTGCCAATTTTCTTTTTGGCTAAACACAATGACACAAATAGTAATTTGTTCCTTCTTTATTGTTTTCTTCTACAACAACTGCATACACATGACCTGCATTTTATAAAGTGTTAATTAATACCAAAAATAAAGTCTGATGTACAAGAAAATGAACCAAAAAGAATACTTGCAAAAAAATTAACTCAAAAATCACCTGAATCCATTAGGTCGGATACATGGTCAAAATCCACTGATGTATCCATCTGGCTCAATTGCAGTGCTTTGGGAATTTGATATGAATCAATGGGAACCAACAATCTACAAGACCATTTGTCAACCCACTCTTGTGATTCAGATTCTTCCAACAAACAATACATGCATGAAGAGAAAAAACATACCATCTGTCTCGTATAAATTACCAATGAACTTGAATTTGAACTCATAAATGAGTGCATGTCACTCGATCCTGCAATTGTACAACAATCTAGATAGTTTTTAATGTTAAATTCAGTGATCAACCAAAAATATCTATGAACCATTGACGTACCTGGATTACCTAGACCCATTGTAGACTTACACCATCGCACAATTGTTTATGCATCTATCAACTCAGCACCAACTTCGTACTTTAATTCTTCTATAGCTAGGGCTCTTTTCACACATGCTCCTGCACCATTGTGCTCTCCCTTACCATGTCCAGCCTCAGTGAAATCCAAAAATGTTGTATACCGCTTGTCATATGCATCCTTGTCAACCAATAAAACATCCTTGCATTCTTGAATTGTGCGGTGCAATTATCTGACTATTTTAAGTGTCAGTTGTATCGTATGTTCCTTTCCCTTATAATATCATAGAAAACTTTAAGGCATCCTTGTAGAAACTCCAATGAATGAGTACGATCATCACTTATGTAGAAGTGATACTCTCTTACAACCTTTCTATCATTCTCTGTGCTATCATCTGCATGTATGAATGCTATGTGTACAAAAATAGAAACTTGTGTAGAGTGATAATATATAGATTGCACTTCATTTTGAGGTTGTAGTGTATAATTTTCAGCGAAATCAATGATAGAGACAATGGTGCCAAGAGGAAATGTGTCCTTACATAACTTGAATTGTTCATCTAGCCATCGATCTCTATGTGTATGTATTATGTACTCATAAACTAGTTTCTCTTGAAACATTTTCATAAATTCAGCTACACATATATCATTTTTTACTAGCTCACATCTCTTCAAATCTTTTCCATCTTTAACTCCATATGTGACTGTCATGTATTTTCTGAAAGAAACTAGTTTTGTACCAATTTCATTGCTCTCCAAATGTACGCATCTTGGTAAACGTTGCAAACCACCACATATAGCACAAGAACCTTCCAAACAAGGCATCCTATAATAAATGCAACCATCATGTCTATTACATAGCACACTTGAAATAAATTCTCTTACCGACTTAGGAGGTGCTTGTATATTGCATTCCTGCAAAACATCATTAGTGTGCAAAGTAGAACAAATATGACGAAAAATATCATAGTGCATGGAAAATTCAATATGCATCCTACAACAACACGTGGTGCATACATGATTAATCTTAATATAAAAAGGTTTTGTCATTTCAAAAAATATTTGAGAAATTTTTATTTGAGGAAACTTTTGAAGGAATCTTTCATAAAATTTAGTTTGAGTCATATCCAAATAGTGTTTGGCACATGGCTCAAAATTTGTAGACCCGATTCGCCTTCTAACAACATCTCTTTAGTTGGGTGAAACTCTTATGTTGTCATGCCAAAAATTTTCAATTAATGTTGTTAGTGCATGAACAACAACTTTGTCTTTGTGTGGTAGTCTACTGAAGAACACCCAAAGAGAATTATTGTTAGGTTCCTCTATTTTTTTCCGTCTCTTTAATGTTTTACTTAATGTTGTTCTACTAACATTTATGACTTACTTGTTTTGCTTATCAAATGATCTTTTTTTATTTTCTTGCTCATTATGGTTGATGTAATGACACGTCGAGTAGCATTAGAATCTTTAGTACGTGATTTTGAACCAGTAGCTTGATATGCATCAAATAGATTTCTCACAATAGTTCTTTCATTGTTACTTTCAGATGATCTTAGGCCTAGAATTTTCATTGTCTCTCTAAAATTCAAATTTTTAATCATTTGAACAATTAATTGACATCTTGCGGTTTGATTTAAGTTTTCAAAATAGTTTTGCCATATTATTTTAACCATTCTCCTACAAGTTCGTTCATTCATTTTATTGGGTATTGGTTTCAATATATTCTCATCAATGTCAATTAGATACTTTGGTTTCCTACGAATGATTCTAGGAGGTGTTAACATCGGTGCATTATGTACATTCAATTCATCAAATGAAGAAGGTGTATGCTCATCATTTAATTGATTATTCAATGCGGTATCTTTTTCAATTGCATTAGATTCATACAGTAAATCAAATGTCTTTTCTTCAATTGCATTAGGTGCATTATGTCCATTTGGTAAATCAAATTGAAATGTTGAGGATAACATACCTTCTTCTCTCATTGTTCTTATGTCACGTAATTTATTCATATACTGTCTTTGTCTTTCATTTTCAGCCTTTCGTTGTTTCATCATTCCTCGCTTGTTCTTTCCCATGGTTGATATCGGTTGTCCTAAATAGAATCATATTACATATATATGTAAACAAAAGTTCATAAACAAACAAATAACCATAAATATGCATCTTATCACTATTTTTTGGAATTAAACTATTAAAAAATCACAATCCTATTGACAAAACTAATAAGAACAACAATTCAATCATTTGAAATCATGCAAAAACAAAAAATTCACTTACTTCTATGTATAAAACAGTGATAGAAGTACATACATAGTTCCAGTGGGGCCTTCAACGACCTCAAAAACTTCTTTCGAAGTTGTTGAGGCTCTTGGAAAACTAAAACTATGTCTATGTGTCGCCTACATGCTACATTAATAATCGTGTGCGCGCTACATTAATAACCCCGTGTGCATTGTTAGTCCATAAAATGTTGGCAAGCCCAACGGTATTTTTTTCCCCATTCTGTACTAATAAGTAGCGCGTACACGCTCCTAAGCCTACAAAATGTTATCGTAGGGTAGCGAATAATGGGCTCATTACCCCATACGTGCTTACAAGTAATAAGTACCGCGTACGCGCTCCTATGCCTTAAAAAAGTTATGGCAGGGTAGTGAACTAATAGGTTCAGTACCCTATATGTGCTATTGGCAGTAGAAACAATGTGAATGAAAAGGGAGAGAGGGAGAGAGAGAGGGAGAGGGAGAGGGGGGAGAGTAGGGGGGAGGGAGAGAGGAGGGGGGGGTGGAAGGGAAGGAGGGAGAGAGGGAGAGAAGAAGGAGGGGGGGAGGGAGAGGAGAGGGGGGAGGAGGAGGAGGGAGAGGGAGAGGGAAGGAGGGAGAGGGAGGGAAGGAGAGAGAGAGAGAGAGAGAGAGAGAGAGAGAGAGAGAGGGAGGGAAGGTAGAGAGAGAGAGAGGGGGAGGGGGGAAGGTAGAGAGAGGTAGAGAGAGAGAGAGGGGGAGGGAGAGGAAGAGAGAGAGAGGCCATAACACAATATGACCCTTAGAACACAATATGACCCCTAACAACATCTAAGGGGTCATAGGGTGTCCTAAGGGGTCATATGACACTATATTATCTCTTATCACACCATAGGACCCATAACAACACCATATGGTGTTCTAAAGGGTCATATGGTGTCTTGAGTGGTCATATGACATCCTCTAACCCCTCAGGACACCATATGGTGTTGTTATGGGTCGTATGGTGTCTTAAGGGGTCATATGGTGTCCTAAGGGGCCACAGGACACCAGATGACCTCTAATGACACCTAAGGGGTCATATGGTGGGCTAATAAAATGATATATTATTTAAAGTTATGAATAGAACATCATACAATAGAACATCAGTAGTTTAGTTTTGATATAGCTAAGTTAGATCATTGTCAGCATAAAAGAGACTCCAAGTGAAAAAACAATAAGGCTTTGCTAAAAAGCAAGTGTAAGAGTTTGACCTAACCCTAAGAGTACTACCTAAGTTTTAAAACATATGATGCTATTAAATTTGTAAGGTTATAGGACTGATCTCGATTGTGACTATAGGAATTACACAATTGATTTATTTCATGGGTATTACCGTTCCAAGCCTTTTGACAAGTGATGATCATCATATACTACCACTTCCATGCATACAACAAACTTTAATTTCTTTAGGTGATAGGCATTGTGTAACAACATGGGAACACTCACATACCAACCACTATCATTCTCCAGGACATCATCTGTGTTACTCTCCCTCTTTCTCTTCCTACCGGTTGTTTCCTTCTGAAAAACATATTGTAGGTACTCTGACTCATCATGTTGCTTTGTTGACACTATTTTCCACATCTGCTCAGCTCATTAAAAACACATTCAAGAAGAATATTGTTACAGGTTTCCTTGTTTGTCATGGTAATGCACTTGTGGTTCAATTTCAAACCCTATTCCTCATATTCAATATACACACATAAATCCATCGGTCAATTTTCTTAGGAGAGCATACATGGTAAAAATCAAAGAGGAAGTTGCAGACAAGAAATAATTCACTTACTTCTATAGAAGTGCAGACACAGTTGCAATGGGGTATGGAGGGAGGGATGGAGAGAAGAAGAGAAAGAGGGATGGGGTATGGAGGAAGGGAGAAGGAGAGAGAGGGATGGGGTATGGAGAGAGAGAGAGAGAGAGAGAGAGAGAGAGGAGGGCGAGGGAGAGGAAGATAGAGAGACCATAACACAATATGACCCTTAGAACACAATATGATCCCTAACAACATCTAAGGGGTCATAGGGTGTCCTAAGGGGTCATATGACACTATATTATCCCTTAGCACACCATAGGACCTATAATGACACCAAATAGTGTCCTAAGGGGTCATAGAACACCATATGACCCTTTAGAACACCATATGGTGTTATTATGCATCGTATAGTGTCCTGAGGGGTCATATGACATCCTATGACCCCTTAGGACACCATATGGTGTTGTTATGGGTTGTATGATGTCTTAAGGGGTCATATGGTGTCCTAAGGGGTCACAAGACACCATATGAGCTCTTAGGAAACAATTTGACCTCTAATGACACCTAAGGGGTCATATGGTGGGATAATAAAATGATATATTATTTAAAGTTATGAATAGAACATCATACAATATAACATCAATAGTTTAGTTTTGATATAGCTAAGTTAGACCATTGTCAGCATAAGAGAGACTCCAAGCGAACAAACAATGAGGCTTCGCTAAAAAGAAAGTGTAAGAGCTTGACCTAACCCTAAGAGTACTGCTTAAGTTCTAAAATATATGATGTTATTAAATTTGCAAGGTTATAGGACTGATCTCGATTGTGACTATAGGAATTACACACTTGATTTATTTCATGGGTATGTACTGTTCCAAGCCTTTTGACAAGTGATGATCATCATATACTACCACTGCCATGCATACAACAAACTTTAATTTCTTTAGGTGACAAGCATTGTGTAACAACATGGGAACTCTCGCATACTGACCACTATCATTCTCCAGGACATCATCTATGTTACTCTCCCTCTTTCTCTTCCTGCTGGTTGTTTCCTTTTGAAAAACATATTGCAGGTACTTTGACTCATCATTTTTCTTTGTTGACACTATTTTCCACATCTGCTCTTCTCATTAAAAACACATTCGAGAAAAATATTGCTGCAGGTTTCCTTGTTTGTCACGGTAATGCACCCGTGGTTCAATTTCAAACCCTATTCCTCCTATTCAATATACACACACAAATCCATCAGTCAATTTTCTTAGGAGAGCATACATGATAAAAATCAAAGAGGAAGTTACAAACAAGAAATAAATTCACACTCTTCTATAGAAGTGCAAACATAGTTGCAGTGGGGTATGGAGGGAGGGAGGGAGAGAAGAAGAGAAAGAGGGATGGGGTATGGAGGAAGGGAGGAAGGGAGAATGGGAGAGAGGGAGAGAGAGAGGGATGGTGTATGGAGGAAGGGAGAAGGGGAGGGATGGGGTATGGAGGAAGGAGAGAGAGAGAGAGAGAGAGAGAGAGAGAGAGAGAGAGAGAGAGAGAGAGGCACCTTGGATGTGCTTGAGAGGGGGAGGCAATACACTTATATGTGTATATATATACTTAAAATATTATATATTATTATATACACACACACACACACACACATATATATATATATATAATATGTATATACACATATTATATATACAATATCATATTATACACACACCCAAAATTTAAACAAACTTAACGCATACGCGCTATTTATAGTAAAAATAGCGTGTACACGCTATTTATAGTAAAAAGAGCGTGTATACGCTTCTTACACCATAAGTACCCCATACGCGCTTTTGATTGTTTAGGTTTGGAAATAGGCCTGGATGACAAATCTATGGTTTGGAAGTTTGATTTCCCTCCATTTCTCTCATTTTTGACGTGATTTATTTTATCAACTTGGTTTATCGACTTTGTCATCATCAGGTTTACACTTCATCAAGTGGGTATTTCTATAATTGCCACCATATTTTCACCCATCTTCTGAGCTTTCTAACCATATGATTTTTTTAAAGTTTGAACAACAATAACATTATTATTGAATTTCTTTTACTAGTGTCTCCATAGTTCTCACAGACATAGTTGCACCATTTTTGTAATAACTTCTAATATACTTATTCAAATTTTAAAAACTTTATATATTATTGTAGTGCGCTTGATTCGTTACAATTTTTAAAAAAAATTGTATTTTTGATTTTTTTAATGCAACTTATGCTTCACGCACGAACATGTACCTAATTTTCAAGATGTGCTCGATTGGAAAAATCATAAAAAAAAAATACTCAACAAAAAATTATAAAAAAATACACATCTTCTAGTGCTCACTCTTAACTATCTTTCTGCCGAAGGATTTGTCAAAATACTAAATCTAACTATGACTTTTTTGATGCGCACGTCAGACACTATGTTATGTTTAAAAAAAAAATCAGGGTGTTTTTTGTGCGCGAAGAATTTGACCCCCTTAATCTTATCGAATTTTTAAAAAGTTTAGTAGTTTGGAAACTAGATTTAGAGTACTACAATATTTGTTCTTTGATTATATTGATATCTTGAGTGGATGACTTTCAAATTTTGCCTCCAAGTTCAAGTTCACCTGATTTCAGAAAAAAAAAAAAAAAAAAAGTGTCCACGTATTCCCCCCTTTTTGACCACCATCTTTGTGCACTTACCCAAAGTACATAGAAATGCTTCCTACACTAATATTTTGAGGAGGGTGTTGTGTTAATTTCAAAATTTTACCAATTATAGAAACTAGAAACATGTTTAAATAGAAAAGAAAAAACAATATTATTACACAAGAGTACATGAAGAAAACTATTTTAGAAGAAAAATCCCACTTTAAAGCAACTCAATGTATTATTAAGTAAATCACAAATCTAATACACTTGAAAAGTTAGTCTTCACAAGAGTAACACTAACTAGGGATCTAGAGAAATTCTTATAACTTTAACAATATCTATGAAACTCTACACTCCACCTCCATCTCAAGCATCTAATATATATATAGAAGATACAAAATCTAAAACCATCAAATGGTAATTAGAAAACAATGAGCTAAAATTACCCAAAATTAGTGGCCAAATTATCTCCCAATCAAAGATGTCTTATGATGTTTTATAATACGCATCATAAGTTGGCCAACAAGTGTAACTCCCCTTAATTACTTTTTTATGTATCAAACCTTTTTTACATGTTCTACACAAAATTTTAAAGGCCATAACTTTTGATCTAGTGGTCTAATTAGACCTATTTTTGTTAATTGAATTACTTGAAGGGATTTACACAATGAACACCCTCTTAGGAAGTTTCAAGCAATGAAAATAAATTATGTAAGTTAAAAACTAATCCTATAACCAAAAAAATGAGTTTTTCTATTTTATACCTATAAATCACACCTTTATAATGTTAGCATTAGAAGCAACGTTGAGACATATTTCCCAACATTCTCCCACTTGTCAAGAACTTTGCAAGAGAAAAGGGACTGCCAATTTTATCTACTTGTCGAGGGTTGAGTGGCCCATAGACGTGTGAAACCACCTAAAACATTTTTGTGCTCATTGGTTGTGTTAGTGCATCTATAATATTATGCAGTGTGTATCATTTCCAACATCAATCTCCTCTCCTCTACCATGTCTCAAACAAAATGGTATTGTTGAGTTATTTTCTACACATATGACTCTTTGACTATCATAATGAATCATAATGGCTCCTACCTTTAACTCAATTTGAACACAATCTTTTAAGTCAGATATCTTTCTTACAAGCATGATTTTTTGTCATGTACTATTCTTCTATAGTGGACAAAGCAACCATATCCTATCACTTAGTCATCCAATTGATTACACCATCAAATATAGTGAAAACATAACCATTGGTGGATCTTCAATTTTCAATATCTCCAACCCAATCTGAATATACAAATCCACAAATACATATATAAATTTTGTGTCTCTTATATGATTATAATGATAGCATAAGGAATAATTAGAGGCACCTTACAAATACGTAAGACCCTTTTCATTGCATCCCAATTTATCCGTTCAAGATTTTCCATAAATCAACTAAGGACAATTGCTACTTGAATAGTGTCTAGTCTTGTACAGAACATAGCATACATCCTACTCTTGACTACACTAGCATAAGATACCATTCTCATATCCTCCATCTCATTAGGAGAAATTAGACATTTCTTGGATATTTAACTTTGTCCCCATTATAATGGGAACACACAAGAGTCTACAATTTGTCATTTTAAACCTCTTCAAAACTAAGTTCACATACTTACTATGACCTAGCCAAAGTTTTATATTCAATCTCTTCTTATCTCCCATCTCTAGAATGTACTTGGCTACCCTTAAAAGTTCATTTCAAATCATGTTGAAAGCTATGACTTCAAATTCAAATCAAAGATTTCTCTATACTAAAAAGACATATCAACAATAGGGCATTTCTACAATAATGAGTCTCAAACTTGGGACATCAAAATATTGAAAGTTGGGGGGACATTTTTTCAACGACCTTCATTCAAAGATATATATTCAAATGAAACACCTTTGTTCAAAGATCCTTAACACAAAGACCTTCATACGTATAAGTGAACCTTTGACTGCAATAATGAGAATATGATCACCATCTATATTATAATAGATGTAATGACCCAATTTTGATCTCAAAAATCCTAAGCATAACATAAAAGAATCAAACTATTGGTACCACAACCTAGGAGATTGTTTATAACCTAATGAATAATTTTTCAACTTATGGACCAAATTTTTACACCTTTCTCACTATAGTGCTTTGGCTATGTCATATAGATATTTTCCTCCAAATCGCCATGAAGGAATAATGTCTTTATATTCATTTGTTCAACCTCAAGATCATACATTGTAGAAAAGTACAATAGAAATCAAATGGATGTGAACTTTTCTATTAAGGATTAAATTTTACCATAATATATTCCATGAGCATGAGAATAACCTTTTGCAACCAATATCACCTTGTACTTCTCAATGTTACCATCAATCCCTATTTTTTATTTTGAACACCCATTTACATCCAGCAAGATTTTGTCCATTAAGTAAATGTACTAGGTCCCCTGTATTATTTTTCTTTAAAAAATTCATCTCCTCATCTATGGCCACATTCCAAGACTTTGCATCATCCATACACGTAGCCTTCTTTATAGTCATAATCTCATCAATGTTAGTAATTGAAGCAAAAATACATCTCCAATTTGGGCGAGTATTCCTTTTTGGACGTTGTCTTTGTTGAATGGACCTCCTCAATAATTGAGATGGAGATTCTATCTCTTATTCAGACTTATTTGAGTTGTCTTCCTCTTTAGGTCCTTTGAAGGTTTCTAGTTCAACCTTCTCAATCTTTAGGGTTAGTTGAACCACATTTTTCTTTTCATCCTTCTCTAGCTATAAAATTGTGGAAGATGACTTGAATTCCTATACATAACATTTTTCTATACTTGAAGCTCTCTCAACCACAAGATCCCAAAGCTTGTATCATTTCACACCAATGCCATAGATAATGAAGATACATTCTACAATCTTTTTCTCACATTTTGATCACTTTTCCTTAGACACATGTGCATATGCTTCATAACCGAAGACATGTAGGGTCTCAAAAAGGGATTTTTGCTTGACCACTTCTCCATAGATGTCTTATTAATGAGAGATGATGTATGAGACCTATTAACTAGGCAACAAGTTGTGGAAACTACTTCTACTCTCAACTTTTCTTCTAAGACAACCTCACTTAGCATACTCCTAGTCCTCTCCATCAACATCCTATTTATTAATTTTGTAACTCCTTTGTGTTGAGGGGTCTATGAAGTTGTCAAGTATGTCTTTCTATCTCATATTCCTTACAAAATCTTTCAAAATCTATTGAACAAAACTCACCACCATTATCAATCCTCAAAGTCTTTATCTTTCTACTAGTTCGATTCTCTACAAGAACCTTAAACTTTTTAAATAATCGAGGACTTCACATTTGTACTTGTAAGGAAATATATCATGTCCTATTATAATTATCAATTAAAGAAACATAATATATAGATTTAGAAATCAAAGGAACATTAATAAGATCAAATACAATATAATAAATTTAATTCAACACTCTGGAAGATTTATGAGAACTAGAGTAAATCTAAACATAGTTTTGTCTTCCATACATGCAATGTTCAAAAAAATTAAATTTAAGATTACAATCATTGAACCCTATAAGCAAGTTTTTTACCCATCCTTTGGTGCCATAACATTTTTTTCTCTACCAAAAGTTTAGTCTCTAAAGCATGAGCACCCCTAGGTTGTTGGTATTTTGGTATGGTTTTGTCATTTATGTCAACACCTACTAAAACTCTAGCACTTTGGAGATTCAACAACATTTATTGGCAAGCTAGTGACTTATGCACAGCCACCGGTATATGGTACACCGACAGGATATAATGATCACCGACACTTAGAATTGCATGGAAAACACTTGGTTATGTCGAAGACATTGTTTGGACATCTTATCTTGGAGAATTGTTTGTTTGTATATTCGTATTTGCATATTTGTTGTTACCGGCAAATAGGTCCAGGTTATGCACCGGTAGGTTTATCTCTTCCAGATCAGCACAACATGCTATGGAGATGATTTATTATTGTTGTAAATGCATTAAGCCGACATGGTCAATCGATTATTGCATTGGATATTATATTGTTTGTAAAATGATTTTATTATAATATCTTGTAGAGCCGACCTACTAAAATTGGTCTTAGGTTATGGTATAAATGTAAGATCTTATTTGTAAGATCAAGTGTGGAATGCAAAAAAGAATTGTGTAAAGGTATATGCGAGAATAAGTAGAGCTATACATGCAAACATCATTTGATGAGGAAGCTACTTCTCAGGGGGAGTAGTTGGTATACTGAATTGGTTGGTATTTTGCATATGAACTTGGTTTTGTTGTAACTTTGGCATTTGATGTCAAAGGGGGAGAGATTGGTATGGAAAAACATAATATAAAGCATGGTACACAAAGGAAACACATGTTACTCTCACAGGGAGAGATTGATACTTTGGGAGAATTTACTTATACTCTGGTAATTGTTGGTACTTTGGTATTTGGCATTTCTGTTTTGGCACTTTGATGGTTTTTCTATCTTGTGTTGCCATCAATGCCAAAGGGGGAGATTGTTGGTATTTTGGTATAGTTTTGTCATTGATGTCAACACCTACTAAAACTCTAGCACTTTAGAGATTCAACAACATTTACCGATAAGCTAGTGACTTATGCACAGCCACCGGTATATGGTACACCGGTAGGATATAATGATCACCGACACTTGGAATGACATGTAAAACACTTGGTTATGTCGAAGACATTGTTTGGACATCTTATCTTGGAGAATTGTTTATTTGTATATTCGTATTTGCATATTTGTTGTTACCGACAAATAGGTCCAGGTTATGCACCGGTAGGTTTATCTCTTCCAAATCAGCACAACATGCTATGGAGATGATTTATTATTGTTGTAAATGCATTAAGCCGACATGGTCAATCGGTTATTGCATCGGATATTATATTGTTTGTAAAATGATTTTATTGTAATATCTTGTAGAGCCAACCTACTAAAATTGGTCTTAGGTTATGGTATAAATGTAAGATCTTATTTGTAAGATCAAGTGCGGAATGTAAAAAAGAATTGTGTAAAGGTATATGCGAGAATACGCAGAGCTATACATGCAGACATCATTTGATGAGGAAGCTACTTCTCAGGGGGAGTAGTTGGTATACTGAATTGGTTGGTATTTTGCATATGAACTTGGTTTTGTTGTAACTTTGGCATTTGATGTCAAAGGGGGAGAGATTGGTATGGAAAAACATAATATAAAGCATGGTACACAAAGGAAACACATGTTACTCTCAGGGGGAGAGATTGATACTTTGGGAGAATTTACTTATACTCTGGTAATTGTTGGTACTTTGGTATTTGGCATTTCTGTTTTGGCACTTTAATGGTTTTTCCATCTTGTGTTGCCATCAATGCCAAAGGGGGAGATTGTTGGTATTTTGGTATGGTTTTGTCATTGATGTCAACACCTACTAAAACTCTAGCACTTTGGAGATTCAGCAACATTTACTGGTAAGCTAGTGACTTATGCACAGTCACTGGTATATGGTACACCGATAGGATATAATGATCATCGGCACTTGGAATGGCATGGAAAACACTTGGTTATGTCGAAGACATTGTTTGGACATCTTATCTTGGAGAATTGTTTATTTGTATATTCGTATTTGCTGTTACCGGCAAATAGGTCCAGGTTATGCACCGACAAGTTTATCTCTTCCAAATCAGCACGACATGCTATGGAGATGATTTATTATTGTTGTAAATGCATTAAGCCAACATGTTCAATCGGTTATTGCATCCGATATTATATTGTTTGTAAAATGATTTTATTGTAATAGCTTTTAGAGTTGACCTACTAAAATTGGTCTTAGGTTATGGTATAAATGTAAGATCTTATTTGTAAGATCAAGTGTGGAATGTGAAAAAGAATTGTGTAAAGGTATATGTGAGAATAAGCAGAGCTATACACATAGACATCATTTGAAGGTGAAGTTAGGTTTTTTTGAAAGCATATCAGAACTACACTGGTACTGAATCCAGCATATGAAGATGCTATTTTGAGTAGTACATTCTTATTGGACTTAACCATCCAATTATAGTCAGTGTGACTCCTATTTTGTGTTTGAGTAGTGAGCTCTAGGCGCTTGGCCTTTCTACATGTGCAGACCCCATTTGTATACACTTACTATCTGCAGTAGTATCATCTGATTGTGGGTAAGGTTTCCCACCATAGTTTTTCCCCTTACAAGGTTTCCATGTACAAATATTGGTGTTATGTGTTGTGGATGATTCTGTCTTTTTGTTTCATGCATTAATCTTTACCGGTATTGCAATTATCTGATAAAATTGTCCATCGGTATAATAGACTGGTTCACCAGTATAAAGCAGATAGTTGATTAAGTTGTTTTTGGTTTAAATTTATTTGACAACTGATTCACCCCCCCCCCAACCTCTCAGTTGTCTCTGGTACCTAACATAGGTAACCATAAAACATTACCATCAAAATTAGACACAATGCACATTTTCATTGTTGGTTCCAATGGTCAAGATGAAGACTCGATAGATCTCTTCACTACAAGAATTAAATAATCATTACATAGAATTGTGCATATATCTAATTGAACACAATGTCAATCCAAACACCTTTAGGAAGAATCATAGCTCCTCTAACCATCTTGCATCCTTCACTTGAGAAAGCAATCTATAGGCCTGCATCATTCGATTTACTTATACAGAGTAGGTTTCATGTCTCCTTTACTTATCCATTGAAGAATCAAATTGGGGCTCTACCACAATCAACAATATTTATATGAGAATAATCTCCTAGGTACACATTTCCACCATCATATTCTTCATATATTTTTAACTGACCCCAATGTGAGGTCATCATTAGAATCTGTTGTTTTATTCTTCCTTCCCTCCTCTTACAATCTCTTATTAGATGTCTAATATTTCTGTAACTCCAACATTTCACCTTGAAATTACCAAGAGATTTAGATCTTCCACAATATTTAGAAATGAACTTATTTTGCTTCTTGACCTTCTTCTTCCCTTTTTTAAGATCCAACATGAACCACTAGGCCTCTTTAACTGATTTGGAACTCTTTATTCTCATTTCTTCTAAAAGTAAAGATGCAACCACTTCATCTATCTTGAACTTGGTGGTGGTACTCCCAATGACCATAGCAAGGTGGTCCCATAAATCTAGTAAAGAACACTTGACAAAGTCATACATTGATCCTCCATTTTCACTTTCACAAATTGCATCTAGGTAACTATCAATATTGAAGGCATCTAGATTTTTGGCCATAGACCCACCATCTTCCAACCCAAGGGTATACAATTCCTTTTTTAGGAAAAACTCATTCACCAAGGCTTTACCTTGGTAAGTTTTTGCAAGATTTTGTTAAAGTAAAAGGTTTTATCTATTTAATCAATTTAATCATATTGGTTAATTAATTAAGTCAGCTTTTTCTTTTTTCACTTAAACTAAATTTAGGAAGCTTTTTTAGGCATTTAATAATAATTTAATATGCATGCATCCTTTAGGTATATTAATAATTAATTCATTATTAATTATTAACTATTTTTTAAGGTTTCTATCTTTAAAATTAGATTTCTTTATAAGGATGACATATCCTTCTTTGTAAATCAAGCAATACATTCAATTATTGTTAATTGTTTTCAATATTCTCGTTTGTTGTGCAATTTCTCCTTTGTATGTAACATGTATTCTTGCAGATGATTATCTGGACTTGTGGGAATTCAACAATCATGAATTCTAACATGGTATCAGAGCTCATATGTGAAGACCTTGTTTGCCAATTTTGGAGATATTCACAATTTCCAACAATCAAAGCACCTTGGGCTCAAACCGACATCACCATTGGATTCATAACGTCCAAAAACCCCAAGATCACCTATTCATTCGCTCAGATTGGACACTGTTTACTTCAGAGATAAAATTTCCCCTCCTTGGCTAGCCGTACAGGGATTTTTTTATTTTTATTTTTTGCTTTTTTTTTAAATAAAAGTTAAAAAAATAAAATATTTTGGGAGGCATGAGTTTTTCTTTTATTTTTATTATTATTATTTTTTTTTAAAAATCTTTTCTTTTTATTAGTTTTTTTATAAACTTTTCATGTCTTTTTAAAAAAAAAAATGTTTGCATGTTTTTTATTAGTTTTTTTAACTAAAAAAACATTCTTTGATTGCATGTGTTTTTTGATTTTTTAAATAATTTTTTTTATGCATGCATTTTTTAATTAAAAAACAATTTTTTCATTTTTTTTTCTTTTTTCAAAAAGTTTTTGTTGCATGTGTTTTTTGATTTTTTAAATAATTTTTTTTTCTTTTTTCAAAAAAAAATTTATGCATGTGCTTTTGGGTTTTTTAATCTTTTTTTTTGCATGCATTTTAAAATAAAAAACAAATTGTTTTTTCTTTTTTTCAAAAAAAATTTTAGGGGGCGTTTTTTTGGTGTTTTTTTTAATAAAAAAACTAATTTTGCCCTAATAAGAAAAATTTGGAACACATTTTATTTTCACCTAACCTGTGTGCAGTGTTCTCCAACCGACAACCTGGGGGGGGGGCAGTTTTTGGTTTCCTTAATTTCACTCTTGGCTATATTCCAACCAAAGGGCATATCATCTACACAGATTTCTACAAGCCATCATTTGGTGACAGCTTCATTTATATGTTTTCCAGTTTTGCACACTTGCATTTCATGTTGGATCTTCTTCTTTGAGCTATGTTGTACACACACTATCATAAAGTGCCACACCTCTTTGTCCTTCATCTTTTGATGACACATATGATGCAATCCTTCTGTATTGTAGATTAGGAATTCGATATCAGACCTTTGACTTGTCTCCTCTATTGAGCATGTCAGTATGTTTGTGTAACCGATGGTTCCCATACCTAGTTTGCATGTCTGATCTTTATCATCTACAATGAGTGATTCATTGTCACCGACATTGGTACCTAGTTTTGTCACACTTTGACATTTTTGGTGCAACATTAGCTCTCATTCTTCCTATGGAGGAACATTTACAGGAGATTCTACATTTTTTGGAGGGCTTCGTTGTCTTCCTTCATCTCTTTTTGGAGAGGAGTTTTGTTCCCACTAGGTTTTCTCCTTTTCTCCACTTTACAAAGATTTGCATGTTGTGATTGGGTACCTCATCAGGCCTTGTTGGCGGGACCCAAATTTGCATGTAGTTGCCTTTGTTGCATGTAGTTGCATTCATGCACTTAGCTTTTTAGCTTCTCCCTAAATTCATCTTAAGGGGGGTTGTTAGAGTAAAAGGTTTTATTTACTTAATTAATTTAATCATATTGATTAATTAATTAAGTCACCTTTTTCTTTTTTCACTTAAGCTAAATTTAGGAAGCTTTTTTAGGCATTTAATATGCATGCATCCTTTAGGTATATTAATAATTAATTCATTATTCATTATTAATTGTTTTTTAGGGTTTCTATCTTTAGAAATAGATTTATTTATAAGGATGACATATCCTTCATTGCAAATCAAGCAATTTCAAAGCAATACATTCGATTATTGTTAATTGTCTTCAATTATTCTTTGTTGTTCAATTCTCTCTTTTTGTGTGATAGGTATTCTTGCAAAAGATAACTGGGCTTGTGAGATTCACATTTCATGAATTCTAACAGATTTGTCCAAACATTCATTGTGGTAGACTCTTCATGTGCATTTAACAACCATAAATCAACCAAAAGAATTCTAATAATACTCTAAATAGATTCCTTTTGTATCTATCTTGCCCCAATCTTCTTGTGGTGTAGTTGTAGGTTTGGACCAAGAGATACTACAATCAATCACTCATGATCTACAATCATATCTTTCATCTTTAGCTTAAACAACTCAATGTTTGTGTTTGAGAACTTTTCCATATATATCCTTGATGCGCTTGTCATCTCTTCCTACAATAAGATCAAAATCTTTCTATGTAAGCTCTTACTATATGAAGAATGGTACAAAAAACCCTCTATCCAACACCTAGAATTCAAAGGTGATTAGGCTCTAATACCAAATGAAAGGAAACACAGTATACATAAATGATTCCTACACTAATACCCTAAGGATAGTGTGTGCAAATTTCAATATTTTAACATTAACAAAAACACATTTAAACAAAATAAATAAATAATAAATATCATTACATAACTATACATTAGAGAAAAATTCTATTATCCAAAACAACTCAATGTATTATCAATAAAGCACAATTATAATAAACTTTCAAAACAAGCCTTCATAGGAGTGTCATCAACTGGATGTCTACAAAACTTTATACTCCACCTCCATTTCAAGCACCTAATATATAAGAGATACAAAACCTAAAATCATCAGATGCAAATTAGAAACCCATGAGCTAGAATCACTCAAAAGTGGCACCTAAACTTTCCTCCAATAAAATATGCCTTATTTGTGTCATGATACACATCATAAGTGTTAGAATTCATGATTGATGAATCCCACAAGCCCAATAATCAATTGCATACAAATACCCACCACGTACAAGAGGAAAACCTACAAACAAGAGAGTGCAATAATAATTGCAGACAATTGCAAGAAGAATCATAATTGAATTAACTTGCCAAAATGAATTAGTTACAATGAGACCAATCCTTTATAAAGGAGATCAAAACCCTAAAACAAACCTTAAGGGTTGAATGCATGAAATGAAATAATTATTAAATGCCTAAAAAAACTTCCTAAATTTAGCTTAAGTGAAAAAAGAAAAGGTAACTTAATTAATTAATCAATATGATTAAATTAATTAAGTAAATAAAACCTTTTACTCTAACACCCCCCCCCCCCCCCCTTAAGATGAATTCAGGGAGTAGCCAAAAAGATAAGTGCATGAAAGCAACTACATGCAATCAATGCAAATTTGGGTCCCGACAACAAGGCCTGATGAGGTACCCAATCACAACATGCAAATCTCTGTAAAGTGGAGAAAAAGGAGAAAACCCAATGGGAAAAAACTCCTCTCCAAAAAGAGATGGAAAAAATAAAGTACAAGTGCATGTCTAAAGAGACTCTCTCAAGAACATGTGTACAACCAACCCCCCATGAGAGAGGTTTGAGACTCCAAAGCCCCCCAAGAATGATAGAATCCCTGTGTCGATATTCAAACCAATGTGTCTCCAATATGGAAGAAACAAAGGTTGTGGACAAAGAAGAGGATACCACTAAACATGAGGTGAAACCGGAAGGCTTGGATGATGCTCAAAGGAGAATGCATGATGATGTTGTAATGAAATACCCAATGATGGTGAGTCAACAGATGTGCTGAATCTATCATGTGAGAGGGAATGAACATCCTCTGAAATATCCTCAACAACTGGAATAGGTGGCTCGATGCATGGAGCTACAATGTCAGGCGATGTTGAAGATGAATCCTGCTGAATAGAAGCAATCTCAACAGGAGGTGGAGGTGTAGAAGTCGCAACACTAGTCTCAGGAACAACACACAAGTTCAAGTGACCTAACTTCACCTCAACATGATCTCTTGAAGAAAGAGAGTGATTCTCTGACAGTGGAGATGGTGGACCAAAATGAGAGAAAGAGTACAAGTGGGAATAATGATCAAATGTCCTTGTTGCAATAATAATGCCAGTCTCATTGTCTCTGATGTGCACTGAATCTCGGGCGAACTCAACTATCTTCGCTATGCCACTATGAGTAATATGATAGATGGAGAAAAGGTTAGAGGAAAAAGATGGAACACATAATACATCATGAAACGTATCATCATCGATGTCGATAGAACCTTTCCCACATATAGTCATAATAGTGTTGTTACCCATCAAAATGTGTGGTGTAGGAGAAGCCTGAAAAGATGAGAAAATATAGATTGAGAAGATGCCATATGATGTGAAGCACCTGAATCAAGTAACCATCTAGAAGAAGGTGGACTAACTGTTGCACATAATGCATGACCCTTACTTCTGTCCTGTCCATCTGCTTGGAATGAAGAAGAAGAAGAAGACTTGTGAGAAGTAGTAGAAGAAGAAGGAATATCAATGTTGCTCTTTTGAAAAGAGTTGTCAAATCTGAAACCTGTTTTATCTATCAATCTTCTTCTCATATCTCTAAGACTCATCATGATTTGGCTTGCTTTAATAAGAACACTTAGGTCTATCTTTCTTCGATTTCCCCCTCTTAGGAGGAGGTGGGCTAGAGGACTATTGTGAACTAGAATCTTTCCCAGGCTTTTTGGTCTTCGGCTTCTGTTTCTGCTTTTGTGGCTCCTGAGATGACTGTGCAACCAAGGCATAGTTCTGTGATCTGGTGTGAGAGTCCAATTGGGATATCTGGGCCTGTTCACGAGTCAGTCGATCACAAAACACCTCAAAAGTGGGCATGGTATGACGTGCCCCCATAGCATCCATGGTGAAGAAAAAACAAGAAGAGAAAATCTAAAAAGGACCTCAAAGCTTAGTGAGAATCAAGTAGATGCACTTTGTATCTGTCTTCATAGTACCAACACCCTCCAACTGAGATCACAATGATTTGAACTTCATTAGGATGTCATCAATGGTAGGAAAAGAATCAAGTGCAAAAGAAGTCAACTCTGCCTCAATCTGTAGAGCCCGAAACTTGATCCACATGGCTCAAGGTGTAGTGCAACCCTCAAGGTGGAACAAAAGACTATTTGAAATATTTAGGGAAATCACCCCCATGGCCTCATCCATGTGATTCTGGTGTTGCATGATTTCAAATGCACGAGTCAACTGAGGCTAAACCTCATCCAAATAGGACCATAACCCCTTCGTCATAAGAAGGAAAGTCATATGTGCTTTCTAGGTGTGATAATTGTGTGGAGTGAGCTGCTCAATAGAGGAAAGGTATTCCATGTGAAATAGAGGAAAAATACCCCCCACACTACAGAAAACCAAACCCTAGCACAAATCTGAAAGCTAGAAAGTGTGAAAAAGAAAAAAAACACAAATGACTGATCTTTGTGTACCTGATGAATTTTCTAATAAAATAAGTTGCAGATCTGAATAGAGCTTTCCAACGCCTATTCATTTGCAAAAAACGGAGTTTGTTTTTAAAAGATATGCCCCTAGAAGCACCAAAAAGTAGTTTTGACTTTGACTGGAAAAAATAGGTGCAAAATAGCAAAACTAGAAAATATTACCTCCAGATTCAGATCCATCTTGGAAAGCGATTTTCGCCGGTATATTGTATGTCCAATTCACCTCCGTATGCTCAAGATATCGCAAAAAAGCCAACCCTAGGTCAAATAGGCCTGGAAAAAAATTACCCCCCTTTCAAGTGGTGTGTCGGTGGCTCCCTAGCGGAGCGGAGCACGAGTGGTGGTGAGTAGCAGAGAGGTGGAGCTATGGCGAGTGGAGGTTTGGTGACCGCTGCTAGCAGTCACCGTTGGCGGTAACCGCTGCGGGTGCCGGTTACCGTCGAGGGTGTCGGTAACCGTCAATAGTTATCGTGACCACCGGTGGGCTTCAACCCTAAAACTATATTAAAAAATAAATAAAAATGATCGAATTAATTAATTCCATACCTGTACGACCGTACGACTTGCAGGTAAAAAAAAATTGCCCCAGAAGGCTGCTGTAGCTGAAATATGCCGAATTATATATCAAAATTCATGGAATTGGCCTTTTGAAACTGATGGCAAGGTCCGTTTAAGCACAAAGTGCTCTGAATTTTTGGGTTCCTCTTGGAATAGAGAAAACCCTAGAACTTGAAACCCTTGTGGAATTGTCCCTATATGTTTGATTTCAACGAAACAAAAGGTGATCCTGACTATCTCAAACCTTCTGGATATGATTTTGAGATTCAAATTGACCCAAGATGCACAAAAAACCTCGCTCTAAGAAAAATCTCAAATTTGATGAACAGGGTGCATCAGGTCTAGAGCTCTGATACCATGTTAGAATTCATGATTGATGAATCCCACGAGCCTAATAATCACCTCCATGCAAATACCTGCCATGCACAAGAGGAAAGCCTACAAACAAGAGAGTGCAAGAATAATTGAAGACAATTGCAAGAAGAATCAGAATTGAATTAACTTGCTAGAATGAATTAATTACAATGAGATCTATCCTTTAATAAAGGAGATCAAAACCCTAAAGCAAACCCTAAGGGTTGAATGCATGAAATAAAATAATTATTAAATGCCTAAAAAAGCTTCCTAAATTTAGCTTAAGTGAAAAAAGAAAATGTGACTTAATTAATTAATCAATATGATTAAATTAATTAAGTAAATAAATTTTTTTACTCTAACAATAAGTTGGTCAATAAGTGTAACTCTCCTTTACAACTCTTTTATGCATCTAACAACATTTTTATGTCTTACACAAACTTTTGGAGCTTATAACTTTTGATCTAGTGTACCAAGTAGCCTCCATTTTTAAATTTAACTGCTTGAAGGGATGTGCACAACGAACACCCCTATATGTAGTGTTGAGCAACCAATTTTATTTTTTTTGCCCAAAACTAAGCCTATGACCTAGAAATTAAGTTTTTCCATTTTATACCCGATAATTGCATTTTTTGTAATATTAACATTAGGAGCAAGGTTGAGATATATTTCCTAATAGATCTACAACCAAAAACCCTAACAACATAGAGCAATGTCCTCCAAGTAAATAATGTCATTGGTGATATGGTATCACAACTGGAGCCACATGTTAAGAATAAGCATCATGGTGCACTAACATGTTAGGCAATAGTTGGAACGCAAAGAGAAATGGTATAAATAGTCAAATTTCACAAGAAATAGATACTTCATGACTCTTACCATTGGTTAGAGATTGAAGTTTAGGTAGGAGGTATGCTAATAAGGGCAAGTTTTAAGTCCAACAAGCATCGATGAAAAACAGAGTTGGGAGGAAAGGTATATTGGGATGGGCAAGTCTAAAATATGGTGGGGGACAAAGGAAAGGTTGGACTTATACAAGAAAGCATGCATGGATGGGGAACTTTGAAACTATGATGATTGGCAAACCCTTAGAAGACTAGGCATGCTTTTAGATTCAAAGACTTTAGCAAACTTACATAGACATATAAGGGGAAAGAAGAAGAAGAAGACACAAAATTGGACAAGAGAGATGTGGAAGATAGGAAATAGGTATTTTGTTAGATATGATATAAGTTAATACCAAAAGGTAACTTGATAGTTGGAATTAATCTCCACTCAATGACAAGGTTTGGCTCTATTTGCCAAGTGAATCATCTATGTCTTAGAGGGTAATGAGGATTGGAAAATTTTGGTGCAACATTATATTTCTTATGGCCACCCTATTGGGCTATCAACTTGGAAGGTGATTGGTTTTTATACCCTTATTATGAAAGAGCCCATTTAGGTTCAAAAGACCTTTGTGATGAAAAGTATTTGGTGTGCCTATGATGCTATTTAGGCTCAACATTTTGGAATGATGCTAATTTTATAATAGACTTTCCATCAGTCAATAACATATTTGGTAGTCTCCTATCTTGCACTGCTAAAATCACCCCCTTGCTAAGACTATGTGGGTTTACACTTTATAATTTTTCAAAAAAGGGTCGAAAGCCTTCTATTTTCTAAGGTTACCAAGGATCTTTATCTTGGAATGAACAAAGTCTAAATTTCATGTTTCTAATCAAGATCATGAAACTTTTGACATGGTTATGTTAGCCATACCGACTAACATGGTTCAAAAAATTGGTGTTAGATTATGTAAACCTTGGTGGAAGTATTGGAAATTGTATCTTGATACTGCATTTTAGAATTATGTCCTATAAAGGATACTAATGGCTTTCTTCCTATTTATCGATGATGCTTTGAATTGATGATGGAACTTGCAATCTTCATTTTAGTTTGGTAGCATAGTATTTAAACTATTGGTTGGTTGTTCTTGAGCCAAAGTTGGCTTGCTTTGCCTTGTGAATTTTCTTTCAAGGCCTCCCCATTAATTCTAAAGTAACCCATTTGGGTATTTTAGATTTTTTATGTCATTTTTTTTTGGAATTAGGAGACTTTCAAACACCTTTTCTCATTTTTTCTTAGAGCTTAGAATATTTGTATCTAGATTCATGATTTTTTTAAGTCTTCTAGGCTTGATCCTTGCTCTTGGCATATGGTGTTATTAAGGGATTGGCCTCATGTTCGCTTCTAGTATACTTAGATTTGATATGCTTTCAAGGTGTAGATTCTTTTTAGCATCTACCAAGATAGAAGTTCTACTATTTTTTCTAGTTGCTCTATTAATTGTCAAATTTTTCTTTACTCAAAAACTATGTTTTGTTTTATTGTAAATTCAAATGCAAGGAAATAAAGTTACACCCGAGGTTACCCATTTATAGGTGTTATTGAATCATTGGGGGTGATGCCCTCATCCCATTTTTTTCAAAGCCATTCTCCTTTTGGGGGTGTCATCAAGGATGCAACCATTTTGCTCATAGCAATCAATAGGCTCAGTATCAAATTTCCCCCCCTATTAGAAGAGATCGTGCACAATAGGACTAGTCATGGCCTACCTCTTGTCGCTCTACTTCATCACCATCTTTTGCTATGGAAATGCATGCTGTCTTCAAGAAGTTCCCTCTACTAGCTCTTACTATTTCTCCTGGTTGTGTGACTATTGAAGAAACTCGAGGAAGATGTTAAGAATTATCAAGATGGATGGGAACTTTTTTTTAATGACCACAGAATGGTAATATATAAAAAATTAAAAAAGTGAATCAACATTGAACAAATGACTGACATACACTTGGTGCGACTAGTACGATGGCAGCAAAGAGATGGATTGTATTGGATAAGTGTGTTTTAAAAAACCCTTTAAGATAGATTTAACATTTATGTATGATTAGAATACAATGAAGGCCAAATTTGCCATAAGGATATAATCTTTATCATCCTCCTCAGTAAGGAGGGCAGTATCTGTTTCAGGAACATACCTTGTGTCCACCTGGTTATTCCATCTTTCCAACATGGTTGTATTCCTCCGATAGCGGATCGGGTCCTTCTACACTTGGTTATTAACTTCAATCCAGCTGCATCCTGGACTTTTTTGCAATCCTCTGCTTTTCATCTTTGCCCTCACTTTTGCTACATCATCCCACCTACCAGCCTCAGCATATATATTTGATAGTAGTACATAGTATCCAATGTTTTCAGGCTCCAATCCAAAAATGTATTCTGCTACACGTTCTCCTAAACCAATATTTTGATGAACCCTGCATGCATTAAGTAAGACTGCCCACACTTCAACACTTGGTTTTATTGGCATGTTTTTAATGAAGTCTTCGGCCTTTTCCAAGCAGCCAGCACGACCAAGAAGGTCGACCATTGATGCATAGTGCTCCATTCTGGGGACAACATGAAAATCATTAATCATGTGGTCAAAGAACTGCATTCCTTCAGCTACGAGTCCTGAATGGCTGCATGCAGACAGGATGGCAATGAAGGTGATCTGATCTGGCTGCACGCCTTCCTGTAACATTTGTTCAAAAAGTGCCATGACCTCCTCACCATGACCATGCACTCCATACCCCACCAACATTGCATTCCAGGAAACTGCATCTCTTTCTAACATGTTATCAAACACTCTTCGAGCATTCTCTATGTTTCCACACTTGCAATACATATCTAGCAGGGCACTCCCCACAAAAACACTCGAGTTAAATCCATTTCTGATTATTTTAGCATGGATTTCCCTACCCTGTTGTAGAGCTGACAAGGCAACACATGCCGGCAGCACACTTGCAACGGTAATCGAGTCTGGTTCAACTCCAGCTAGCTGCATTTGATAAAGATGTTTTATGGCTTCATTTGGAAGCCCATTCTGGGCATATCCTGCGATCATTGTATTCCATGTAACTAAATTGGATTTAACACCTGTACTTTGCATTCGATGAAACAACTCATACGCACAGTTACATTTTCCAATATTAACAAAACCAGCAATCATTGAATTCCATGAAACCACATTTTTCTGAGGCATTTTGTCAAACACGCAAACTGCATAGTCCAGGGCATTACATTTTGTGTACATGTCAATGAGGGAGCTGACTACATAAACATCTACTTGAAAACCTCTTTTAAGAACATAACCATGAATTTCTTTTCCCTTCTGCAGATTCGCTAAGTGAGCACATGCTCGAAGAATGCTGACAATAGTAATCGAATTGGGTTTCACACCTGCAAACTGCATAAGCTGAAAAAGATTCATGACCTCATTAACCTGCCGGTTCTGCAGATGCCCTCCAATCAGAGAAGTCCAAGAAACCACATCTCTTTGATACATTTTGTCAAACACTTGACGTGCATCCTCAAGTGCGCCACATTTCGCATACATGTCTATGAGACCAGTCCCCACAAAATCATCAAACTCCAACCCGTACTTCACAACACAGTCATGAACTATCTTACCTTGGGAAAGATAACCCAAGCTTGCGCACGCCTTGAGAACGAGGGGGAATGTAAACCTGTCCGGGCAGACCTCTGTCCTCTGCATTTGGTAATAGAGTATAAGGGCATCATTGCAGAACCCATGAATAACACAACACCTTATTATAACATTCCATGGCACAATATGAGGTGAATGCATTTTGTCAAACAGTTGGCGTGTATCGTTGAAACTACCGCAGTTTGAATACATGCTCAGAAGTTTAGTGTTTACAGAGTCGTTATTTATCTGAAATCCAGTTAAGAGCATGTGGGCATGTAGAGTCTTACCTTCTGTTAGGGATTTGGCTATGGTGGACGCCTGCAACAGACATGAATACATGTTGGAGTCCACTGGACTCCTGCCCTTATCCAGATCACGCAAGATGGACATGGCCTCCTCCAATCGACTCTCTCTGCAAAGTGTTCGGATACTGTAGTGATACATTTTGGCAGTTGAGTTCATTGTGCTTAGTTGTTTAGCTATTGATTTTATTATGATGGTGATAAATTTTAGGGAAGTAACATGTGTTGTTAGAATGTTTAAGGGTAATGGTAAGGATGGAATCAATGCCATGGTTGAAATTGCAGAGTAGCCATAAATAACGTGGATAGAAAATTGCTTGCCTGCGATATAGTATCATTCTTGGTGTTCCTACTTCCACAAAGTAAGCAATCTGTAAGTAATTGAAAGTATTGTGTTTATTCATTTAGAGTTACAGACGTTTCATTTGAAACTTCTCCGTGAAAACAAAGCAGGGTTTAGAGATTTCTCTGTTTAGATTTTCTTTAAAATTAAGAGAAAGTACCCCAAGCTTGTAGGCCGATTGATTACTGGAAGTGATTGCCAATTTGCAGATTCATTATTACTGCTGGAGGAAGTTCATGTCACCAGCCTGCCCATATTCAAAATTGAAGATGGGTGGTCCTTTTTCCTTTTCACCCCAATTTACCTACTAGCAAGTAGTTTGAATTAAAATCTGGGTGGAAAAAGTTTGCCTATGAACATTTTATTAATTATATTAATTAGAAAATAATATTATATATATTAAAACAAAAAGAGTGGATATGAGATCACAACTCAAAACTCATACATGGTTGAGTTTGAAACAACAAATACATGACATAAATATAAAAAATCATTAAGCATCAAGTGCAACATCAGTTTGAGGAGATGGTCACTTGGCTTGTCCCATACATCAGTGGGGTTTGGAGTGATGCTAGGGATTTCATCCTTCGTTAGTATTTTCTTTATTTTTATCTATATTGCGCGTTAGAGAAATAACCAATGTCAGTTGAGGAAACCGTTTGGAAGAATCACCAGATGGCCACCTCAAAGCACCATTAGCAAACCACCCAGAAGTACTCCTAGAAGGCCACCCATTTAAGTAACACCCTAAGGGGGAGGCAAAGCCTAGAGCCACCAACCAAAATGCAACATACTTTTGTGATTGTTGTTAAGATGACCAATTGGGGGAAGAGTATGGGGTTAAGTAACCTTGATATCACAAGCTAATAAAATCTTGCCTCTCCAACAACCACAAGAAAGAGAGTGACCCCTCCTTTGCTATTTGTTAGGTTTTACTTTAAATTTTTTTTATATTACTATCTCTTATTTTTTAATTGAAATAATGCAAGAAATAAAATTCAAGAAGAGGATAATCAAGAGACTAACAAAAAGGAAGTTTCGTCTATAATAGTATTAACTGCCAAAACAAAGCAACCAACTTTCAAATAGAAGCAAGTATAACAACTAACCCAAGACTTGCAAAAAGACTTGTCCATAACTAGAGAGAACGGTAGAATTACAATATGAATTTAAAATAACTTGGTAGTTGAGTAGTGGCATCTCTCAAACAAAAACAAGTATTACAACTAGCCCAAGGCTTGCAATAGGAGTTGTACATTTCTAGATAGAACAAAAGCATTACAATCTAAATTTTAAAAGACTTTTATGATTAAATAAAATAGAAGATATCTTCTTTGTGTAGCTTGAGGATTTGAAATTTGATTTTTTTCAACTGAATGTTTGTCTTGGACTAGTCCTTCAAGATCCCTTACATCTGAAATCAAAGTGAGACAATTTGAAACAAGATGTTATAGTAAAAATTTAGCATTTTTGTCTCCTAATGAACCAATTGATTTGAGAAAGTGATTAAACGCCTACATTTCCAAATATTAAGCAAAACATAATGTCTCATAGTATCTACCACCACATTACTATGAATGCCAAGACCCAAAATAGCAACTTTCCCATCCAAACCATGCTCAATATAGCTTGAATGGATTGATGATAGAGTTCCATTTCCTTTTAGCAAATGAGCAATTCCCAAAATATGTTTTATGTTCTTATTATGTTGAAAAAAAAAAATATTTGATTGGTTGAACCATCAGACATTTCAACCTATCGCAAGGGTTAATTTGAAATGTAAAACTTTCAAAGCAAAGATTTGAACATTAGCTTTAACTCTAGACCTCTATATTTGGTCACTCAACCTTATCCATGTCTTTTCATGAAGCCTACATCTCCATTTCTAGTTTAATCTTGAATTTAATATCTTTTGAGTAAGTGTTGCCCTTTTAAATGGTTTCAAATCTTATCTTTTTCTTTCATTGAATAACGCATAGTTACAAAAAGTAGCTAAATGAGATATATTATCCTTCATTACTAATTATAATGAGAATGTAAAAGGTTGATGCCAAAAATTAAAATAGTCAATACTTGAGTTGCAACACTTAATGGCATGGACTAAGAATGTTATTTCCTTGTAGCTATTTAACTTTATCTTAAACTTGATCTTAACTTTATCTTAAACTTGATCCATAGACTAAAACTTTTTAGTAATTGGGGTTAGTGTTCTTAATTTAAAAGCACAATATAATGGTTTTTTTAAAAGTATTTTTCAAAATTTGTTTTGAAATTTCACTGTACATATGTTTTTTGAATTTTTCATTTAATTTGTTTTGTCTATTTCAAATTTTGATAGCGTTTGTAAATAACTAATTTTTTTTTTTTAGTGATTATTATGTCTAGAGGATTCTTTCTAAAAGCATGTTCCATGCACAAGTTAACACGGCTTACGTCTCTTATGAGATTTACATTTACACTATCAAAAACATCTTTAATAATTTTTTTTTTTTATAGATTTGTAAAGAAATATTTTTAACACAAAATTTTCTTAAAAAAAAAATGTATCAAAATTTTAGATCACACTTAATAATCTAACGTCAAGATAGAAGCAAATAATGTGAGAAATTGTAAAATTAATCTACTTGAAAAGGAGAGAAAATAAAAAAAGTGGAGTGTAAGACACAAAATTCCAATGAATAAACAAGGAAAAATGAGAAAATGAAAAAAGAAAAAGGAAAAGGGAGGAGATTAGAAAATGCAAGAATCATGCAATGAGAAAGATCTTGGATTTAGGTTAGATAATACAATGCATAAATACGAAACAGTAAGAAGCATATATTAATAAAAGATATTCAAATATAGATGTAGTGAATGGAATACAAAAAAAAATTAAAATTAATTTAATAATTGAAAAAAGATGAAAAAATACCTTGTCAATAGAAAATATTTAAGCAGAAAATAATATAAACAATGTAGAAATTAATAGGTAATTACAATCAATGCAATTAGAACAAATAAAGAATTAGAAATTGATAATATCTAGATACCATCCAAAAAAAATAATAAATAATAATAAAATATTAAAGCAAGCTTATATACATTAGAAGAAAATATTTCAAGGAAAATATGCATATAAATAACTTTTAAATGATACATATAAAACATTATAATAAATAAATTATAGTTAAAAAAATTGTTGTACAATACAAAAATTTAAAAGATGTATTTTAATTATTGAATAATGAATGGTAGCTTGTGCAAAAGAAATTATAAGGTAATTACACCATGACATTAACTCTATAATTGAAATAAAGAAAATAAAAAAAAGGTAAAAAATAATTCTTAATTAAAGTTTAAATAATGAGACAAGATATCAATTTGGAGTTATTTTATGTACTTAAAAATTTATTTTTGAACTACATAATTTTTATTTTGATCGGTAAATTTGGCAAGGGGCCAAACCCATAGAAATATGACTAAAAATAACATGATTTGGGTAGCTCCAAAATGGAGGGCCATAGAAAAAAATGTATCAACCCACAAACATTGATGTGTAAGGATCCTAAATTTCAAGGCCACTAGCACAAACTAATTGAATTTGGAGATATCCACACTATTCTTAGAATGAGAACACATGTGCATATCGAGTGACAAGCATTAATGCTTTTGTTGGAACTTTTATTAAATTCTTTTTCACCATCTCCCACATATCATTGCAATCTACTTCATTTTTTTGGAAATCAAGGATGCTATCACTATTGTAGATGATTCTCCACTTGCCCATGGATAGTTGATGATCATTTTCAAACATAGATGTTGCTATTACATTATATTTTTTCCTGACTTGATTTGAAACCTGTAGATCCAAACTATCGTCTAAGACCTATAGAGACCCATGTGAGGTCTCATGTACCTCCACTGAACTTGCAACAATGTTATGATGAAAGGTAGCATCTTCCTTGATAGATTTTCTTTGGTTGTGACTTACTTCCTATTGTGCAATATTGTCTCCATCCTACATAAGCTCTCAAAAAGATTCTAGAGAATTCATTGGGCCATCAACTATGCAACATGGTTAGGGGCAACCTCTTTCCACCAATGGTTGGATGCTTTGCTTTGGATTTGGATTTGAGGCAATTTGTGGCAAGGTTGCCAATGTTATACCATCTCCAACAATGAAAAGGTAGACTTTCGTAATCCAATGATTGGACCTAGCTTTGGTTATCCATTTTAAAGATTATTATATTGGTAGATCCTTTGAAGTGTCCACATCTATCAAAATGCATGCAAAGGTCATACGTATACATTTTGAAGATCAATTGTCAATGGTGAATCTCTGTTAAAAAATAAAGAGAAATATTGGGGAGATGAACCCAAATATGCTTAACATTAAAGGATTTGGTGGAGGGGTTCGATGTGAGATGTAACAGTTTGATCAAAAAATGATGTTGTACACAAGCCCACAAGATGTGAAGCATAGTATTTCAGTCCTTCACACAGTCAAATATCATTATAAAGAACCCACCAACACATGGAATAAGAACCCACCAACGCATGGATAAATTTCATGACAAACTGCCAACTTTTAGTAATCCATTGGTGTAAGTCTAGGAGATAGGACCATAAATGACTATTAACTCATGTTCTGCAAAGAAATCTCTACTTTCAATTACTTTCTTTCTTTACATCATCACCAAAGTACAACAATGAGCTTACTAAGAACTTGGAATCGAGCCTTCCCAAACCAGCAATACCATTGTTGAGTTCCCTAATTTTTTTTCTTATCCATTGAGAGTTTCGTATACTTCCCAATTGAAGCGACCACTTAAAGCACATAGTCGTCTCTGATAGGAATTTTGAGTGGTTTGAGACATGTTTCAGAATTATGGTCATGGCCAGAGAATAGAGGAGAGATGGGTTGGATGGCTGAGGTGGAACCCCAAGCATTGAAGGAAGAGTCAACACTTAGACAAGAAAGTTTGCTCCCTGAAACTCTACTTCATACAAACTTTGGCAGGATAGGAGACCAACAATCCAGGTTAGAGCATGATTTGGATCTCTAAGAAGCGCAAGAGTCATGCCCACTGCAAACAGTATAAATCTTGCCCACTGTTGTGTTGGAGGAATTGGGAAAATGGAGTTTCCAAGAGGAAGATCATCCACACAGAGATGGGCGAATGATTACGCAGAAGCCTTGAATGTAGAAGGGTTCGATAATGAAGGAAGATTTTGGCAATGTGGGAGTTTTCAATATTTTTATTGTATTTGTTAGTTGTTTTTAAGATTAGATTGTGTGTAAAAAATTATAAGCAATTTAATTCATAAACAAGAACAAATTTAATTTTTATTATATCTATATTGTTTATTTTTTTTACATATATCATTTTACTTTTGAATAAATTTGATACTTGTAATTTCTAAAAGTCAATTATTTACATCTAATTTTATATATTTATATTTATATTTTTTTATGTAATAAATAAATTAAAAATAAAAAAATATCAAATACTTTAAAGAAATTAATGTCTACTAATTTTTTTCAAAATTTTGTTGATAAATTTTAATTATAGAATGGTAAATTAATTTTAAAATTTTATATTTTATATTTTTGACTAGTTATTTAGTTTCTAAATAATAAATAGTATTTATACATTTATCTAAAAACTATATTTTTGATGAAGACATATATTTGTTTATATGTGGCGTTTATTTTGGTAATATTGTGTTATAGTTAAATATTAATATTTTTACATGTAAATGGATACCAAAAAAAAAGTTTTTTTGTTAACACATTTATTGCATTATGCTCAACCCCTTATCACCATTGTAAAATGTCTTTCAACAATAATTGATTGAACAAAATAGAAATCGAATAACAAAAAGAAAGCTCAAATGAGTACTTATAGAAACAATTAAGAAAATAAAATCAGATAAAAATAAATAAACAAACTAACATTCAAACATAACTTTCTAATAAAAATAAATGGTTACAAGAGTAAAGAAAGAAAGAAAATAAAATGAGCACAAAAAATAAAGAACAAATATAAATAAAATAATAACTTCGAAAATAATAAAATGAGATTCAAAAGATAAAGAAATTAAATTTAAAAAATAAAAAAAGAGGAAAATAAGACAATCATGAACTAAGAATAGTGAACAGGTTAAAATAAGAGAGATACAAAAGTAATGAATGGGAAGATTCAAGAAAATAATAATAATAAGAAATAAAATAAGAGGGTAATAAAATAATTAAGATAAACCTTAATTTAAAAAGAACATAGGAGAATAAGAAAAGATACAAATACAAAATAGGTAAGACATAAGGGAAAAAGAGGTCAAGGGAATGCAACAATCACAAAGAGAGGAAAATGCAAGAGAAATGAGCACCAAGAGTAAAAAGAGGCAAATCAAAGGAAGTTCGAACACAAGAAGAACACAAAATGTGGACATATAATAGGGAAAGAACACTAAAAATATTACGTAAGGGTAAAATGAGAAGGTAAATGAAATGGAAGGAATAGAAAAAATAAGGATACATCAAAGGAATAGAAAGATAAATTAAAAGGGGGAACCCAAACAAAAAACATGAAAGGAGAAATAAGATGAGAATGGGAAGGTAGATGTGAGAACAAATTTGAGGGAACTAAGAGAAGCAAACCTAGAGTAAAGGGAAGGATGCAACAAGGATTAATAAAGATAGGAAAAGAGAGAAGCAAGGAAAGAGGAAGGAAAGGTGAATAAGGAAGTAGAGAGGAGGGATCAAGAGAAAAAACTAGGAAGAGTAGTGACAAGTAGGAGGAAGGATGGGAACTCTTAAAATGAGGGTTGAAAATAATGGATTTTAATAGAGGATACCAAATAGAGCTCAATTTATACCAATCATCATGCTTAAGATTGGTTCATTAGAACCAAATATGAATAGCTTCTTTGAAATTTCTCTTGAACATGTTTTCTTTCTATGTGAGGATCTATATATCCTGTAGTTGAATGTGGTTCTTATTAGAAGAAGAGTATTTTTTTGAGATAGGATTTAGCTATCCACTCCTACCTAATATCAACACTTTATCCTTTGATTCTAGTGTTAATGGAACAATCCTTCTCACCAATGCATAGTGTACCAAAATAAAAATTAATATCGTAGAGACCTAAGGTGAGATGATGATCTCTACTTGATCTTTGGTTAATGGGATGCAACCTATTATAGTCATACAAGGTTTGAAGGCACATTGTTACAAGCCTTTTTACACAATATTTCAATGATTTTATTAGATATTTATTCAACACGGGGGAGGATGTTATAGGAACCATACCCAAGTCAACAATTTTAGCCTTATGCTAACACAAACATTGACAATTTCATAAAATATTTAGTGTTGTGTTTGGTGCAAAACCCATTCAATTTAATACACTAAGGAGGAGATCTCTAGGTCAATGACGTCCTCATCACATATACCAAAAAACCCCTAGAATAAATCAACTGAATACAATCTTAACATTTCAATATTCACAAAACTTTGGCATATTACTTACCAAATTTCTTCATTTATCCTAAAATAATAAATTCATAATTTCAACATCACATATATTAATCTTATATGTTGAAACATGTTTATTTTGAATAAAATATAGTTCTATTATAATTTTTTATTTATAAGGGTCCATTTTCACAAAGTCACAATATAAAAGGTCCATGTAAGAGTCTATTATCATATAAGAAAAATATTTAAACTATAAGAATTAAAACCATAGAGATACAATATTTTAGTACATAAATATGCAATTATAATCTATAAAGATCCAATAGTATTACATATGATAAATGTTTGATTACCTTTGTAATTTAATCCTAAATTTCTAACTTAGAGAAATGTGTAGGAATATGAGAGACTAAGTTGATGACCATTATAATTGCATATAATTATTACTCCTCTCATTGTGTACTCTCTTAATTGGTTGTGTTGCAAACAAGCAATCTTAATTGGAGGAGATGGGCTTGTGAGCATAGAGCAACATTGGCTTGTATAGAAAGCTCAACCTAGGTCATGGTTTGGAACTCATCTAAAAAAAATTACGAAGAAGTTCCACCATGTAGAAATTGAACCATATGCAAACCACTTCTAGACCCACCAAAGCATGTCCCCTCTTAACAAACCTTTTACTTTATTAATTTGTTAACTTCAAAAATGATTGAGGATGGAGAAGGATTGCTTCACAATAGTCTAAGTTCTTACAACCACAAACAATTTTTATAGTATGTTAGTGTGGGGTGATCACTCTAAGGATCAAGATGATTACTTACTTATGACTCAACTAGCTCACCTAATGTTAGTAAACACTAGCACCCACAAGCATATAACAATTGATTCATTATAGGCCAAGATTTTACAACCATGAACAATTGTTATAGTATGTTGGTGTGGGGTGATTACTTACTTATGACTCAACTAGCTCACCTAATGTTAGTAAACACTAGCACCCACAAGCATATAACAACACAAGTAAACCTAGCCAATATTTGTCCATTTATTGTGAGTAAATGCAAGTGCTCATAAGCTCATCAAACACATTAGATGGGATTCACTAATGTCTAAATATACACGTTGGCTCATTAGAATAGAAGCTACTACTAGAAAATAAATTTGATAATGATAATTCTCTAAAAAGAAAGAATCATAGACCAATTTTTCGTTCTTCATTAATATAGATCTCCCAATAATTACATAAATATTTTTTTGAGATATCATAATTATATATAAAAGATAGGTTTTTCAAAATATTTTCTCACGATCCATCTGCACGTGGTAGAGGAGATGGGCGGAGGAGGAGGAGATGGTTGGGCGGGAAGTTTTTTTCCAAAAATAAAATTCTTGAGGGCAGATGTAGATGCAGATGCAGATCATCGAACATTCTACAGAGCAGGTTATCGCAGTAGCTTCCTTCATCAACCGTTCCTCAGACCAGGGCAAAGTAGAGGGTATCCCGATACTGACAGGAGGAGCAGGGGAAAGATCCATAAGTTTGGTCATCCCAAGCTTCGGCAAGAGAAATAAATCTTTTCCTCTCTCTCCCTTCCACGAAAGCCAAAAGCCAAGCAACCTATCTTTGACATCTGTTTGTCAGACAAACCGGGTAGTGGTCGCTCTCTTGATTCGCAAACTCCCTAAATAGGCATCAAGAGAATCATGGGAAGGTTAAAGAAGATCATAGGCTATCTAAGGAGCATTGCTTAACCTTTTCGAATAATATCTGGATTGGTTCGCGGGAGCATTATCTAACATTTTCGGATAACATCCCGATTGGATCGCGTAGCTTCCGAAATGGCAGTTTAGCTTATGGAACCTCTTCCCCAGGTCAAGTTCTCTCATCTCCCAACAACATCCCCTTGGGTCCGCATTATATTCCTAAAATATTGGATCAAAATCAGTCAGGGCGAAGATCTTCTCACAGTTGGATCAGGCCGCAAAGCAGAGGTTTTCAGAACAACTATCCTCTTTGCCCTTCAAAGTATCACTGGTAGCCTAAAAAACCCTTAAGGGATGGAGATTTAGACAAAACTGAGCACTCTCTCTCGGATGAGAATGAGATGGAAGATTGTCTCAAGATATCCTTTCCAGATGCCATGTTAGAGCTTCATATCAGGACATTGAGGAATTGGTGAGTTCAGTTCCTTTTCCCCCAATTCTGATCTTTTAACTACATGGGCCCAGAAATTATGGCCGGGTTTAGATCAAATATTCTATTGTAATCAAGCCTCTGGTCTTTTTATTGCTACTTTTCATTCAAATGCTGCCAAAGATTTAGTTCACAAAAATAAAGGATGGTTTTTCAAAGGGTTTGGGCTTTTCACCATGTTGTGGTATCCGAACTTTGATCCTAATAGTGTTGGCATAAAATTTTCTCCATTGTGGATTTCCTTTCTGGACCTCCCTCTTGAATATAGGGAGCTATACCTGATAGAGATTTTGGCAAATAGATTGGGTATCTTCATTAGACATGATCTTATCTCATTTGAGAATCCACAGCTCCCCGTTAGGGTTTGCCTCCTCTGTGACTTATCAAAACCGTTGGCCAAAACAATTCTTATCTTTTCCTCCTTTGGAAGATGTTCACAGAACATCCTCATGGATGATCCAGAAACAATCAATGTGCACTTGGAGTGCCTAGGCCATTTGATGGCAGAATGTATGGGAGAGGATTACAAAATTAATATGGTCTGTGAGGATCAATCCTCTGAAGTTCGTCAATGCAAAGTCCATCCATATAATGTTTCCCCATTACAACGTAAAACTTAGCCCATATCTCTCCAATCAGCGAATCCTCCCCAAGAGGAGGTTCTTGGGCTTGGAACTTTGGCCAATAAGGGAATATGTCCTCAGGAAGTGTTATTTCGGGCAAATGAGACCTCAATAGTAACCTCCAATTTAAGCAATCGCAAGGATTTGCTTCTTTCATCTCAACAAGTTGAGTTCAGTTGCTCTAAAGTGAGACAACAATGGGATAGATATCATAGAACCATAGGGGTTAATCAGTTTATCTCCAGATCTCTAGAAATGGCCCTTCCCTCTTATCTAAGCTTAGCCACAATTTAAGAGCTTTTGAGGGCAAGAGCTAGCAGCAACAATGAGCCCAATAGAGGTTACATGGGTTTACTTTCCCTTCTAGAAGATAAGCTTCATATGTTGAATAGACCAAGTATTCAAGCCGAGTATGCTGAGAATCCTAGTTTGAGGGTAAGTAACAAAGAAAAGGATCATATGCAAGCTCGGGTAGTCATCCAACAGTCTTCTGTAGAAGGGCCCATCAAGATTACAAATTGGTTTGGCAAGCATAAAATTCAGCCATTTATAATAGCTCTAGACCCTCCAAGATGTCCTCTCATGTCCCCTAAAGAGCTTAGGCTTTCTCCATTGGATAGTAACAAAGAATTTCTATTGCACTTTAAAGCTATATTGTTGTGGGATTCACAATGTAAAATCATTGAAGATCATATTCATAGAGCTTGTTCAATGTTTTTTGATGAACAACTGGCACAAGAATCTTACAATCTAGGGATTGAGGACCTTCGCCTAATCTTCGCTAATATCACATCAAAGAACAAGCTTAAGGCAAATACCAATAGCTCCTTTCCAATGTTGCAAGACATTGGATTAGTGGAGCGTGATCAAAAGCAACTTTCACCAGACCACCTCTTTGAAACCCTTCAAGATCAACAAGTCATCTCAGCCAGAGAGTCCTCTATATATCAAACAAGATCCAAAACCCCAACACAGGTTCCAAAACCAAAAGGAAAGGTAGGGAGGCCTCCAACAAAGAAGAGACTCACAAGAAAGATGAATGAGGAAATTAAAGCAAGTCTGCAATCCACCCTAGAGGATAAACTAGATTTGAGGAGAGTGAGTCACTCTCTGTGTCCACAATGAGGATAATAACATGTAATGTCAGGGGTATTAATTCCCCTGACAAAAGACGCCACATTAAATCTCAAATTGAGAATTGTGGGGCATATGTTGTTCTTATCCAAGAAACAAAATTATCAAACAGTAAAGATGAGCAGTTATTCAAAATGTGGCATCAATGGAACTATTCTACTTTGCAAGCCATTGGTGCCTCCAGGGGATTGACCATATTATGAAAATCAAATGTGGGAAATGTTTCAATCATAGAAACAAAGGAAAATTTCATTCACATTTCAGTCCAGACTCCTAGGGGGTTTTTTCAACTCATATTAGTCTATGGTCCAACTTCAACAGCAGGTAAGAAGGCAGTTTGAGACAACATTACACAGATTATTTTTAGCTTTCCCCTAGACCCATTTGTTATAGGGGGGGACTTTAATGCTATTCTGTCTTCTCAAGATAAGTCTGGGGGCATCATCCCTCCTCCAAAAATTATGCAAGATTTTAATAATTTTGTCACTAACTTTGCACTAAAAGATTGCATCCCCATCAATGGCTCCTTTACTTGGACAAATAGAAGGAAGGGATTTATGCATATAGCAGAGCGCATTGACAAATTATTTGTTAACCCCAATTGGATATCAACTTTTGGAACTCCAAATTCCACAATTTTACCACTTTCAGGATCTAACCACTTCGCTCTTCAGATTGAAGTCTCACTCATCCTGATTGTGAGGAAGGGTAGGCCATCTTTTAAATTCCAGAAGATGTGGTTCAAAGATTTTTCCTTCCTTCCGCTCCTGCAGAAATGGTGGCTTGAAGCACCTTTTATTCAAGGTAGTCGGATGTTTCAGTTTTGTAAAAAGATCCAATGGTTAAAATTAAATATTAAAGAGTGGAATATATCCTCTTTCCAAAACATCTTCCAAGCCAAAAGTCAATTTGAAAACAAGATTAAAGATTTAAATGTTCTAATTATTCAAAATGGAATAGACTAGAACACTTATAAGCCGCAAAAGGAACTAAATGCTCATCTCCAAGAAATTTTGGCTAGAGAGGAATTACTCTGGAAAAAAAAGTCCAGAGAAACATGGCTTTAGGAAGGGGATAGAAACAAAAAGTATTTCCATGCCTCAGTCAAAATGAGGAGAGCTCACAATCAAATTCGTCAAATAAAGAATGGAGATGGTGATATCATAGTGGATGCAGATAGGATTCAACAAGAAGCAATCTCCTTCTTTTCGACTCTATTCACAAATAGGGTTCCTGATGGGATAGAGATTAGGCAAAAATCAAAGTCTATCATCCAACATATACCCCAGTTAATCAATGAACAAGACAATCTGTTTCTCTTGAAACTGTTTTCTTTAGATGAAATAAGAAATATAGTCTTCTCTATGCATCTGGACAAATCTCCAGGGCCCGATGGTTTCCCCACCCTCTTCTTTAAAAAATGATGGAGTTTTGTGGGCTCAGACATTTGGAGGGTAGTCGAGGAATCAAGAAAACATGGCAAAATGTTGACTCAGTTTAACACTACTCTCATAGTTCTCATCCCTAAGATGCAAAATCCTTATCCTTTGCAGATTTCAGACCAATATCTCTATGTAATACGATATATAAAATCATCACAAAAGCCATTTCTTTGAGGTTAGCCCAATTTATTCCCAAGATCATCTCGAAACAACAAGGAGGTTTTGTTTAGGGCAGGGAAACCACAGAAGGGGCAATTGTGGTTCATGAAACAGTTCACACAATCATGGAACATAAAATGGTAGCAATGATGATTAACTTAGATATGCTAAAGGCTTATGATCGAGTATTATAGAACTTATTATATGTAGTCCTTATTAAATTTGGGTTTTCCATAGTTTGGAGCAAATGGATTCTTTCCTGCATCTTGGGTGCAAAGTTCTCAGTTTTGTTGAATGGATCTCCAGTGGGTTTTTTCTCATCCTCACAAGGTGTGAGACAAGGAGATTCTTTGTCTCCGTCTCTTTTCATCATTATGGCAGAAGCCTTAAGAAGAAGGATAACGGCTAGTCAGGAGTCCTCATTATGGAAGGGGATTCATATTCCCCAATCCCAAGTAGTCCTCACTCACTGCCTATTTGCTGATGAAGCAATTCTGTTTGCAGTTTCTTTGGTTAAGGTAGCCAAGATCATCAAGGAAATCATAACATCATATTGTGAAGTATCTGGTCAAAAAGTCAGTGAGACAAAATCCAAAGTTTCCTTATTTCACTTCTTTCCCATCTTGTCAAAAAGTCAGTGAGGCAAAATCCAAAGTTTTCTTATTTCACTTCTCTCCCATCTTGTCAAAAAATTTGATTAGTACCATAGGATTCAAGTAGGCCAAACTTCCCTATAAGTATTTGAGTATCCCTTTGTTTACAGGAGTAAACAAAATCAGCATTGGGATTCAATCATTTCAACTATTAAAAACAAGATGGACTCTTGGAAGAATAATTGGTTATCACTTGTTGGGAGAATATTGCTGATCAAGTCAGTGTTGTCTACTATCCCCAATTACATCATGTCAATGCTACCAATGTCATCTAAAACAAGAAATATTCTTGAATCTCACCTCAAGAAATTCTTATGGCAAGGAAACAGAGATCCCAAAAATAAAATTCACCTTTTAGCTTGGGAAAAGGTATGTGTTCCAAAAAGACTAGGTGGAGAAGGCATTCCAAATTTTGAGGATAGAAATTTTGCACTTGGTGCAAAACTAGTATGGAAAATCTATGAAAATCCCTCTTCCATATGGGCTTCTATTATTAGAAGAAAATACCTTGATTCCAACGAACCTGAAAGGATCTTTACTCTCACCAACCCACCCAAAGGATAAAAAATGTGGAACTTCATTGTGGAGTGTAGAAAGTTTATGCTACCAAACCTAGCTTGGGTAGTTCATAAGGGCAGGTTAGCAAGATTTTGGGAAGATCCTTGGAATAATTCTCCGGCTTTAACCAACACCTAGAGGTTAGAGGACATTAAACAATGCTTGCAAAACCATTGGGGTTTTTCGGTAAGGGACTATTTTTATAATACTTCGGTCAAAGGCAAGCCCAAAGCTAAATGGAAATCCTTTTCACATTATCCAGTTCCCCTGCTCCAAATCCAGAAACTGCATGCAGCTTTAAAGTTGAGATAGATCTTCTTTAAAGATAAGGATGATAGAATGTTATGGACTCCATCAAAATCAGGAGATTACTTAGTCAAATTTGGTCTAAAAGTCCTCTCAAATCAGGACCCTGTTCCTCCACCGCAAAAGTTTTCCCTTTGTTGGAATGATTGTGTCTTGCAAAAGGTGGGAGCTTTCGTGTGGCTTGCTCTGAAAAACCGTATATTGACTCGAGAAAGATTGGCACTACTGAAAATTTCCACACCTTTCAATTGCATACGATGCAATTCATGCATTGAAACTTTAGATCATCTCCTCTTACAATGTGAAGTAGCACAAGAATGTTGGAAGTGGCTTCTTCACAAATTAGATTGGTCTTCTCCCCTGCAATAATTAGTCTTAGAGGTTTTTGAAGCTTGGCCTACACTTTATAAGGAGTCCTTCTTCGCAGTCATTTGGGAAATTGCCCCAGTAGTCTTGATATGGAATATTTGGTGGGAAAGGAACAAACGAGTTTTTAGAAAAGAGGTAAATAAGGTGGCAGATATGAAGCTCATAATCGAGTCTACAATTTCAGTAGAAGTTAATGCATGCACATCCAAAAAGAAAAAATTAAGTTCACTTTTCTCCTCGTGGGATGATGACATTCTAAAAAAATGGAAATCAATTAAGCTTCCATTCAAGGGGAGCCTAATGTGTAATCGAGAATCCAAAATTGACATTCTAAAAAAATGGAAATCAATTAAGCTTCCATTCAAGGGGAGCCTAATGTGCAATCGAGAATCCAAAATTTACAGAAAGGAAATTAGATGGAAAACCCCCATGGGCAATTTTTCCAAATTAAATTTTGATGGTGCAGCTCGTGGGAATCTAGGAATTTCAGGTATTGGTTGTGTCATCAGAAACCAAGAGGACAAAATACTTGTAGCAGGCTATGGTAGGATCCTGAACGATTCTAATAATATTGTAGAAGCAAAGGCTTTCCTACTAGGTATCAAGTTAGCAATCAAATACAAGGCTTGCAATCTAATTATTGAAGGAGATTCTCACAATATTTTATCTGCTCTCCTAAAGAAACAAACTCCTAGTTGGCAAGTAGATTACATTATTCAGGAGGCCAGAGAATTAATTCCTTCTTTAGCTCCTTATCATATAGTGCACTGTTATAGAGAAGCTAACAAGGTGGCATATATTTTGCAAACTTGGGTTGTGATCAAAACTTAAAAAAAGTGGTGCTATCTCAACAGGATTTTCATTCTATCAAAGCGCTCAAGGATCAAGTAGATAGGGATTTGTCGTAAATTGATCAACCCATTGTTAATTCACTGCTTGTTTGATTGCAGATAAGGCAAAGTGGGATTTCTTATCAATAAGTCAATTTTAAGCTTATTTTCAAATAGGGATGGACCTCAATTGCTCCTTAACATTGAGAATCGTTCCACTACTCAGGCACAAGAATGTGTGTGTTGGCTCGAGCTTCATCTTTTCCTTCGCCTTCAGTAGATTTTCTTAGCAGATCGATAGTCCAGTTGCTGTCAGATCAAGCATGTGTGTTTTGATTGGTGCCATGTGGGTAAATCCTAATAGGAGTCCTTCGCTCAGATGAAGTACATTATTTGGAGATCTCATCTCGACGGAATATTTATTTTAGTGCAATTCATATGGCATGCCAGGGGATTATGTGGCAACAACTTAGCACACATTTGGTACAATGTCATGCTGGATGTGTGATCCTAATCTCAAGTTGATGTAAGACTACACGAATTGTAGTTATGTTTGTCATTTTATCTGGATTTTCAATTTTTTTAATAAAGGAGTGGTGGCTTAAAGAATAATTAATCATCACAGCTTCATCTTTGATTGCCTATGATTTGAGGGTGGAAGTAAATGAGTTGTACAACTCCGCCAAGTGAAGGTCATTCCAAGCCTTAGTCTCATGTTGCTCACACGTTTAGGTGGTTTCCCGAGTTTCGCACATGGGAATTCTATTGAAATATGTGGTTTCAAAGAAGCTCAACACATTTTTTTCTCAAACACTTAGGATCCTGTAATATTGATGGCCTGCTGGTTCAATTCAAATTAATTCCTCTTATCGCATGGATTCTCGATTGAGGGTGGTTTGCAGAAGCTCTAGTGGTGTATCGATAATAAATCGAGGTGAATTATGTTTTTCTTCGTGGTGCTATCCGCATTGTCGGTTCATGGCGCATAGAATTCATCTTCAGGGGAATCCCAACGAACCATTGAGGTTTGTTTTCATCCATCCAATCAAAATGTCCGATACGTTTGCAATCCCAAACAACTACATAGAACGGGCTGTGAGAACGGTCATTGGGGAACAATGGATTGCTGCAAACCTAGTTGCTTCTCCTAGCACCGTCGTGTCTAGATTTGCTTCAAATTTCATGGATTTATCTCACTTGAGGGAGCTGACAACACTGGTAATTGGAGCATATGTCCATTCCTTCACCTTTACTTGGGAGGAAGTGAACCTACAATTGGATAACTATGACTTGTTCAACAAAGATTTGTGGTGGGGTGGTTTCTTGAACATGGATTTTTTTCTGGTTGACTCCATCCCTAGATTAGTGTTCATCTCCTTCATACATGGTTTGCAGTTCGCCTCTCCTCACCCCTTCTTAGCCTGGGTTCAATAGTTTGTTTGGCTAATTGGGGAACCGCTTCGGTCAATTCTAATTGCGAAATTCACTGCAGTCTAGAGTTTGAGGGAATTCGTGAAGATTGACTTTTTTGGGAATGCTAATTCTTTCCCTTAGCCATGCGAAGCTGCTTCCTGACATGAATCTAGAGTTTCATGGTAAACCAGAGTGCAAAATTTTGTGGGCCAGATCTTTCAGTGGTAGCGCCTCTGCAGATTTTGGTGGTGTGGTCGGGTTCTAGATTATTGTTTGTTGCAGGTAATTTTGCCCAGGGAATGTGGCTTTGTGAGCTGAGTCGACTTGAGTTGAACACGACGGTGTTTCTTCGCAGTGGGTTTCCATAGGTCGGTGATATAGCTGTTCGGAATTTTGGTGATCCCACAATGTCTTCCTTTTTGCTAGCGACTGATAGTGTTGTTAGTCTTCTCTCCTAGTAATGGAAGGAGACACGGATTGTCCCAGTATTTCCTCTTTGTACAACCTTTGCAGTTCTGGCTCCCTTGTTATTTTCTCATGTAATAGAGCTGCAATCCGTGTAATCTCATTTTGTAACTATAATTCCACGTATTTGAGCAGTATGGCTTATTCTTGACCTCATATTGTGGATCGTTTTATTGTAACTCTAGGAGCAGTTGTTTTTTACTCCTACCACCTTTTGTAATCTCTCCTTTATTATAATCAATATACTATAGGCCTCGACCTTTTGCCCCCCCAAAAAAAAAATTATATATAAAAGATTGATATGTTGAAAATAACCATGATTATATGTATATAATCAATCGAATACTGAAACAGATAAATTATATCTGTTGATAAAATCTACCAACAATAAAATTTAGCGCACCAAAGCTACACATGGTTCAATTGTACTTCCTAGCAAAGTCTACCCACAATCTTGTCTAAAATGTGACGACGACAACTTAACAATAATAATATATATAAAATATTATCAATAATTAAAATCTTCCCATAAGATCTTCCAGCAACATGTCTCCATAATTATTCAACGTTTCAAATCAATTCAACACAATGTCTGCTACGACAAGATTGTGGGGTTAACATTTTGAATTTTTTTAATAAAATGCATCTACCATTATATGAATTTAGCTTGTCAAATCTTTCCGTGCTTGAACATATCTGTTGGCAAAGCCCATCAATATCTAGATTGAGCATGTCAAATCCATGCAAACTCTTCGCGAAAACAAAGAAGGGGTTAGAAATTTCTCTGTTTAGATTTTCCTTGAAATTAGGAAAAGTACGCCAGCTTGGAGACCAATTGATTACTGCCAGTGATTGCCAATTTGCAGATTCATTTCTGAAGGAGAATTTATGGCAAAAGCCTACCTATTTTCAAGATTGAAGATGGATTGATTTTTTTCTTTGTCACCCCAACTTAAACTTTTCATCTTTTACATGGTTTCAAATCTTACGTTTTAAGAAAAAAAATAATAATAAAAGGAAATAAAATAAGAGGGTAATCAAATAATTAAGATCAAAAATTAAAATAAATAGGAGAATAAGAAATGATACAAAATCAAGATAGGTAAAACATAAGGAAAAAGATGGTGAAGGGAATGCAACAACCATAAAGAGAGAAAAGTGCAAGAGAAATTAGCATCAAGAGTCAAAGGAGGCAAATCAAAGGAAGTTCAAAGATGAGGGAAAAAAAGCGAGGGGAAATGATAGGGAAGGAATACAAAAAACCCACAAAAGGTTAAATGAGAAGGTAAATGAAACATAGGCCATAGTAAAAGTAAGGATACGCCAAATGAAAATAGAAATAGAAAAGAGAAGGGGGAAGCCAAACCAACATCGAGAAAGGAGAAATAAGATGAGAATGTGAAGGGAGAACAAAATTGAGGGAACACGAGAAGAAAACCTAGAGTAAAGGGAAGGATGTAGGAAGGATTAATCTAAAGAGAGGAAAAGAGATAAGTGGAGAAAGAGGAATGAAATGTGAATAAGGAACTAGAGAGGAGGGATTAAGAGAAAATATTAGGAAGAGGAGAGACCAGTAGGAGGAAGGAAGGATGATAAAGCTTAGAGGGAGGGGTTAGAAATAATGGAGTTTATTAGAGGATGTCAACTAAAGATCAATTTCTACCAATCATCATGATTAAGATTGGTTGGTTGGAACCAAATATGAATAGCTTCTTTGGAATTTCTCTTGAATATGTTTTCCTTCTATGTGAGTGAGGATATATATATTCTCTATTTGAATGCAATTCTTCATAGAGAAAGAGTATTTTGTGAGATAGGATTTAGGGATCCACTCTAGCCTAATGCCAACACTATATGTTCACCTTAACTCTAGTGCTAATGAATGACCATTCTCAGCAATGCACAAATTACCAAAAGAATAATCAATATTATATATCCTTGAGGTGAGATGACAATCTCTAGGATCTTTGGTTGATGGGATGGAACCTCTTATAGTCATAAAAAGGTTCAAAGACACATTATGAGCCTTTTTACATATGATTTCAATGGTTTTGTTTGAGATTTCTTCAACATAGGGGAGGATGTTGTAGGAAGCATACCTAAGTCAACAAATTTAGTTTTAGGATTAGACAAACCTTGACTTTTCCAAAATATCTAGTGTTGTGTGGTAAAAAACCAAGTAGTTTAAAAACATTTAGGAAGAGGAGATCTCTAAGTAAGTGATGCCATTATCACATATGCAAAAATTGAAGGGAAAACGAGCATCCCAGAACAACCATCTGAGATCAGTATGTACATCCAGCATCAATTACAAACACACACTACTATGCCATAAAGCGGAATCATGCATAGTTTGTTTCCCACATTAACCCTTAGAGGAAAGTGATTACAATTTTAGATCTTGCCAGATCAAAGAGAAGTTCAAAAGCATGCATACATTTAGATTCAACAACATAGAATCATAAAACAAAAGAAAAAGACAGAAGAATATAACACAAATTTACCGTGGGGAAAACCCTTTCAAGTAAAAAACCCCACACTCCAAAATCAGAGAGCCATTGTATTATTCAGCAACACAATACAATTACAATACAATATTCAGGCTCTAAGCCTTTACATGCAGATTTACATCCTACTCCATCCTAGAGAAAATCCAACAGCATAACCCCTATAAAAATGAACTCCTCTCCTCTCTACAACTCCTCTAGCAATTCTTCTATTTATAGAGCTTACAATGCAAAAACAATAGCTTCCCAAAAGCCTCCACATTCAATGTATTTAATAAATCATATAAGATGAGATAAACAAGCCTTTTGCTAATTTGGAACTTTCCATTTTACTCCAAGCCTATCCAAGTGAAAGATTTGGTCATGCTGAAAATCTTTCCAAAAACGTGCTAAAGAATGCAATTGCCACATGTCACTTGGAGGGGGGTTTGAGAAGCTCCTAAGAATTTTACTTCTCCAAAGTTCCCTCCTTGTGCCAAATGTCACAATTTCCTTTCACCTCAAAGCTTGATGCACCCAACTTGCCATCGGGCCTCACAAATAAGCTTTGCATTTTGGAAACTTAATATATTTCATTAAATAAATAAAATCAGCACATAGGACCATTAAATTAATTAAATATTATTCTTGGGACTTCTAAGGTTGAGACACCTTAATCCCAACAAAAAAACCCTGAGTACTCAATTAAATAAAATTTCAACATTGCAATATTCACAAAACTTTTGACACATTACTTACCAAAGCTCTTTCATTTATCCTAAAATAATATTCATTTAATTTTCAACATTGCACATTAATCTTATATATTTAAACATGCTTATTTATAATTGAATGTACAACTATTATAATATATATTGTTTGGTAAGGGTTCATTTTCTTAAATCTACAATATAGAAGGTACATATAAGAGGCTATTATCATATAGGAAAAATATTTAAAATATAAGAACTAAATCTATAGAGATATAATAGTGTAATGCATAAATACACAATTTGTATTCAATAAAGGTCCAATAGTATTACATATGATAAATGCGTGATGACTTTTGTAATTTAATCCTACAGATGAAATGTGTAGGAAGATGAGAATCTAAGTTTACGACCTTTTATAATTTCATATAGTTTACTAGATTCCTCTCATTGTGTAGTCTCTTAACTGGAGATGGGCTTGTGAGCATAAAGCTATAATGGCTTGTATAGCCAGATCAACCCAGGTCATGGTTTGAAACTCATCTAATTAAAACCCTATAGAAGTTCAACCGTATGCAAAACACTTGTAGACCCACCAAACCATATCCCCTCTTAACAAATCTTATTTTTTTTTTTTTTTTTTCAACTTTTAAAATGATAGAGGTCTAGGAAGGATTAATTGCTTCATTATAGTCCAAGCCTTTACAACCACAAAAAAGTGTTATAGGATGTTGTAAGGCTCTAGATTGTTACATACTCATGGCTCAACTATCTCACCTCATGTTAGTAAACATTAGCACCTACAAGCATGTAACAACAAAAGTAAGCCTCTAGCCAATGTTTGTCCATTGACTGTGGATAAACAGGAATGCTCACAATCTCATCAAACACATTAGGTGGGATTCACTAATGTCTAGATACAATTATTGGCTCGTTAGAATGTAAACTATTACTTAAAAATAAATTTAATGATGACAACTTTCTAAAAAAAAAGAAACATGAACCAATTCTTCATTCTTCATTAGTATAGATCTCCCTGAAAAATACATGAATATACTTTTAAAATACCATATTAATATATTAAAAAGTTGATGCCCAAAAAACTATCCATCTTTATATATAATATATCAAATCTTCACTTAAATTATATCTACTAATAATGTCTACCAATAGTAAAATTTAGCACACCAAATGTACACATGCATCAATTATAATTACTAACAAAGTCTACCCAGCATGATGTATAATCAATCTTGTCTAAAATGTGGCAAGCTGTAGCTTAACTATAATAAGAATAATAATATATAGAATATAACTATTAATTAAAACCTTCCCAGAATAAAGCTTTATATTTTACACATGCTTCAACTATATCTTCCAGCAACATGGTCTCCATTATTAAATTCAAGGTGTCAATCAATTCAAAACAATGTCTTTACTACGACAAGATTGTGGGGTTAACATTTTGAATTTTTTTAATAAAAATGCATCTACCATTATATAAATTTAGATGTAGATGTATAGTATATATTTATATTTATAATGTATAATAATATATTTAACAATAATATTTTATTCATTCAAGCATATGATATTCATATAGTTATTACCAAAATAATTCTCATCTAAATACTAGTCTCATTAAAATGAGAATTGTTTATGGGAATTCTATATAATTGTTTATGCGAATTCTAGTAAATGCGAATTCTAGTAAACATGAGCACTCTCAAAATCATCAAATATATTAGGTGGGCTTCATTAATATCCAACCACATTTATTGGCTCATTAGAATGAAAACTATTAGTTAGAAAATGAAATTGATAATGTAGTTCTATAAAGATAATATATAGTCTAATTATTTATTTCTCATTATTGTAGATATCTCAAGAATTACATGAATGATACTCATGATTTTGATCTACAGATTCCATTTTTAAGATATTATAATTGTAAATAAAAAATTGATATAAAAAATATCCATTCATATATACAAATTTAATTTATAAATTTTCCGCACATTTACCTATTGATAATGCCTATCAATAATAGAATTTTGCACATCAAATCTATGCATTGACTAACAACATCCACCCAACATCATCTACAATTAACCTTGTCTAAAATACAATATGACATCTTAACTATAACAAAACATATATACATATAATATAATCATTAATTAAAATTGTTCCACAATAATAATAATAATTGTACATACTTTAACTATATCTTCCAGCAACATGTTTCCATAATTAAATTTAACGTGTCAAATCAATTTAACGGTGTGTCTTTACTATGAGAATATGGCATGATTAACATGTTTTTTTAAATAATAAGAATGCATCTAGGATCATGTAGATTTAACTTGTCAAATCTTTCCATGCTTGAACACTGTTATATGTTGGCTCTGTCTATCAATATCTAGATTGAGCATGCCAAATCTATGCATTCTTCAATTATATCTTGCAGCAGAATCTATCCAACAGGATGAAAACACATTTTACTAAAATAAGATTTAGTATTGACATGGTGTCTTCACAGTGGAGAAGGTTGGATGGTGGTGCAGGCTAAACATCCATTCCATATTTATTTCAGATGTAACCATTCCACAATTTTATTTCCATTTTAAAATAATGCTGTTTTTTAATATAAAACTTATACTTGCAAATTTCAGGAAAATATACTTAGTCGACTTAGTATGTAGAATATAGTTGTCTTTTTGACAGGAAAACACAATACATTTTAAATAGTTTTCTTTGAAAATAATTTTATGAGTTTATACTAATTTTACTCTAATGAATTGAATATATAGATCATAACCCTCCTAAAGTGTAGACAAATTAGATTCGAACATATATCTTTTTTTTATTACGAATATATATTTATATAGATGCAAATATATGAATTGGATGATCTTATGAAAAAACTATCGTTGATACATTTGATGTTTTTATATATAAACATAAATATTTCATCGATTCATATTGTAAAAAAAATTCTGTAAAATTAAGTTTGAAAATAGACATTCACATAGTAAAAAAAATGGAAAAAAATCATTTCAATAATTTGTAAACAAAATTGAAGTACAATTGCATTTTTTAACATGTTCAAACTTTAAGATCACAACAAGCAGAATGCAAACTTCATCAAATTATAAAAATAATTGTTAGAAACCTAAGATTCTTGAAATTAGTGGATTTTGACGACAAACTTATGCAAGTGCTTTATAATAAGCAACAAAATAAGTTGCATTGACTCCAAAATTTAAAAGAACCTTTGCAAACATAACTTGAAGGCAAAGAGTGACTAGTACATAAGAAGTATTAAGTTTGAAATAGACCAATTATTATTATGTAGATTGAAGCTTGTTTATATATATATATATATAAAGGAAAAATGGTCTAAAATGACAATGTGTGTGCAAGATGATCTTCTTGTTCGTGTATAAGAAAATTGTATATGCATGTGTCTCAAGTATAATTGTATTGTTACTTTAGAATTATTTTTTTCATATAATTGTATAATCTTATTTTGTTCAATTCTTATAACTTTTGATTGTATTTATCTTCCCAACAACTTCAAGAATGGGTCTTCGTATTTTGAATTTTAAAATTTGAAGGATGGCTCTTTATGTGTATAGAAAGATAATTAATTAAATGAAAATATCATTTATATAAATACACACACAAATAAATATACATGAGAGAGAAGTTTTTTAATATCAAAACTTATCATTTTATATTAAAAAATATCATGCATACATGCATCCACACACATCAATTCAAAAACATAACATAATACTCTAGATAACAACAAACGAATAAACAAAGTAAAAAAAGAATGATTGAAATTTAAATTTCTATAAGTAAAATATTGGTGCTTTCTCTATATAAGACTTTTTGTAAAAGAAATAACTTGAATCTATTCTTACTAAGTCATATGCTATAGACTACTAAATAAAAGGACATACATGTTGATTAATACATCATATTTTTATTTGGTATGGACAATTCATTGCTTCTCAAAAAGTAACCAAGGCACACATTTCCAAATTCATAACAATCAAATCTATAATAGAAATTATAACTATAAGCTAAATCTTATATGGAGCTATGATAATTCATCAAAACCATGGTGAAAAGGAGAATCCTTAATGATCATGGCATGGATTTTGGTGTTGTGTTAGTGCTTGGTTTTGCCATGGAGAATCCTTAATGATCATGGCATGGATTTTGGTGTTGTGTTAGTGCTTGGTTTCGCCATGGAGAATCCTTAATGATCATGACATGGATTTTGGTGTTGTGTTAGTGCTTGGTTTCACCATGAAGAATCCTTAATGATCATGGCATGGATTTTAGTGTTGTGTTAGTGCTTGGTTTCGCTTTGCCATCAACATGCTTCTTCATGATTGTTGTTTGGGAAGTAATATCACCCACAAAAACCATTATGATAGAATATTGAGGGTAGTGAATACTAGCCATCTCCCTAAACAGAACATGTTGTTTAGAGAATATTTTAATGGATTTCCAATTCTTTATTTTCTATATCATTCTCTTTCTATTTTTCCTCTTGTTATGATTGAATTCCATGTTGCCCCTTTTTCTATTCCTTGTAAGCTCATTTTCCCACTACTGAATTTATCTTTACTTCTTTTTATTGCTCCTTCAATTCAAAAGCAATTATTCATACAACCTTTCTCTCTTCAGTATGTTCTCTCTTCCTTTGTTTCAACTCATAGGTTAAGATTAAGGATTGAGCCAAATTCCATTATCTACATCTTTTGTGCTTCACGCATATGTCATATCTATAAACACTTAATAAGAAATCTGAATCTGATGACATCCATCATATTCACTGTACACACTTCTTATTTTAACTGCTGGTTGTGGAATGTCAGATGGAGTCAGGCTTAAACAACATATAATATGATTCATTTATCAGAAAACCACTTTAACAAATGAAAATTTAAAATACTATATAAATCAAAATATTAATAATAATAATGACTTGTTTGTACAATTAATACATATTGTATATCATTTTTCCATCTTCAGCCATAGCACAAAGACAATGGAGTGAGACAGAGCTTCTTTGTCTTCCTGTGAGCATAGTTAACATATTTAGTTGGGTTTTTGTTATTTACATTAAGTAGTATTTTTTTTAAGCATAGTTACAATGAAGAGAAATAAGTAATCTTGTCTTTGATCTTATTAAAGTATATATATATATATATATAACATTGCATAACTATCAATGAGACAGTACTCTATCTTGAAATCTTTTCAAGTATTTTCTTTACAAATATGTTACAATTTTTACACTCACATTATTATTGTCAAAACAGTTCTCATTCAAATACTATAAAGCATCATCATAGTGATAATTTGTATACAACCAACGCTATTAGGTTTTTAAATTAGACATAAATCAATTAAATAAAATTTCAACATTATAATATTCACAAAACTTTCATGTATTACTTACCAAAATTCTTTAATTCATCCTAGAATAATAATCATAATTTCTAATATCACATATTAATCTTACATGTTGAAACATGTTTATTTGTAATTGAATATATATTGTTTCGTAAGAATCCATTTCCTTAACGTGACAATATGAAAGGCCATTAAGCATCTAAATTATTATATAGGAAAGATATTTATACTATGAGAGTTATAACTACATTTAGATGTAATATTATATTACATAAACATGCAATTACTTTCCATAAAGATGTAATAATATTACATAAGACAAAGGTTTGATGGCCTATCTAATTTAATCCTATATTTCTGCCTCAACAAAATATTTACAAGAAGATGAGAAATTGAGTTGATAGCCTTTATAATTTTGCATATTCTATTGCTCCTTGCATTGTGTAGTCTCTATATTGGTTGTGTTGGAAACAAGAAAGCTTCAAAAGAGATGGGCTTGTGGGCATAGGGTTATATCAACTTGTATGGAAAACTCAACCTAGGTCATGATTTGGATCTCATTTAACAAAGTTCTTATTAAAGTTCGGCCATATAGAAGTTCAACCATATGCAAACCACTTCTGCACCCACCAAAGCATTTCCCCTCATAACAAACCTTTTATTTTGTTCTTTTCTCAACTTCCAAAATGATTAAGGCCTAGGAAGGATTGGTTTACTATGGGCCAATCCTTTATAACCGCAAACAATTGTTATAACATGTTGCTGGTGTAGGGTGGTTTCTCTAAGGCTCAAGATGATTACTTACTTATAGCTCTTGACTTTCTCACCTCATGTTACTGAACACTAGTACCCACAAGAATATCTAACAATGCAAGTGGACCTAGCTAATGTTTGTCCATTAACAATGAGTAAAATTGAGCACTCGCAAGTTCAAAAAAATAGATTAGGTAGGCTTCAATAATATCTAACCACAATTATTGGCTCTTTAAAATAGAAACTAATGGTTAGAAAATGAATTTGATGATGATATTTATCTAAATAGAAGTTATGGACCGATTCCTCATTCTCCATTATCATAGATCTCCCAAGAATTACATAAATGATACCCATTATTTTCACCTATAAATTGTATTTTCAAGATATAATAAATATGACATTATATTTATAAATAAAAAATTAATATAGAGAAAACATCCAAGACAAATTTATTTTATAGAAAACTATACCTATTGATAATGTCTACCAATGATAAAACTGATATTTACTAGCAACGTCCATCCAACATGATGTACAATGAATCTCATCTAAAATGTAATATGACATCTTAGCTATAACAAGAAATATATACACATACTATGATCAATAATTAAAATCTTCCCACAATAAAATTTTATTGCCACATGTTTCAACCATATCTTCCATATTCTGGCTCCAAAATGGTCAAATCGTATAGTGTTATTGACATGTTTGTCAATCGCAGCCGTTGTTTAAAAAATCTATGATATAAAACATGCGACTAACTTACATGTTATGCGCACCGTACTGCCGTTTTGAAACCGGAATAACCGCATCCTTCCAGCAACATGTTTCCATAATTACATTTAACGTGTCAAATCAATTTAGTACGGTGTCTTTACTATAATCCGTTCTTGAACATTATCTGTCACCGTGGCAATGCCTTACAGACACTGAAGTGGCTAACATGTAACTCTTAATCCATCCGTCATATTCACTGTAAAAACTCCTTTTAACTCCTGATTGTGAGGAATGTCTGATGGAATCAGATTTAAATAAATCTAACAAAAGAGTTTGGAATAGCCTATAGAATTAGAGAGAGTTTGGCCATTATCATGGAAAATTGTCTCAAAGATCTTGCAGTTTGGAGTATTAGTTCGGTTTTTATTATTTAGATTTATTATTGTTTTTCTTAGCATAGTTCTGATTAATAAATAGTAGGATAGGTTCGTATCTTTACATATTTGTTAAAAAATATCATATGGGTGCATGAGAAGTGCTCACCTAGCAAAAAAAGTCCAAAACAAACTACAATAAAAGACCACTAAACACAAAAAGAACCAAAGACAGAACCAACAGTAGAATCTACCCAAAACTAGCCTATAACCAACCGACCGCCAAAGACACAAAGAGATGACCTATTTGATCAGTTTTTCTTAGCATAGTTACAATGAAAAGAAATAAGTAATTCTAGCAAATTTAATACTAAATTTCCATTTCTTCAATCTAGATTTAATTGTGATTAGTTTTTGCACTTTAACTAATGGCATATTGGACCTTTTGGTTGTGAAGGGTACTCATCGATGTTCATTGTTAGTATTGGACCTTTTGGTTGTGAAAGGTACTCGTCGATTTTCATTGTTAGTAGAGTTGGTTTGAGTCTATTTTGATTATGTAGGAAAGGTGAGGTTGTCTTTCATCTTATTAAAATAATGGTCTAATTGATTAGTTTTTGTTGCTTGTTTGTTTGTTGTATGTTGTTCACTATAATTTTATATTACGATTTCAATTGTTTAAATTTAATGTGTGTATGCATGTGCAAGCTACATCTACACATATAGTGTTCCTTTATATAAAATGAGATTCAATTATCTTTAGCTGATATTTTTTAATATTAAACATATAATTATAAATTTTATCCGAATACACCTAGTTGACTTCCTAAGTAAAATACAATTCTCTTTTTTGAGAGGAAACAAGTTTCTAGAAATCTTCATAATGGATATTCAAGATGATGGTTAGGTTTATACTATTCTCCCCATAATTTCAAATAGTTTTCTTTGAAAAGGTTTTTAAGTTTTTTTTTGTCATTTTATTGTGATGAGTAGAATTTATAGAAGATTTTAGAAGATCATTACTCTCCTAAAGATAATGGTTATTCAAGATGATGGTTAGGTTTCTACTATTCTCCCCACAATTTTAAATAGTTTTTTTCTTGAATTGCATGTGATGTTTTCATATTTAGTCTCATCTATATATAAGGAGAAATGGTCTAAAATGGTTATGTAAATGCAAAATTGTTTCTTTTTCATGTGTAAAAAACATTAGTATAGGTGTGTCTATCTCAATCATAACTATGTTGTTACTTCAGCATTCTATTTTTCATATAATTATACAACCTTATTTTATTTTTTCTTATAATATTTGACTACATATCTTCCCAAAAAGCTCAAAAATGGGTCTCGGTATTTAAAATTTTGAAAGTTTTAGAATATGCATACACACAAAATATATATGCATGTGTGTGCGGAAAAGAGTGTGCACAATATTTTAATATTAAGGCTCATTATTTTCTATAAAAGATGGCATACACATGCACACTTAATTAGATGAATTTTATTTATTTAATTATCATTTATCCACCTATCAATTAAATTAAGGTTTAATTAATATCCTCTTTTCTTCTATCCAGCCATTAATCAAATTCAACATTTGATTAATCCCCCCTTCTTCTGTTAATTAAACAAATCCTATTTATTTGATTAAATCCCCTTTCCACATTTAATTAAATTAATCTTTTGATATAAATAAATCAATATTTATTTATAAATTACCCCCCCCCCCCCCCCCCCACATTTGTGTTCCTACAAATGCAAGTTGCATACAATTTTAGTTGAAATAAAACATTTTATTTTGATTAAAATCCTATTTCTCCCACTTGCATTCTCCTACAAAATCCACTTGCATCCTAATTATTCTTCTAGAACCTCCTGAATCCCACTTAATTAAATATAATCCTATCCTAAACATTGTCACATTCCTAAGCAAAAACAAGTCACTTCTCAAACCCTCAAAGTCTTCACAAACCATTAAAGGCTTTGTGTCTCCAACAAGTTAACCTCCAAAGTCTTCAATAACTATTAATGGTTAACTCAACCTCAACCCTTGGTTAGAGACTTTTCCTCTAACTTAACCATCCTCTAACCCATGGGTCTCTTCAATCATTCATTGCTTTGACCTTGGTTATCCACTAACTCTTGCACAAGAGTTTATCCTTTGGGTAAAAGGATTATCCAATAAATCAATCGTAACCTTACCTCCTAAGGTAACCATCATGTCTTCTTAGACATTTAATGCCTCTTACATCTCCTATCAAGCCTCCTCATGGTGACACTTGTCACCCTAGGATTGGGTTAAACATATCACAAGGATTGAAGATCATTCAATCCTAACCCTTGTTAAGATTACTCAATCTCAACCCTTCATTTTCCCATTTCTTCTATAAATAGGCTTCAAATCATTCATTATATATCCAAGTCTTCATGCATCTAAGTTATAGTCTCATTTCATGAAGCATTTTTAGCCTCTCTTTGATAATAGTAATTAGATCATTTAGTAGCATCATAGCCTAGATTTATAATGTTTTGCATATCATGTTAGTCACATTTCCATGCTAGCTTAATATCATCTTAATATCATTTTCATGCTAATTTAGTTCCATATCAATCTCATCATTTTTCATCATATCATAGCTAATCCAATATCAATATCATGCTAAGATATTAGTTTCTTTGCATTTAGATCTTTGATCATATATCCCCCATTCTTTAGGTAGTCATCCTAGAGATCACGTGCTCATCCAAGCTAAGAGCCACCTTGATTTGAAGGATCCTTAGAGATAGAGAACAATGGAACAATCTTAGGAGATGGATTATTTAGCTTTCTTTATCATTTAGATCTTTATTTTGTTATGCTTCATTGGTATACTTTCCTGTCTATGTTGTTGATTGGATAACCACTCTTTTAGGTATACATTTGGACACTGTCTTGGCGCATCCAAACATTATTTTGCCACATTTAAATATTATTTTAGCACATTTGGACTCTATTTTAGTGCATTTGACTATTTTTTTAGTGCATATACTCTTTGTTGTAGTGCTTATGAAACAGAGGCATAATTTTTTTGTAACAGTTTGGAAAGTTAGGCTTGTCTAGCCCACAATTCATCTTTGATGTTTTGCTAACTGATTTTTGCAGGACTGACAGTGTTTTGCAGGTTCTAAGGGAGTTAATTTTAATCTTGTTTACTTGCTTTCTTTAAAGTTAGCAAAAAGAATACACTTCTTTTTAAACAAAGTGATAAAAATAACTAAATCTTTCAATTTGGTGCAATTAAAAGGAACCTCATTCTATTTTTTTGGGCTTTAAAAAGAATCCAACCTTTTGCAAGCATAAAAAGAACAACAAAATCTTACATTTGCTTTTTGCAAGTTAGGATAACACTTCATTTTTTGGCTCTAAAAAGAACAAACAACTTTTCAATTCTTGAAAGAGGTAAAAAGAATAATCAACATCTCATTTTCTTGCAAGTAAAAAGAACAAGCCACCCTTTTGTTTTAGCAAGCGATTTTACTTTTTTTTACCATGTGATTTCTTTTGTTGTCCAGGATTTGATTTCAAGTTCAAAACTAATTGCTATATGGGATTAAAACTAAACACCATGCTTGTTGGAGCAACATCTCCAAATAGAGGTTAGAAAAACATTGCTATGAAGGATTAAAATGAATCATTGATTGCTTTGTCTCGAAAGTGATAGTTATATGCTCTCCCCTTAATTGGGTGACAAAAAAGCCAAACTCACTATTTAAATGCTTTGTTTCAATTCTTGCAATAAGGTAAAACCTTTAGCAGGTTTAACCTCCCGAGAAGCCCATAAGACCGATGAGAGGGGAATGACCTAAGTGGGGAACAACTTAAAGAAAATTTTACCAACCCACTATAATCAAATGTGCATGGAGATAAAAATCACATCTAATGGCAGTGTGTGTTGATAGCCTTCCCCCAAAATCCTTAAGATACGAAAAGTCTTTGTTTTAAAGGTTGGGAAGCCTCTTGAGTGAGTTTATCTTTTGCTGCACCGAACAGAATCCTTATTACAAGCCTTAGAATTAGAAAGCTTCGTCGATTCAGTAACCAGTCATTTGTAATATCACAATACAAGAGTGGGGAAGAATCTTCCCCCAAGACACTAACCATGCATCTCCTAAGAAAATGATCCAATTGAGGAGCAATCCTCTTTGGTTCAGCTTCTGGAAAAAGGCAAAAAAAGGGGCGCCCTCTAGGGGGTGATAGGGTTGTTTGAGATGAAGGAGTATCGAGCTATGGGCTATGATATTATTTATGACCCTTGAATAAAGAGTCTTCTTGGTGTGTTTTTCTTGTATCAAACCAGTGAAAACATCTATGATTTGAAAAGATCCTCAAAAGAACATAGAATTCATGTTGTATTAAGACCAAAACTACTATTGTTTTCATGTGTGCTTGTTGTGTTCGTGTCAGATATAAAATGAACATCTTGCAAAAATATCAACAAAGTCAAGAACCACTTTACAAATTGCAGAAATTCAGTTCTTCCAACAAAATCAAAGTAATATCAACTATTGATCCAAGTTGCACAATTTCAACAAATATGAACATCAGATACTTAGTCTAGGTATCCAAGTTAGTCAAATCAATCTAGTTTCCAAAATCAGGGTACTTTATTATATCATTTGACACACTTAGTCACATCAATAGGGGGCATATCAAACCCTCTATTCAACTTAGTAAGCTTGAATATCCAAACAAGGTATTTTGTTATCAAAATCAACCTATCAACAACATCAAATTTGATCAATTGTATGACCACTCCTCAACACTTAAAGAGGAATAATCTTTGTTAGAAAAATGATTTGCAGAGAAAGAAACCTAGCCAAGAGAAAATCTTAAAGAGAAGGAAGTTTATTTACATAAACCATGAACTCTTCCTAAAACATCACACTTTCTTGCACCTCTTTCATATCTATCTACGCGGTAAAGGAACTGAGTTTGACGAGGAAAACCTTACAAGCACGAGCCTTCAACAAAAGACGATATTCTCTCAACGTCTTAACAAAGGAGGAAAGATCAACTTAGCTTATCTTCCTAAAGATCTAATCACTTATTGAATCAAATCAATAACATGCCAGTTTTTACATGATCCCTTAAAAACAATGAGTGGGATGCAGAACCTGAATCAAGCATGGGACATAGAGAAACTAACACCTGGAAAAAGTACCTAAATATAGATGAGGAAGATATAACAGATCACGTTATTGAAGAGGCCCAACAAGAACTTGGCCTACAAAAAATCCTAGAGAAACTCATTGAAACAGACAAATAAAAATACTTCCTCTTGCCATCTAGAAAAGGTGTTAAGATCCCTAAGGATTTTGACATGGATCAACTGAAGCAAACTGAGAGCGTAAAAAAGAAAAAATCAAGAACATACACCTACAACACCGACCATGACAATACACACAATCAAGACAATACCAATGATCAAGACAACACTAATGATTAAGATAACACCAACAATCGTGGTACCAACAATGAAAACAATCCCCTTACTACACTTACGCAACAACTACAAGTGCTTCAACAATAAATGCAAGACATGCAACAAGGGACGACAATACGATATTCCTTAGAGGACATTTTTCCTTATCCCTTTGATCGAAGTTTAAACATGGTGTCTTTCCCACCAAACTCTAAAATACCAAAATATGACAAATACAATGGTAAAAGTGATCCTCACGATCATATAAGGGAATTTTGCACAATGAGCTTGGAATTTCCCCACAATGACACCTACATGATGAGGTTATTTCCAAGAAGCCTAGGAGGACAAAAAATGGAATGTCTTTCAAAACTCACACCTCCCATTAGATCATTTGAAGAGTTGGTGAACAAGTTTGTTTCACAATACTCTTATAACATTCAACATGACGTCGCCATGCTTGACCTTTTCAACACAAAACAAAAGAACAATGAACCATTCATGATGTTCTTGCAAATATGGAGACGATTAATCTCTAGATATCCCCAGACCATACCTGAAAAGGAGAAAATGGAAATCTTTATAGACAATGTAAATGACGAGACGAGTTATCAACATAAACTACAATGTCTACCCAGTTTTCAAAAGTTGATCAACAATGGCATCCAGATAGAAGAGGCCTTAATTAATAAGGGAAATTTTAAATTCTCTAAAGAAGGTGCTAGTTCATCAAATAACAACTATGGAAATAACTATTATAACAACAACAACTCAAACAAATCCAAATTTTGGACAAGGAACAAAAATGTCATCAATGATGGTGTAGTTGATGCTAACAATCTTAAAACAAAACAATCGGTGCTAAAATTATTAGGTACTACTCCACCAAACACCAATCAAGGAAACACCAATCAAGGAAACAACTATCAAGGGAACAACAATAACATAAAACCTGCACCATATCGATGGAAGTTCACACCTTTTGGACAAACTCTTGAATCAACATTTTGAGAACTATTGACAAACAAACTCATTACATTACCAACCACAAGGGATTTTGAACCTCAAGTCAAACCATCATGATGGAATGAAATGCACTAATGTGACTATCATAGAAGCAAAGGGCATCACACAAATGATTTCCTAAGGTTGAAAAATTTAGTTCAAGATTTACTAGACAAGGGTGATATAACAATAGATGGACACAAAACTAATAATGATCATTAAGCCTTCAAGAATCCACTTCCTAATTATGATAAAGGTGCATCATCATTCTAAAACAACAAAGGGGCCCATATAAATCATGTGTACAATAATGTCATCAATCACATCTCGGCATACGACAATTAGATCAATGTCATTAAAGTCAAGCACAAGCAAGAGAAGGTCTTGGTGAATGTGACTGCACGGTCCCAATCCAAGTATGTTTTAAAAGGCAAAACTTCCAACATATCTACTCCTCTGAAAGAGAAATATAACTTGGTAGATCGGTTGAAGAAAACACTAGCCCACATATCAATATTAGAGTTTCTCAAGATCTCACCAGCCCACAAAGATATTCTAGAGAGAGCTCTTGTTGACACTACGGTTCCAAACAACCTAGATATTAATCGATTCCAAGCCATTGTGGGATATTTAATCATGCCTCATAATCTATCATTTTTTGAACATGATGTCATCTCTTTAAATCATCTACATAATATCCACTCCATATTGAAGTCCTGGTCTATAAACATCGAGTGAAACAAGTACTAATAGATGGAGGAGCCAATCTAAATATTCGTACTCTAAAACTTATCCGTGCATTGTGTTTTTTCAGAAACAACCATTGATCCTAAGAAAAAGATAGCAATAAAAGCATATGATGACAAAGAAATATCATCAAAAGGATTTGTGATATTACCTATTCAAGTAGGACCAGTTCAGAAAGATACTCCATGTCAAGTCTTGGACATAGAATTATCTTACAACATATTTTTGGGTCATCCTTGGATCCACGAAATGCAGGCAGTACCATCTACATACCACCAATGCCTGGAATTCCTATATAATGGACAAGAAATTTCTATCATAGTAGAAACTAATCCTTTTCAGTACTGCAATAATCTCAAAGTAACTCAGAATGTTCTTATACCGCACAACGGGGAAGCTCTCACTTCCACATCATCAAACAGTAAGGATCAACTCAAATCTCTATCCATAGATTTTGAGAAAAATATTAAGTTAAAAGAAAAGGGCTTGGGAGAATATTCTTTTGAAACATCCTTATGTCTATCAAAATTGCCAAATATTTCACCAAAGTCTCATGGGAAACCATCAAAATCGAAGAAAAAATCTTCACAACCCATCAAACTCTTTGATGTAATGTTTATTCAAGTAGGAACACTAACAAATGCAACATAAGACAAGGATGTCTTGAACCAGTTGTACAAAGATGACGAATAAATGCATGCAACAATGTTAAGTTTCACCCTCCCAACATAGCAATATGGCAACAGATTCAAAATCATGCAATGGATGGGACACTCAGGATAAGGTCTTATCGAAAAATGACAAGAAGGTATCCTAGAACCAATTCAACCACACTCACAACTTGCCAAGGACAAATCTAGACTAGGATATGGACAACATCAACATCAACCTGATCAACAAAATCAACAAGAATCTGCATGGAAACATAATCAACAATAAGAAACCACACGACAACAACAAAAGAAACAAGAATTAACACTACAACAAGCAACTGATGAGGCAGCCCAAAGACATAAGGAAGAGGAGTATGGAAAACAACAAGAAGATCTTTCCATACAAAGATAGGAGGCTTCTCATAACTTCTATAAGAAGATCCATAGATTGCAGCCTAGCGCATATCCTTATTCAAATAGAATGCAAGTTAGTTCAAAAACAGAAGCAAGATCTATACCAGTTGTCAGCAAATCCTCATTCTAGCAAGATGAGGAGTGCACACAACAACAAACAAAATTTTCCATCAAAAAAGCCAAAGCAACTCAAAAAAATTATGAGCAGTTCCATAAACTACAAGATAGGTTTGAAATAGACTCAAATGAATGGGAATGGGATACTTGTTCTGATGTAACTAAAGACATTGATATAGATATAATTCACACATATACTCCCATGCCTGATGAAGGAGAATTCTTAGGGTCTCAATCATTTGAATTTGGACCACAACATATCTATGATGCTAGTGAGAACGAACAGGTCTGATACGAGACAGGCAATCTCGAAGAGAGTACCATCATAGACCTCGATCATGTTATTGATAACTTTGACAATGTTTCTATCATGACCCTTACAATAGTTGACCTAAATCCACCTAATTAACGATTCCTTACCCCTCGTATATTATGAACCCATAGACTGGGAACAACCTAAACAACTCAACATACCTATCTTCCTAGATGATGACACTATTCGCCATTACCTCTGTTCAGTAAACCCTAAAACATGCTCCACTAGTGAAACTCATCACAATATCTTCAACTAGGGGAGTGCCAAGTTTTTTAGTTGCAAAATGAATAAAACACAAAACGGATCTAATGGTGAAAACCATCTAATGACATTATTAGATCACAAAAAAGTAAAAAGAAAGGACATATCCAGTGGTGAAAACCTCTTTGAGGTGTTGACGGATGAAAGACTTGACACTCTTCCTAAACACTATCAAGAGTGATCACCAATATCGATTGAGCCAACTTAATCAATCAACATCAACACTGAAGCAACAACAAAGACCATACACCTGGCTGAGTCATTAACAAAACAAGAATGACCCGACTTCACCACTTTCTTCAAAGAGAAGCAAATCAATTTTGCTTGGTCCTATGCAGATATGCCCAAGGTAGGTCCAGATTTGATCATGAATTATTTATCTATAGCTCCAAGAGCTAAGCCTCACAAACATAAAATAAGGAAAATAAATCCACATGTGGCATTGCTAGTCAAAGTAGAACTAAAGAAACTACTAGATGTTGGTTTCATTCGACCAATCAACTATGCAGAGTGGATCTCCATCATAATACCTATTTCCAAACCAGATAAAAGGATCAAGATATGCACCAAATTTAGGGACCTCAACAAAGCTTGTCCGAAGGATGACTTTCTTTTACCCAGCATCAACATAATTGCAGATCTAACACAAGACATGCTATGTTATCACTCATGGATGGTTTCTCAGGCTAAAATCAAATCAAAATAGCATCCGAAGACTAAGATAAAGTAGAATTTACATGTCCATGGGGCACTTACTATTGGAATGTCATGCCTTTTGGCTTGAAGAATGTGGGAGCGACCTATTAATGAGCAATGACCATAATATTTCATGATACGGTGCACACATTCATGGAAGATTATGTAGATGACCTATTGGCCAAATAATTTACAAGAGGACATCTAGAAATATTAGACAAAATCTTTCAGTGGCTAGAGCACTTCAATGTCTGATTAAATCCTTAAAAATGTGTTTTTAGTGTAACATTCAGTAAAATCTTGGGATACATAGTTTTAGGAAAGGGGATCGAGGTGGACCCCACAAAGGTACAATAAATCATGGAGATGCCACCTCCTAGTAATATTAGTCAGTTAAGATCTCTACAGGGATGGATACAGTCCATAAGAAGATTCATTGCTCAACTAGCTAATAAGTGCCTTCCGTTCACTCATTTACTCCACAAGTATGTTCCTTTTAGATGGGTAGATCAATGTGCATAATCATTCTACCGACTCAAGCAATATTTGATGAATCCACCTATCTCAGTACCACCAATAGTAGGCAAACATCTCATTCTCTACATATTAGCTACAAAGGTATCACTAGGAGCATTATTAGCACAAGAGGATTCAACAGACAGAGAAAGAGAAATTTACTACATTAGTAGGACATTGAATGGATACGAGATCAACTACACATTCATTGAAAAAGATTGTTTAGTTGTGGTGTTCACTTCTCAAAAGTTTTGACACTATATGCTAGCTCACACAATCAAGCTAGTAGCAAAAAATGACCCATTAAAATATCTTCTCAGCAAAGCTGCTCTCATAGGAAGGCTAGCTAAATGGGTGATGATTCTAAGTGAGTTTGACATCCAGTACACATATTGAAAGGCTATCAAAGGTCAAACTATCACAGATCAGCTAGTGGAAGCACCATTACAAGACAATCATCTAATACATGTTGAATTTCTAGACACAAATATTCTCACAGTAACGACAAAACCATGGGTCTTATACTTTGACGGATCATACACACAACATGGATCAGGTGTCAGCATCCTATTTGTCACTCTAGAAGGACAAATTATTCCAAGATCTTACAAATTGATGTTTCCTTGCACAAATAACATAGCTGAGTGTGAAGCTCTAATAATAGGCATCAAAGTGGTCGTAGAGTGGAAGATCACCGAGTTGAAAGTCTTTGGAGACTCCCAATTAGTCATTAACCAGGTTAACAATGACTATCAAACAAAGGACGACAAGTTGATGCCCAATAAGAGAATGGTGGATGACTTCAAAAAGTACTTTGTGGACATCAAATTTGAGTAGATTCTAAGGTTAGACAACAAAGCTACCAACAACATGGAAACCATTGCCTCACTCTTGCAAATACCAAACAAACAGAGTTGTTATGAGTTCCTGGTGGAACAATTGTTTTCCCTTGCCTACGACAATTATGAACCCCAAGTCATATGCCACATAGTCAATTCTGGCTCATCCCTCTATGGAAAGATCTATACCTACCTAAAAGATGCTATCCTTCCACTAGATCTATCTAAAAACTAGAAATACAACTTTATTCGTTAAGCAACCTATTATACCCTAACCGCTGACACACTTTATCGTCGAGGTCTTGATGGTAGTCTTCTTTGGTGTCTTGATATTAACAAATCTGAAATAGCCTTGCAAGAAATTCACAAAGGTATTTGTGACACACATTCAAGTGGTCCTACTCTTGCCAAGAAACTTCTAAGGATGGGATATTATTGGCCGAGCATGGAAAAGGAATCATACCAATTTTCCAGAAAATGTCCAAAATGCCAAATTCATGGCAATCTTATATACGCACCAGCACAGGAGCTACAACCATTCACTACATCATGGCCATTCTATCAATGGGGACTTGACCTAATGGGCAAAATTCATCCTTCCTCATCAAATGGACATAAGTTTATCATCATGACCACTAATTATTTTACAAAGTAGATAGAGGTTGTCCCATTGACTATTGTTACTGGCAAACAAATATCCTCTTTTATCCTGAATTATCTCATTTGTCGGTATGATGTTCCTAGTTCCATTATCATGGATAATGGAAGACCATTCAAGAATCAAGGTGTGAGAGAACTGTGCGAACGATTCCATATCCAATATCATTTCTCTAAATCTTACTATCCACAAGGGAATGGCCAAGCAGAGGCCTCAAACAAAACCATTCTAAAAATCCTTAAGAAAACAATGAACAAGGCTGGTCATGATTGGCATGTCCAACTCAACCCATCATTATGGGCTACAGAACTAGCATCCACACACCTACAAGAGATACACTATACTCACTTGTGCATGGATCAGAGGCTATTCTACTTATGGAGGTCGAGATTCCATGACTCAGAGTATCACTGAAGGGACTCATTCCAGATGAGGAATATCAAGTAAATAGACTGCAAGAGTTATAGTTGCTGGATGACCGTCAATAATGTGCTTTTGATCACCTCAAATAATATCAACAACGCATGTGTCGGAGCTACAATCAAAAAGTAAAACCAAGGGAATTTGAAATCGGTGATCTGGTACTAAAGAAAAATCCCCGCAATCAACGAGATTGGGAGAAGAAGGGCAAGTTTGAACCAAATTGGCTAGGTCCTTTTGTCATCATATAAACCTATGGATCAGGTGCATATCAGCTGTCTACATCAGAAGGGTACCTATTTGACAAAACTATCAACAACATTCACCTCAAAAAGTTTTATACATGAGTTATCCAATGCATAGATAAGGGAAAAATCAAGAAAAATACAAAAAAATCATAAAATTAAAAAAGTGCAATAAAAGCAAGTAGTGAAAACCAGGCAACATGCAGTATTTGTGATAGGTCATCTCTTGCATCTATAGGTACATATATCATATCTTTTGCATTCATCTGAGCTAAACCAATGGCCATCACAAAACCTTTTAACGCAGCACAATATTGGACACACTTAGCGTAGTCACTATCCTTGGTTATTCAAGCAGTTCTCTACATCATATCTCACCATGGGTAGGTGATCAATATATATATCCATATCAAAATAAATATCCATAGCTAGGGGAAAAATCTTGATCTTAACTGGGGGCATCTCTCCTTTTGGGTTTTAAACAAACAAACAACACAAACATAGACACTTGAATGAAAACAAAAATCAAAACTATCAATGGAAAAATAATAACTGAATGCACAATTGATTTCTACGATGAAAACAAGGATACATTTGCAAGATGTTTTATCTGACAATTACATAGAACAACATGCATGTCTATCTTGGTAGTTGATTTTTGTGATCATCTCCTATGACACTCAAGGATGTCTTAAGAATAGAGAAGTGAGGAGGGAGTGTGATATTTTATTTATCTGTTGTTTATGAGTAAATTCTTACTAATATGCAAACTTGTCTTACTACGTGATCAGGAAACATATCACTGAGGACATTACCACTTTGCATAGGACAAGAGGTTAAACTCTTCTCTGTTTTACGCAAGCAACACTCAAGTCATCTTGGTTCAATTATACCTCTATGCTTGTGTCATATTGCAATATCAAAATTCATGCAAGTTATACTCAGGTCATCATGGTTCAATTATACCACGATGCTTGTAAAAAAATTCAACATTTTAAAGGCTCGATGATGATAAAAAGGAAGCACTACAAATTTGATCGAAAGGATGACTATCTCAGAGGGTGCATTATGATATCATTTAAAGTGTAGTTAGTTGCATTATCATTTCATATCATTTAAAAGTGCATTTAGTTGCATTATCATTTCATATAATTTAAAGTGCATTTAGTTGCATTATCATTTCATATCATTCAAAATACATTTAGTTGCAATTTTCATATCAAATAAGAGCATTATCATTTCATATCGTATCATTCCATTAGTATCATTAATCATTTCATTAGCATCATTTCATTTAGTATCATTTCATTTAAATTTCATATCATTTAAAACCATATCATTGCATTTAGTGTCCTTAACATTTCAGTGCATTTAATATCATATCATTTAGTTACGCATCATTAGTACATTTTAGCATAATATCAAAGCATTCAAAAACATGATAAAAAGCATCATCATATCCAAATCATATCTTCATATCATATCATCTAAAAAAATGGATTGCATCACATAAACATGATAAAACATTCATTTATCACATATCCATATGCATTGCACACATATGCATATCAATAAAATCATCACATAGGCATATATCACATTCAAAACATATAGATCACAACATCATACATATCATCTACATCATAAATACAAAATCATACACATAAACATATAGATCATCAAAGTAAATGCATCCATAGCATGTATAAGCATATCTAACATCATATCATCATTCATGTGTGACCCATGTCGATCCAAAGGAAAATCGACATGATGTTAGATATGGTGATCAAAAGCACATTATCAATGCTCATCCAACAACTCTAACTCTTGCAGTCTATTTACTCGATATTCCTCATCTGGAATGAGTCCCTTCAGTGATACTCCAAGTGATGGAATCTCGATCTCAATAGGTAGAATAGCCTCTGATCCATATCCTGCCATGCAACTGAATATCCAATAAGGTGCTGGTCAGCAAACACCTCTCATAATGCCATAGTACCACCCTGCTCCTCCACAACATACTGCACCAACTCTCCAGTAATCAGGATCTGCAAAATCTTGTACACATCCTCTGGTGTAACTATTATCTCTTAGTGAGTAAGTGGAAGGTGTTATGACTTCTATGCCATCTCTCTGCTAGTGCAGTCAATAGGGCCTTGTTCTTCTGGTAGGAAGAAATGAACAGGATGTGCGAAAAACCACAAGCAACAATCACAACTCTGTCACCTTTAGTAAGCATTCCTCGCATAGCCAAAGTCTTCGAGTATCACTCTTGAAGCATCAACACACCCAATTCACCCTACATCACAATATCAAAACCATATCAGTTCTATCTATCAAGTGGATCAATCATCACGATCCAATCAAACAAGTTTCTATGTTTTGCTCAGTGTGGGATTTTTCTCATGGAACACCTATCAATGATGATAGTTGCACTCTCAATTAGGGAGTTTTGATCATAAAATCCAAGGTAGGTTCATCTTAGCCTATCTTATGAATCAAATTATCTCATATCAGTGACGAAGTCACCCTATCAAATCAGTTATCTCATATCAGTGACGAAGTCATCATATCAAAATCAAGTTATCCCATATCAAAATCACATTATCTCATATCGAAATCCAAGTGACCCATATCAGTGACGTAGCCACCCTATCGAAATCAAGTTATCCCATATCAAAATCAAGTCATTTCATATCGAAATCTAGTTAACCCATTGTTGGCCATTTGGTGGAATTGATTATGTGTTGCATTGATGTTTTGTCATTGATTTCAACACTAGCTGTTTGGATGCTTTACTGACACCCTTCTGGTCTCGGTAGGATGAGTTGTTTCTACACCCTTCTGGTCCTGGTAGGATGAGTCATTTCTGGTTAACTTTGATCCGGTAGAATTCGTTATAGTCTGGTGATGAAATTGGCTTGATCATGATACTTATACTCATATTTGGTCATTTGGTTTTGGTTTGGAGATTGGATGCTATCCTGCTTGCTTAGAAGATTGGTTTCTAGTTTCGGCGAGGGTTTCATCGGTAGAGCTTTTGATGGAGATCTTTGATGAATTGCATAAGTGGTGTTGGTGCAGCTTCTGATGGAGTTCCAAGATGCTGTTGGTGATAATGTTCAAGACTTGGTGGTTGGAGATCATTGCTGAAGTGTGTGGACCTATAATTGGTCCCGGTTGATCTAGGTTATGGACTGGCTTCGATGAAACATGTGGATAGGACCTATTGATGTATTTATGGGATGTCTTATGTGTTGATATTATTTGTTTGGTCTAAGGCTGACATGGTTTGTAATTATGTAATTGGTTTATTATCTGGTGGCTGAACTGATTATTTATGGTCTAGGGCTTGTATAAATAGATGTAAGATCTCATTGTAGATCATCATGGTTATATGTAAGAGGTCATGGTCAAGGAATGTAATGTGTGAATAATGTAATATTATTCAGGCAAAGGAGTTGGTCAATCATTAGAGATTGAATTGGGTTTATGTAAGATGATTTAGTCCTCCGGTATTGAGCTTAACTGGAACTGTACTCAGGAATAGGAGATGCTATCTTTTGCAGTTCAACACTTTTCCGGATTGTAGTCTAGATTTATATGTAGTTAGTGAGACTCCTTTTGTGATGAGTAGTGCACTCTAGGCTATTGGATTTCTTACAAATATAAGAACCTTCATTGTAATTCACATACTTACTACAAAAGTATTATCTAACTATGGGTATGTAGGCTTCCCACCGTGGTTTTTTCCTTTACTAGGTTTTCCACGTATAAATCTTGGTGTTGTGTGGATGAATTTTATTCTGTGATTATTGTTTATGCTTAATTGTTTAACTACTATTCCGGTATTATTGTTTTGGGCTCCAATATTAAAGTTTTAATTGCTGAATGTTCTTGTGATCTGTGACAACTGATTCACCCCCCATCTCAGTTGTCTTCTGGGTATCTGAACTATCTAACAATTGGTATCAGAGATTTGGTCCTCTCTACAAAAATCTTAACCGCTTGAGGAAGATCCTATGGCATCTAATAGTTCAAGTTCATCCATTTATTCTGGAGCTATCTTTTGAAGGGATTATTGGAAGCTTGATGGAACAAATTACACAGTATGGAAGATTCAGATGGAGACTCATCTGAGATGTCTTGGCAAGGAGATTTGGGAGATCACATAGATTGGTGTCACACCCTATAATTTGGGATTTGGAAATCTTCCTCCGGCAAACCTAGATAAGGAGATTGAGAATGATTGTAGAGTAAGAGAAGCCCTCTTGTGTGCACTTTTTGATCAACAAATAATGGGATTAATCGACAAATAATTTGGAAAGGCTATATGGGATAAGTTGGAGACTCTTAATGAAGGTGACCCTATAGTGAAGTTTGCTAAACTTGATGGTTACCAGGTGAGATATGAAAATCTGAAGATAGAAGAAGATGAAAGAATTACTGCATTCATGGAAAGGGTAAATGAGATTGTTATGGGAATTCAATGTTGTGGTGGAACTTTGAGCGAAGATGAAATTGTTTCTAAAGTCCTCAGAGCCCTACCACTAGCTTACAAAATGAAGGCTACTGCTATTAATGAGTTGATAATAATGGCTAATACATCTGTCAACAAAGATACCTTGGTTGGGAAACTATCTTCTTTTGAGCTTGATGGATTTGGACCTTCTAGAGCTGTGAAGACTGAACCTAGTTTTCATGCATCTACATCTGCAACTGGTAAGCAAGACTGGAAAGCTTTATATGCAAAGGAGTTAGAAGATATGAAGAGAGAAGATGATGAGTTTGAGAAACTTGAAGCACTATTTTCTAGAAGAGTACCGAAAGGACCGGTAGGAAGTAAGTATGAAGGAAAAGCACCTTTTAAATGTTTTGCATGTAAATGGATTGGTCATTTTGCATCTAGATGTCCTAGAAGGAATTCAAGATTTGAAGAAAGAGTTAGAAGATCATTTAAGCCTAACCCTGGATATCAGAATAAGTATAAGTACAAGGAAAACAAAGACAAATCATGCTACATAGAAGATGAGGAAGGCATTATTGATTTAGATGATGAACCGACAGAAGACTCTACTAGTGGATCTAACAATGGGAATGAATGGGTATTCCTGGCTATCAAGGAAGATGATTTGGAACTGGAAGAGAATGTACTTGAAGAGAAGGCACTTATTGCTAAAATTGAAGATAAGGATGAATGGGTAATTGATAGCGGTTGTTCACATCATATGACTAGAGATAAAGGGAAGTTTCTGTCTTTGCAAGAATTTGATGGTGGTCTAGTCAGATTTGGAGATGACAAGGCATGTATGATCAAAGGAAAAGGAACTATATCATTGGACGATAAGAATAATACTGACAATGTTTGTTATGTTAAAGGTTTGAAGCATAATCTTTTGAGTGTAGGACAATTGGTAGAAAAGGGATTTTAATTACAGTTCAAGGATGGAAAATGTAAAATCATTAACAGATCTGTCTTAGAGATTGCATCCAGCACACAGACAAAAGGTAATATATTTCATTTAAACTCCGGTGAGAAGACATGTTTTATTACACAAATTGATGAAAGTTGGCTATGGCATAAAAGGATGTGTCATGTGAATTTTGATTGCATTTTGAAGATCAGTTCAACTAAGGTAGTTAGGGATATACCTAAGATTATGAAGCCCTATAATCAAGTATGTAAAGAATGTCAAATGGGTAAATAGGTCTGAACCTCTTTTAGGAGTATATAAGATAAATCAAATGATGTTCTTGATCTTATTCATACTGATTTATGTGACCCTGCTAGAGTTAAAATTTTTCATGGTGATAGATATTTCATGCTAATCATTGATGATTATTATAGAATGATGTGGGTTACTTTTTTAAGAGAAAATCTAAAGCATTTGAAAGTTTGAAATCTTTAAGGCTAAAGTGGAAATTGAGATAGGATTGAAGATTAAATGTTTGAGATCAGATCATGGTGGAGAATTCACATCCGGTGAGTTTACTAACTTTTGTGACAAACATGGTATAAGAAAACAATTTTTTGCTCCCCAAACACCTCAGCAGAATGGAGTTGTGGAAAGGAAAAACAAAACTATCTTGGATGTTGCTAGAACAATGATGATGGAAGCTAATCTACCTCATATTTATTGGAGAGAAGCAGTGAGTATAGTGGTTTATACATTCAACAGAGTACATATCAAAGGAGAAACCGGTAAGACACCTTATGAATTATGGTTTGGTAATACACCTACAATTAAGTATTTCAGAATTTTCAGTAGCAAATGTTATATCAGAAGAGATGATACTATTGGGAAATTTGATCCTATATTTGATGAAGGCATATTTCTTGGTTATTCTAATGATAGAAAAGCATATAGATGTTATAACAAGAGATTGCAGAGAATTGTGGAGAGTGATAATGTCAAAGTAGATGAGATGAACATAAGTCAAATCATAATTTATGAGAAGGAACCGGTAGTGGAAATGATTCTATCTGAACCAGTAGCACCTTTACCAGAATAGAGAGTTGAACCAGTTACTCCAGCAACATCATAGAATTCTACAGTAACTGAAGAATAGGGAAGAGGAAGAGAGTCATAAGACTCCTAGGTATGTGAGATTGAATCATTCTGAAGATCAAATCATTGGGGATAAGAGCAATAGAGTGATGACAAGAAGAAGATAGACAACTAATGAGGTATCTTTAATTTCACAAGTTGAACCGATATCAGTAATTGAAGCATGTAAAGATGAACATTGGTTAAAAGCTATGGAAGAAGAATTAGATCAGATTGAGAAAAACAACACATGGACCTTGGTTCCTTGGTCTAAAAATAAAAATGTCATTGGAACTAAATGGGTTTTTAGAAATAAATTAAATGAGGATGGTCAAGTTATAAGGAATAAGGCTAGATTGGTTTGTACAGGATATCTCAAAAGGAAGGAATTGATTATGCAGAGACTTTTGCACCTGTAGCTAGGATTGAAGCTATAAGATTATTTCTTGCCTATGCTGCTTATAAAAACTACAAAGTTTATCAGATGGATGTTAAATGTGCATTGTTGAATGGGGATCTTGATGATGAAGTTTATATTGAGCAACCTGATGGTTTTTCACTATCAGATGATACAGATATGGTTTACAAGTTAAGGAAAGCTTTATATGGATTGAAACAAGCACTGAGAGCTTGGTATGCAAGGTTGGATAAATATCTTTTGAAGCTTGGTTTTACTAAGGGCACTGCTGAAAGTAATTTATACTACAAAAGAACTGATGATGATATACTGATTGTTGAAGTATTTGTTGATGACATTATCTTTGGAGGTGAAGATAAGTTATGCATATAATTTTCTAAGAATATGGAGAAAGAATTTGAGATGTATATGATTGGTGAAATAAAAATTTTCTTAGGTTTGCAGATTACTTAGACTGACAAAGGTATTTTCATCTATCAAACTAAATATGCTAAGGAATCATTGAAGAAATTTGGTATGGGAGATTCTAAACCAGTAAGCACGTCTATGGTTACAACTAAGAAATTAACAAGAACAATTGTTTCTACACTGATAAATCCTACAAGATACAAATCTATGATTGGAGGTCTACTTTATTTGACTCATATAGGCCTGACATTATGAATGTTGTTTGTATTGTTTCAAGATTTCAGAGTGATGCTAGAGAAAATCATGAGATGGCGATGAAAAGGATTTTTAGATACATGCAAGGTACATCAGAATATGACTTATGGTACCCTAAGAATGATAACTTTACTTCATGTGCTTATACAGATGTTGATTGGGCTAGAGAAATTGATGACCAAAAAAGTACTTCTGGCGGAGCTTTCTTTCTTGGAAAGAAGTTGGTTTCATGGATCAGCAAGAAACAGTCATGTACTTTTTTATCTATTGTTGAAGCTGAGTATGTTGTTGCTGCTACTAAATATTCACAAGTTTTATGGATGAAGCAAATGTTGAAGGATATAAAGGTGGATTGTGATGCACCAATAGTTATTCATTGTGATAACTCTGTTGCTATTGATACATCAAATAATTCGGTATTTCATTCTAAAACAAAACACATATCTATCAAGTATAACTTTTTGAAAGAAAGGTGGAAGCAAATGAAGTTAGGCTGGTTTATGTGAACACTAAAGAGCAAATTGCAAATATTTTCACTAAACCGTTATCCAAGGAATCATTTGAGTACCTGAGAGACAGATTGGGAGTTTCTGCCCCTCCGATAGAGACTTGATTGATGCAGTTTGGCATCAGTCTAACATGCATTATCTAAGATACTATTCATTCTGGCACTGATGTGGGATGCTACTGCTCAGGTGGAGTAGTCAGCTTTGATATTTAGAGGCTTATGTTTTTGCTTTGATATTTTTGTCAGATTTCTAGCATTGACGTTGGAGGGGGAGAGATATTGATGTGAAAAAGTTAAAGAAGGAAAAAGAAAATGTCAAAAGGGGGAGAGATATGAAAAGTAAAAGGGAGAGATATTCATATCTATATGCTAGTGATTGTTGGATGTTTTCCATAGGGGGAGACTTATTTGGCATTTCTTGGTACTTAGATGTTTTTCACATCTAGTGTTGCCATCAATGCCAAAGGGGGAGATTGTTGGCCATTCGGTAGAATTGATTATGTGTTGCATTGATGTTTTGTCATTGATGTCAATACTAGCTATTTGGATGCTTTATAGGCACCCTTATGGTCCTAGTAGGATGAGTGGTTTCTGCACCCTTTTGTCCTGGTAGGATGAGAGGTTTCTGGTTAACTTGGATCCAGCATGATTTGATAGACTTTGGTATAGTCTGGCGATAGAATTGTCTTGTTTATGATACTTATACTCATATTTGGTCAGTTGGTTTTGGTCTGGAGATTGGATGCTATCCTGCTTGGTTAGAAGATTGGTTTCTGGTTCCAGCGAGGGTTTCTCCGACAGAGCTTTTGATGGAGATCTTTGATGAATTACATAAGTGGTGTTGGTGCAACTTGTGATGGAGTTCCAGGTGGCTGTTGGTGATCATGTTCGAGACTTGGCGGTTGGAGATCATTGCTAAAGTGTGTGGACCTATACTTGGTCCTGGTTGATCTAGGTTTTGGACTGGCTTTGATGAAATGTGTGGATAGGACCTATTGATGTATTTTGTGGATGTCTTATATGTTGATATTATTTGTTTGTTCTAAGGCCGACATGGTTTGTAATTATGTAATCGGTTTATTATCTGTTGGCTGACCCGATTATTTATGGTCTAGGGCTTGTATAAATAGATGTCAGATCTCATTGTAGATCATCATGGTTATATGTAAGAGGTCATGGTCAAGGAATGTAATGTGCGAATAATGTAATATCATTCAGGAAGAGGAGTTGGTTGATAATTGGAGATCGAATTGGGTTTAAGTAAGAGGATTTAGTCCTCCACTATTGAGCTTAACCGAAACTATACTCAGGCATTGGAGATGATATCTTTTGCAGTTCAACACTTATCCGAATTGTAGTCTAGATTTATATGTAGTTAGTGAGACTCCTTTTGTGATGAGCAGTGTGCTCTAGGTTGTTGGCCTTCCTGCAAGTGTAGGCCCCTTCATCATAATTTGCATACTTATTGCAGAAGTATTATCTGATTGTGGGTAGGCTTCCCACCATGGTTTTTCCCTTTACCTAGTTTTCCACGTATAAATCTTGGTGTTGTGTGGATGGATTTTATTCTGTGATTATTGTTTATGCTTAATTGCTTAACTACTATTCTGGTATTATTATTTTGGGTTCCGGTATTAAAGTTTTAATTGTTGAATGTTCCTGTAATCTATGACAACTGATTCAGCCCCCCTGTCTCAGTTGTCTTCCGGTTATCTAAATAGTCTAACACTCATATCTGGGATGAAAGTCACACTATCATTCTAGATTTTCAATCTTAAACTCTTATCAACATGGGAAGGTTCATCTCAGCCTATCCTATCAGTGACCTAGTCATTGAACCTATCAAGCACTTGGAGTGTCTATCATACATTGTCAAGTGGACCTCTCCAATCAATGACACAAGTCACGCTATCAATCTAGAGTTTTGAACATAAAATCTATCTATCCAAATACAAACAGACACAAAACCAAGTCCTATCAATATCAAAATTCAACATTCTTGAGAAATCGGATGAAATCATGACAAAACAATTATCAAACTAAGTATCACACATCATCTACATTCTCACTATCAAATTTTCCAACTTCAAAAAATTCACAAAATATAAAAAAATCAACACTGTCCCATATGTACTACAACATACACCATATGTGCTACAACATACATCAAATACGTTATAACATTAATCATCTATGCTAACTAACAGATCAAAGGCACTAACATATCCATCAGATGCACTAGTATATCAATCAAATGCGCCACAATAATAAGTATATGCGCTAATTAAAAAATCAAATGTGCTTCAAAAATAGCCCTACTAAAAAACCTAGGGCATCAAATGTGCTTCAAAAATAGCCCTACAAAACCAAGTCCTATCAATATCAAAATTCAACATTCTTGAGAAATCAGATGAAATCGTGACAAAATGATTATCAAACTAAGTATCACACATCATCTACATTCTCACTATCAAATTTGCCAACTTCAAAAAATTCACAAAATATAAAAAAATTAACACTGTCCCATATGCGCTACAACAATTTTTGTATGCGCTACAACATACATCATATGCGCTACAACATACATCAAATACGTTATAACATTAATCATCTATGCTAACTAATAGATCAAAGGAACTAACATATCCATCAGATGTGCTAGTATATCAATCAAATGCGCCACAATAATAAGTATATGCGCTAATTAAAAAATCAAATGTGCTTCAAAAATAGCCCTACTAAAAAACCTAGGGCATCAAATGTGCTTCAAAAATAGCCCTACAAACCAAGTCCTATCAATATCAAAATTCAACATTCTTGAGAAATCGGATGAAATTGTGACAAAACGATTATCAAACTAAGTATCACACATCATCTACATTCTCACTATCAAATTTACCAACTTCAAAAAATTCAGAAAATATAAAAAAATCAACACTATCCCATATGCACTACAATAGTTTTTGTATGTGCTACAACATACATCATATGCGCTACAACATACATCAAATACATTATAACATTAATCATCTATGCTAACTAATAGATCAAAGGCACTAACATATCCATCAGATGTGCTAGTATATCAATCAAATGCGCCACAATAATAAGTATATGCGCTAATTAAAAAATCAAATGTGCTTCAAAAATAGCCCTACTAAAAAACCTAGGGCATCAAATGTCTCACTTCCTTGTTACATTCTAATGCTCTATTACAATGATTTATACGATCCAAGGGGATCCGGTTGCCCCAAAAAGGGACCAAAACCCGAAGAACAAGACCTAACATGCAAAACCAACAAGGTCGGCCTCCGCCAAGAGATTCCTCTAAAAATCTCAAAGGATGAAGAGTAGATCATGGGAAATGGTCGGTCACATTCCAAGGAACATCAGAATCAATGATCAAGGATCTGCAAGCTACAAAAGGTATCTAGTAGATCACAAATGCAAATAGGTTTAGGCAACCGGTAATAGGAAATTGTCAACCGATAACAAGAAATGGTCATGAAAACTGGTAGCGATAACTTGTCGAAAAATGATCCAAATGCTCCATGGTTTGGAAATAAGGAAGATGATCACGTCTTCAAGCCAAAATCCAACTTCACAAGATCTAATGAGCCAAATTTGGGACATAGAGAAAAAAATGTTGAAATTGCAAACAAAAAGCAAAAACAGAAAGGAAAATATTTTTGGTTGATGCAAGATTGCTATGGACTAGGGATGCTCTTGCATCAGACATCTGGGGTTGTTGAAAAAAAGTGATTCTCTCACTTTGCCGGGGTTAGAGGAAAACCAAGGCGGTCTACCTTTTCTTGAGAAATTGAAGATGAATCTTCAAATGGTCTGTCCTTCCACTCCACAAGATACTCCTTATACTGACTGCTTCGGGTACTATGCCCAATCCTACTGTCGAAAATGTCTTCAATTTGATTTGGTTCCTTTTGGGGCAACTATTTCTCCTAGTTTTCAATATTGTCCTTACTGAATTCTGGTCCATGATACTCATGAATATCTGCAATGTTAAACATAGACAAAATACTCAGACTATCCGGTAGCTCCACTTCATTTGCATTCCCAGAACTGAACTTTCTCAAAATCCTGCAAGGTCCAAACTTTTTCATTTGCAATTTGTTATAATTCCCAACTGAGAATCTTTCTTTTCTCAGATACACCATCACTTCACTACCATCTTCAAATTCCTTATGTCTCCTCTTCTCATTTGCCTTCTCCTTATACTTGTTGTTCATGTCCTCCAAATGTTACTTAACTTGAATATGCAAGTCCTTCACGTGATCTCCAAATTATTCTGCTTCTGAACTTCTCCAGTCTTGATTGCTAATATCTCATAATTATGATATACCTCTAGGATGCACTCCGGTAACAATCTCAAAAGGTGTTCTTCTAGTATTCCTGTTTATTGAATTATTGTAGGCAAACTCTTCTTGTGCAAGAATCAAATCCCAACTTCCGGTTTTGTATCCAACCAAACATCTCAACAAATTTCCCAAGCTCCAGTTAACTACTTCTTTCTGTCCATCAGTTTGTGGATGAAAAGTAGAACTGAACTTCAAATTTGTCTTCATCTTCTTCCAAAGTGTTCTCCAAAAATAGCCAACAAACTTAGTGTCCCTGTTTGAAACTATGCTCTTAGGTAATCGATCCAATCTCACTACTTCCTTGAAAAATAGGTCTTCTACATGTAATGCATTTGATGTCTTATTACAAGGTATGAAATGACCCATCTTCAAGAAGCTATCCACTACCACAAATTTAAAATCATTTCCTCTTGGTGTTCTAGGCAATCCAAGTATGAAATTCATGCTTATATCCTCCCAAGGTCTTACCAGTACTATCAAAGGTTTATACAATCCCACACTCTGACTACTACCCTTTGCAACTTGACATACTCTACAACTTTGCACATATTTCCTAACATCCTTATGAATCTGGGGCCAAAAGTAGTGTTCACCCACCAATGCTACTATTTTGTCAATACCAAAATGTTTGGCTAATCATCCACAATGTTTCTCCTTTATCAGATTCTCCCTCATAAAAATCTTAGGTATGCACAACTAAAATCCTCTGAATAACATCCCATCCTGAATGAAGTAACCCAACCACTTGCTTCTATCTACCATAATCGGTTCTCTACATGCTCTCCAAGGTTCTGCAAAATCCGGGTCAACATCATACAAAGTTTTCAATTCCTCAAATCCTAATACTATCACTCTTATCTCTGTCAGCAAATTCCTTCTCCTACTCAATGCATCAAAAAATTTGTTAGATTTCCCACTTCTATGCTTCAACACAAAGGTGTAACTCTACAAAAACTCTACCCATCTCATATGTCTTTGTTTCAACTTACTCTGACTGTTCAAATACTGCAAGGCTTGATGATCCATATACAACACAAACTCCTTAGGCAACAAGTAACGTCTCCACTTATTCAAGGCTTGTACTATGGCATAAAACTCTTGATCATACACTGAATATCTCCTTTGGGCATAATTCAATTTCTCACTAAAATAAGCTACTACTCTCCCTTCCTGACTCAAGACTTCTCCTATTGTTGTTCTACTTGGATCACAAACCACTTGAAATACTTTATTGAAATTTGGTAAAGTTAACATAGGCTTCTCTGTCGCTTTCCTTTTCAACAACTCAAAACTTTTGTTTGCTCTGATGGTCCACTTGATATCCTTTCGATCTTCCCTCATGGTCTTAGTCATAGGGTTACAAACTGAACTGAAATTTATGATGAACGTCCGATAGAAACTAGCCAATCCATGAAATGATCTTACCTCTCTAATGATTTCTGGTGTAGGCCACTCAACAATTGCTTTTACTTTCTCAGGTTCCATCTTCAAACTATCCTTAGATATCACAAATCCCAAATAGATTAACTCATCTTTCATGAAGGTACACTTTTTAAGATTTATTAGCAACTTTTCTTCTCTCAACCTCTACAAAACTTGTCTCAAATGCAAAAAATGCTCCTCTTTTGTCTTACCAAACTTACCCAAGAATTTATTCAATACCTCATTCATCAGCCTCATGAAAGTACTCGGTGCATTAGTTAACCCAAAAGGCATTACCAACCATTCATACAATCCTTCATTTGTCTTGAATGTTGTCTTCCACTCATCTCTTCTGATCCTGATCTGATGATATCCACTCCTCAAATCTATCTTTGTAAAGTATTTGGGTCTACTCAAATAGTCCATTATGTCATCCATCCTACGCAAAGGAAACCGATATTTCACTGTGATCTTGTTTATTGCTCTGGAATCGGTACACATTCTCCACTCTCCATTCTTCTTAGGTTCTAATACTACTGGTATTGCACAAGGGCTCAGACTTTCTTTGATCAAAAATTTCTTCAACAACTCCTGCACTTGTCTATTTAGTTCTTCATTCTCTGTCGGTGTCATCCAGTGTGCAACTTTGTTAGGCAAACTAGCTCTGGGAACCAGGTCTATACAATGACTAATACTTCTCATAGGTGGAAATCCATCAGGCACATTATCTGAAATGATGTCTTCATATTTTGTTAGCAAATCTTTTATCTCTTTCGGTTGTTCCTCTTCATGCTCTGGATTCTCATTCTTCTTAGGAATTAAGGAAAAACACACATTCTCATGTCTCAATCCATCCAGGAATTTCCTTCCATCTACCAAACAGATTCTAGCATTTGTATAGACTTCAATCTTCAAAGGTTCCTCTAAGGGCAACAAGGTTTGCTTCATCCCATTGGCCACAATAGTGTATGTATTCTTCCTCCCATCATGTATTTCCTGTCTATCAAACTGCCAAGGTCTACCTAACAAAAGATGATAAATATCCATAGGCATAATATCACACAAGACTTCATCATGATAATCCCCAATTTTCAATTTCACCAAACATTTCTCACTTACTAACAACTTATGTTCATCTTGAATCCATGCTATCTGATAAGGCTTAGGGTGTTTCAATATTTCCAAATTTAACTTATTCACCATCTCCTCTGAAACAAGATTATCTGAACTACCACTATCAATAACAAATTTACAGTACTTATTGTATACCTTACATCTGGTCTTGAACAAATTCTTCCTCTGCAAGGGCTCTTCATCTCTCTGGTATGACTCAAATCTCTCCTCATCATCAACAATTCTCCATCTTCTAGTTTATTATCTGATCCAGTGGGGTTTTCTTCCACCACTTTTTCTCTTCCGGTATTCTCTGTCTTCTTACACTCAAAATCACGATGTCCTTCTGCTCCACACTTAAAGAAAATTCCTCTAAATGTTCTCTTGTTTATTCTTCCAAAATTCTCATTACCGTAGCCATCCGGTTCTCTCCTCTAGTAGAAATTTCTATCATCTTTACGATATGAATTACCTTCTTTTCTTAATTCCTTGTCCTTGTTCTGTTCTGTACAGGTTCCTCTACCTCTGGTATATCCTCTTCCTCCATAAAACCTTCCACCTCTTCCTCTACTCATGTCTTTTTTTTAATCTTTTCTTCTACCTTTAGGGCATATTGGTAAGCCTCTTCAACACTCTGTAATTTAATCAGAATGATTTCATCTTGTATAGGTACCTGCAATCCATTTAAATATCTTGCAACTTATTCAACTTCATCATAAACATGTCCGGATCTGATATTGAACTTCTAAAATGCTTCGATGTACTCCTTCACACTAGATTCCTTCTGTCTAAAATTCTGCAACTTCTGGAATAGATTCACTTGATAATCAGCTTGCATAAATTTTGATTTCAACTTAGAAATCATCTGATCCCATGTCTTGATCTTCTCTTTACCTCTTCTCTGTCTATTAACCTGCAAATGCTCCCACCAAAGAGATACATGACATTTCAACCGAGTACAGGCATATTTCACTTTCCTTTCTTCTACAGTGTTTTCAAAATCAAAATATCTCTCCATCTCTGAGATCCAATCCATCAATTCATCCAAATCCAACTTTTCATCATATTCCAGTGGGGTAAAATGAGGTTTAGTATTCCCCCTACTCAGAACCCTCAAAAACCTTTCCTCATCCAGATCAACTGCCAGTGGGTTTACTTGTTCTGTCGGGGCTTCTTCTCCTTCATCTTCACTTACATCTTTGATGTTTTGGCCTCTTCTCTGGGCTGTCTCCATGGCTTCCAACCAAGCTGGTATTCCTTGTAACATTTCCATCACAACAAGATCTGCATTCCCACATGTTCCACCATTCCTAGTTCCTCTTCATGCCATATTTACACTAGTACTCTACAACTGTAGGTCGGATCCACAGTCCACTACCCTATGACAAAATTCTCAGGATAACGCAATCTCCGGAATGAAAAATCGCTTTGATACCACTTGAAGCAGTCACCGGTTAGGAGGGACCTCAAAGAGATCAGTCCAGACCAGTCAGCAAGAGTAAACACCATAGAAACACAGATACATGATGGAGGCAATGTAGAATAGATTGAATTATAACATGAAAACTGATTACAACCAACTAGCACCAATCGGGTTATAGAAACCAGTTCATAGGCCTGCTAAAGCATGCTCAAAGGTACAAAATAGGTCACAACCGGGACCTCAAATCTTAAGATCTATCTTCTATGTTCAATCTCACTTCCTCGTTACATTGTAATTCTCTATTACAATGATTTATACGATCCAAGGGGATTCGGTCGGTCCAAAAGGGGATCAAAACCTGAAGAACAAGACCTAACATGCAAAACCAACAAGGTCAGCCTCCACCAAGAGATTCCTCTGAAAAATCCAAAGGATGAAGAGTAGATCATGGGAAAAGTTCGACCACATGCCAAGAAACATTGAAATCAACACCTAGGGCTCCGCAAGCTACGAAAGGGATTCGGTAGATCACAAATGCAAATAGGTCCAGGTAACTAGTAATAGGAAACTGTCAACCGGTAATAGGAAACTGCCACGAAAACCTGTAACGATAACTTGCTAGAAAATGATCCAAATGCTCCATCGTTTGGAAATAAGGAAGATGGTCAGGTCTTCAAGCCAAAATCCAACTTCATGGGATCTGGTGAGCCAAATCCAAGACACACAGAAAGAAATATTGAAACTGGAAACAAAATGCAAAATATTTTTGGTTGATGTAAGATTGCTATGAACCGGGGATGCTCCTGCATCACATATGTTGTTGGCCTCTCAAATCGACAAACACGCTCGAATTAGTGGTAGTGATGAGGTGGCACCATTTTTTCTCCTTCTCCTCTTCTCTTCTCCAAAGCTCCAATCTCCAAATGCCAAGTTCACAAATGAGTTGGAAAGAAAGCCCTAGGGGTTTATATGGTCAATGGTGATGTCACCTTGGGTGTGTTGCCTAGGTGGACGTGTGGGGAATGTACACGCTATACTCACACAATATTTTTACCATATTTAAATAACTTTTATCGAGAAATCAATTTCAAAAAAATTAAAAAAATCCAACAAATCAAAAAAATTTAAAAAAATAAAAAAATAAATAAAATTCAACAAAATCATGATATCATCAAAAATCAACAAAATCTACTTGATCATCTAATTTTTCTCAAATTTTCTCCCAAGGGGGCATAATTATCATATCGACATCCAAATCAATATCTAGGGCACCATATCAAAAAAATTGGCAAACAACATCAAAATTAAAAAAATTGGCAACATATCGAGCGATTTTTCTTTGAATCAACATGTGGTCACATGTCACTTCAAAGAGGGGCAAAATGTAGACACCTAAATTTGCACACTTAATTAAATAAATTTTATTTATTTACTTATCGTTTATCCACCTATTAATTAAATTAAGGTTTAATTAATATCCCCTTTTCTTCTATCCAGCCATTAATCAGATTCAACATTTGATTAATTCACCTTTCTTTTGTTAATTAAATAAATCCTATTTATTTGATTAAATCCCATTTCCACATTTAATTAAATTCATCTTTTGATATAAATAAATCAATATTTATTTATAAGTTATCCCCCCCACGCCCACTTGTGTTTTCCTACAAATGCAAGTTGCATCCATTTTTAGTTGAAATAAAACATTTTATTTTGACTAATATCCTATTTCTCCCACTTGCATTCTAATACAAAATCCACTTACATCCTAATCATTCTTCTAGAACCTCCTAATTCCCACTTAATTAAATCTAATCCTATCCTAAACATTATCACATTCCTAAGCAAAAAAAAGTCACCTTTCAAACCCTCGAAGTATTCACAAACCATTAAAGGCTTTGTGTCTCCAACAAGTTAACCTCCAAAGTCTTCAATACCCATTAATGGTTAACTCAACCTCAACCCTTGGTTAGAGAGTTTCCCTCTAACTTAACCATCCTCTAACCCATGGGTCTCTTCAAGCATTCATTGCTTTGACCTTGGTGATCCACTAACTCTTGCATAAGAGTTTATCCTTTGGGTAAAAGTATCATCCAATAAATCCACCCTAACCTTACCTCCCAAGGTAACTTCCATGTCTTCTCAAGCATTTAATGGGCCTCTTACATCTCCTCTCAAGCCTCCTCATGGTGACACTTGTTAGCCTAGGATTGGGTTGAAAATATCACAAGGATTGAAGATGATTCAATCCTACCCTTGTTAAGATAACTCAATCTTAACCCTTCATTTTCCCATTTCTTCTATAAATAGGCTTCATTTCCTTCATTATTAATATATCCAAGTCTTCATGCATCTATGTTATAGTCTCATTTCATCAAGAATTTTTTAGCCTCTCTTTGATAATAGTAATTAGATCATTTAGTAGCATCATAGCCTAGATTTATCATGTTTTGAATATCATGTTAGTTTCATTTTCATGATATCTTAATATCATCTTAATATTATTTTCATGCTAATTTAGCTCCATGTCAATCTCATTGCTTTTCATCATACCATAGCTAATCCAATATCAATATCATGCTAGGATCTTAGTTGCTTTGCATTTAGATCTTTAATCATATATCCCTCATTCTTTAGGTAGTCATTCTAGAGATCAAGTGCTCATCCAAGCTGAGAGCCACCTTGATTTGAAGGATCCTTGGAGATAGAGAGCAATGGAACAATCTTAGGAGATGGATGATTTAACTTTCTTTATCATTTAGATCTTTATTTTTTTATGTTTCATTGGCATACTTGCTTGTCTATGTTGTTGATTGGCTAACCACTCTTTCAGGTATACACACACATCTTAACTCAAATACATAGCATAATGCTATAAGAAATAAAAAATTAAGAACGACTGCATTTGGATTTCTAAAATTAAAACATTGGACCATTAAATATATATGGATGACTTCTTGTATGTAAATATAGCTTTAAAAAAATCTATTTTTGTTGTCATATGCTATTGATTATTTAAATATAATGACATATAGAGGTGCCAATGCATTAAATTATTAATTGCTCTGGAAAATGACATACATTCCTCCCCCAAAAGTAACCAAGGAATGTCTTCCCACATTCATAACAATCAAATGCATAAAAAAAATTACAAATATACTCCTAATCTTATATTATATATGATAGTTCGCTTTAACCATGGTGAAAATGAGAATCCTTATGATATTATAGATTTTGGTGTTGGATTGTTGCTTGGTGTAGGTTTTCCATCCACATTCTCCTCCATGATTGAGTACTTAGACAACTACTTAAATACCTTTGCATAATACCTACAAAACCATTGTGGTAGAATACCGAGGGTAGTAAATGCTTACTCTCTATATATAGAGCTAAAGAGCATGTTTTTTAGGAAATAGCTTTAATGGCCATCTCAAACACATTTACCTCTCTCTTTTTTATTATATTCTCACTAAATCCTCGTTACTCCTTATTCTATTCCTTGTCTATCTATTGCTAAAATTTATGTATCTCATTTTACTACAATTGAATTTCTCTTTCCATTTTTTATGGGTGCTTCTAGTCTTTAGCAAATATTCCTATAGCCTTTCCCTCTTTTGCATGTTCTTCATTCCTTTGTTTCAACTCCTAGATTTATGTTTTTCTTTCCTTGGGTTTCATCAATAGTTACATGTTATAATGTTCACTGATAGGTTGATATTGTTGACTGATTCAAATTCCTTTGTCTACATCTTTTGTACTTAAGGTATATGTCATATCTAGGGGAAACTATAAAATTCAATCTAGTACCTCAAAGGATTTCCATTCTAATGATAATACAATAAATATAATTTACATTAATATGCATATCATAAATAACTATCGCCAAGTTTTTACCTAACATATTCTTACACTTTGAGGAGGATATTGTGCAAATTTTAATATTTAAAAAATTAGAAAAATTAGAAACACAATTAAAAAATAAAAATAAATAATAGATAACATAACATAGGTGCATGTAGGGAAAAACCTTTTAAGAGAAAAATACCCCACTGCAAGTAGCTCATCATGTTGTTCAATAAAACTTGATTATAATACACTTGTAGAGAAAGCCTTCACAAGAATATCACCAAGTAAAAATATGAAGAAATTATATAGCTTAGTGCAGTATCTACAAAATTCTGCACTCAACCTCCATCTCAAACATCTAATTAATATATAGAAGATACAAAACTTGAACCATCAAACAGTAATTAGAAACCCATGACATTGATACCCAACTTATCCACCAATCAAATAGGTCTTATAATGTGCGAAAAAGCATCATAAGTTGTACAACAAGTGTAACTCCCCTTTACAACTCTTTTATGTGTCCAACAACCTTTTACATTTCCTATGCAATCTTTCAGAGGCCATAACCTTTGATCTAGTACTTTGATTGTACCCCTTTTCTAAAACGAAGCACTTGAAGAGATCTATGCAATAGACACCCCATAGGTTGTATTGCGAGATCAAGGATTTTTTATTTTTGCCAAAGATAATTCTATAGCCTAGAAGTTGGGTTTTTCTATATTACTAATATTATATTTCCACAATCCATAATGTTGATAATTGTTATTTATCGATTTGATTGTATGATTATTTTTGAATCAACATTTTGGATCACATTTTGTGATCTATCATCAAGATGTTAGAGATCTTAAGGAGAGGAAATATGGTTAGTTGTGACCTAGAATGACTAAAAGAAAGGAAATAAAGGGTAAATAAAAAATGGTGGGATATGGAACAAGGTGCAACACTATAACACAAAAAAAAAAATGGAAAAAAATTCTCAAATAAAAACATGTCAAAAATTTAATCAAATCTAAAGGATACATGTAAAAATCTAAGAACAAAAAACAAACAAAATAAATAAAAAGTTATTAAACAACACAGATAGGCTATATAAATAAGTAGATTATTTTGGTCTACCTGTTTACATGTCTATTTGTGAACTTAAAATTTATGGTATGAAATATATATAATTATAAGTAAATATATAGACATTTTAATATCTATGAAAAAAAAATCCTCTAAAATTGTAACCACATAATTTGTGTATATATAATATATATGAAACACAACTATATGTGTTTGAGTACTTACAATAATTTATGAATATTTATAATAATTATAAATGCTATAAATATTTATAAATATAAATATTGTAAGTACTTATACATGTTTTTAAATATTTATTAATTAAAAATTGTAAGTAAATAAAATATGATAAGACAAAGGCAAATGCAATTAAGATCTTGCATTTAATAAAAGAAATTATTTATCTATGTTTTTTTTTTTTTGATCGATAAAAGGTCGAGGCCAAAGAATTTTATTAATTTAAAAATAGATAGAATTGCATATACACCTCCATTCGGTGTGGGCACCGGTAGGAAAGAATGGAGGGAAGAAAACCTCCTGTCTAGCCCAGATCCCTTAAGGATCAGAAAAAATTAAGAATGCGATACATAATGGAGATATAAGATCACAACGGGAACATGTCCAAAATAATGAAGATAGTATGTAAAAATCCTCTGGAAAAAGCTGGGCAGCAGATTGCCCATCTCTTCGGATGATGCTGCCATTTGTGGGTGATAGTTCTTGCTATTCTTGAAACACATGGTTAAGCCTGCTCTGCTACTTATGCTACACAAAATCTTGAGAAAATCTCTCACCAGAATGTTAGAAAAACCGGACAGGTCAACTTATACAAAATATCATACCTACCTGGATGGTCACCTGTTAGGATACATAGCTCAAAATATTAGTCTCAAAAAATCTCCAAAAACGTAATGCGAGAGTGATTACCCATCGAAGAGCATAAACTTAATATATATGAACGAGGCAAATATTTATCTATGTTTAATATCTATAAATAAATATTAATGAAAAAATGTACATTTTTAAAATCATTTATTAATACTTATAAATATATTTAAAATTATATATAAATATAATAGAAAAAACAAATATGATAAATTAATAGATGAGAAAAGAATTAATAACTAATATTGGTAAAGGAATTTAAAGATATATTTAATATATATAAAACAAAAATATATTTGTAATAAAAGAAAGAAATATAAAATGAAATAGCTACTCATAAATATAACTCAAAACATACCAAAAAGGAAGCAAGGAGGTTAGACACAAAAAGGAATCATATGTATAGTTTAAAGGTTCAACAAGAAAACCCTAACCAAGAAATGGGGAAACTCTACTCCATGGTGGCACAAGACCAAGGATGGTAGGAGAAAAGCTAACCTTTATGAAAGAGGAGAGGACTAGGAGAGGGAGGAGGGAGACCAATCAAATATATAAAGTACAATTCATTGAATAAATAAAATTACTTTTAAAAAAATAGTTAATAAACATAAACTTTTCAATAAATTAAGTAAAGAGAAAATAAACAAAGTGAGTTTAAAAAGTATTTCTTAAGTAAACAACATGGTAAATTAAATAAAACAATTCATTTGATACATATATTTACATTAATGTATTTAAGATATTTAAGTCAAAGACATATTATATTTATATTCCCACAGCATTTAATTTGATGTGACACTTAAATGCATGAAAAATAAAAAGATTAATTTATTATTATTATTTAGTTTTATATTATTTTTTATTTACTTCCACCTTTCAACTTCCATTCAGTGAGTTTAACTAATTAATCAATTTTGTCTATCCTCATCATGTAATCAATTAACTTCATAATTATCACAATTAATTCATCTAAAAATATGATGATGATGATGATGATGATGTAGTCTTAATATTTTTTTTTTCTTTGGTCAATAGTTTGATAGAAATATAATAATATAATAATTTTTTAACAATATGATATCTTTTGTGTCCTCTAAAGATAGGTAAGCTACTGGGTGAATGGACCTATGGGGGTCATGTGGTTTGAATTTATCTATTTTTGGGGGATTTTTTTGAAGGATTTTACAAAGTTATTTAATCTTTTAATTTTAAATATTAATGTAAATATCAATATTACCGACTATAAAACAGTAAGGATGTGAAACAATAATTGCTTAAGATAGTAATCAAAGCATGATGATATATAGCAGTTAAGGGTTTACAAAAATGAGAAGGGTATGAACTTGAACAAAACAAAAGAAATAACATTTCCTTAAGACCGTAAAATAGTGAGAAGGGGTTTAACAAATAGGGATTGTAAAACAAAAAGGATGTGACACAAACAAAAAGTGGAAAACAGCTTGGATATGAGACAATAAGACTTTAAGAAACTAAATAAAGCATGAGGATAGAAAACAATAAATGTTTTGAAAACTGAGAAGGATACAAACATCAAGGAAACAAAAGAAAGAACATTTCCTTAAGACCATGAAGTAGTAAGAAATGGTTTAAAATAAACCAACACGTCTAAAATGGAACAAGACTAATACTTGGAACAAATATGTGTCTTCTTCCTCCTCTTTGATGGTTGTTGTGTCTTCATGACTCAAATGAGATGATTTCATGTCTATTTGTATTTCTAAAACATATTATTTGTCGTTGTGGCCTCATTAGTGAATATCCATTGATTTTGCAATGCCAATTTATTTTCGCCATTTATTTCTAAGTTGATTTCTCTTGAATGGAAAATGGTGGCCTTAGATGTTTTTTTACAGTGGATGTACGTGGGAGTGGTGGTGATATGACTAGTAAGTGTGCAATGAAGTGACCACTACCTATGTGGTTGAGTTGGATAAATGAGAGAAAGGGCACAATAATTTGTTAACTTGGTCATGTCTTAGTAGGCACACGTGGTCTAACTAGTTGTATTGCTTGACCTATGATGATGCCATTTTATGTCCATGGACTTTCATATGGCAGTCAAGTGTTGTTATGGTAGTTTATTAGTAGGGTGGCGAGGCTCTATAAATTGTTGTTGCTTTGGTTGTATATGGTTTATGTGGACATGTATATTTTGAATATACGACCTAGTAATGGGCATGATAGAATGTGTCCATGATATGGACAAGTGCAGATTGATCCAATCCCACTTGTTTGACCGCTAGCTTTTGTACACAATGATGTATATAACATGTATTTACCAAAACGTGTACAAATTAATATAATTGATTTGAAAATGTGTAACTTTTTAACATTAATCTAACACGTACCGGGTGATCAGGTGCACCCCTAATTGCCCCAATACCATCGCATATTTTAGATCCCGCACATGTGTTGGCTCCTCTCCCCTAACATTATATGAATTTAGCTCAGTGTCAAATATTTCCATGCTTAAGTATCATCTATTGGCAATGTCTATCAATGCCTATGCCTGCTTCAAATACATCTTCTAGGATAGACTATCCAACATGATGAAGACACAATTTACTAAAATAAGAATTAAACTGTGACAAGAATCAAATTACATGCCATTTAAAATTATAATTTTTTTAAATAAGATTCACTTATTAATTTGATTTCAGAAAATCATCTCAATATATCAAAATTTAGAGTGTTTTTTAAATCAAAATTTAGAGTGTACAATTAATACATATTGCCTGTGCATTTTCCCATCTTTAGCCATATCAGAGAGATCATTGGAACGTTGACAAGCTTCTTCGTCTTCCTGCAAAGTGAATCGTCTGCGTATGCATGTAAATTTGGCTTTACAGTCTTCAAAATAGCATGTAAACACCAAAATCTACAAGCATATCTAACAACATTAGTGGGTCTAGCCAATGTTTGTGCATTGATTATGAGTAAACGAGCATCAAATATATTAGGCGATTTTCATTAATATCTAATTATATTTTTTTGACTCATTAGAATAAAAACTACTCATTTAATTGATGATATCAATTCTATAAAGATATGATATAGACCAATTTTTCATATCTCATTATCAAAAATTACATGGATATACTCATTATTTTGACCTATAGATTGTATTTTCAAGAGATTATATTTATAAATAAGAAACTGATATAGAAAAATATCCATCCATATATATAAATTTAATTTATAAAATCTTCATACTTTTAAATTATACCTATTGATAATGCCTACCAATCATATAATTTAGCACATCAAATCTATACATGCTTTCACTTACATTGACTAACAACATCCATCCAACATCATCTACAATTTAACCTTGTCTAAAATGTAATACGACATCTTAACTATAAGGAGACATATATACACATAATATAATCAATAATTAAAATCATTCCACAATAAAAATTTATTGACAAATGCTTCACTTACATTGACTAACAATGTCCATCCAACATCATATAAAATTAACCTTGTCTAAAATCTAATATGACATCTTATGTCACAACCCTCCTTTATCACCTTTGGATTAAAATACAAACTCTATTATATTTCTTTTGGCTAAACTATTGAATGAATATTATAAAGGAATAAAAATAATAAAGCACACACACACATGGAAAATATACTTTTTTTTAATTGTTTATTTAAATTTCCTCACCCAAATTATGGCACATGTTGTAGGAGGAAGAAGAAGCTTCTAGAGGCTTCTCCACCACCTTGCATGCAACTCCTCCCACTAAGTCTAATCAATTTGCATGAAGGCCAAATTGGGAGAGAATCTCTATTTTTTTTAATTAAAAATTAGGTAGTGGAATTTGGAGTTTTTTCTTATAAAAGATGCACAAGTTTTCAAAAAAAAAGGAGTTGGTAATTCCATAAAGAAATTCTTCAAAAAAATTTCCTCTTGTAGTCATATTTTCATTTTTCAGCCAAGATTTTTGCTTTGGAGGACTTCTCTTCAAGTTTGAAGGATCAAGGGAGATCCATAGAGGATTCTACACCATCTTCAAGCACCCAAGTTCTTTCAAATTTAGTTTTTTTTCATGCAACTTATTCTTGTTGCAAATTAGAGTAGATTAAATTATTTGTTTCAAATTTTGATGAGAAATAGATTCATTTATTTTTAGATTCTTGATAAGAATTAGAAGTAGATTAAATTGTTTAAGAAATTAGAATCATTTGTTTCAAATTTTGATGAGAAATAGATTCATTTATTTTTAGATTCTTGATAAGAATTAGAAGTCGATTAAATTGTTTAAGAAATTAGAATCATTTGTTTCAAATTTTGATGAGAAATAAATTCATTTATTTTCAGATTCTTGATAAGAATTAGAAGTAGACTAAATTGTTTAAGAAATTAAAATCATTTGTTTCAAATTTCGATGAGTATTAGATTCATTTATTTTCAGATTCTTGATAAGAATTAGATCCATTAGTTCCAAATTTTGATAAGTATTAGATCCATTGTTTAAGAAGTTAGATCCATATATTCTAAATTCTTGATAGGAATTAGATTAAATCGTTTAAAATTTCTTATTAAGTTTAGATTGATTCTTGCTGAAGAACTAAAATCAAAACTATCTTTATCTTCTTTCTCCATAATCAGTTCTCTGGTTATTGATTTAAAATCTGAAACGTATATTTGAAGAGATCTCGTTGTGATCATTCTCTCTGTGATTTCTCATTTTCTAGTTATCTAAATCCTCTGTAAAAATATAATTAACATTTCTTCTTTGTGAAATTTTTTCTCTGTGTGTACAAATAAATTTATCCCTCTTCTCTGTGAATAAATCTCCCTGTGCAAAAACAAAGGAATAAATAATCCATCTCTGGTTACTTCTCTATTGTATGTTGTTCCTGGAACTTAATTTGTATTCTCTCTAACATTAATATGTTTTTTTTTTTTCATACCTATTATCTATTCTTCTCTGTGTGAATTTTAATAATCTGGAAATGTAATTCTCTTGCATATATATATATATATATATATATATATATATATATATATATAAATATAAAACATAAAAAATTATTTTCAAACTTTAAACCATGGTAACGCAAGGCATTCAAAAATTGCCATAGGCATGCATGCATGGTATTTAATGCAGCCGCCGCAAGTTTTATTGGAAACCGTGGGGTTAATAGTACCCCCACTACCCTATGGTCACCGTAAGTGGCCGCAGGGGAGTGGAGGGGACCACGCGGCCCCCTCATTCCCTATGGGTCTGCGCATGCAGGACCGTAGGGGATGATGGGACTTGTGGTCCCCACCTCCCCCTAATTATTACTTTTAAACTTGTTAATGATTAATTTCGATGAAATTAATAAAATCATTTTTTTTTTTTAATAAAAAATTTAAGTTATTTTTTTTATATCATTTCAAATTTAATTTAAGTTAATTTTTTTTATTTTATATAATTGGTTAGTTAAATTTATTCCCTTAAAAAAAATTAGCAAAAGATGGAAATCAAATTATTGTTTCAATTCCTTTAGGGAATTATTGGATTTTTTTTTTTATCAATGATTTTGATTTACTTAAAAAAAAACAAATAAGTCTTATTATTTCAATTTGATCCAAAATTTCAAAAGTATAAGCTAATCCCTCATGGGGAATTTGTAACTCTATAATTAATTAGTCTCGCGATAAGAGAAAACATTTCTGTATTTTGTATGTAAATGACGTTACTTTTTCATTGCATTTATATTATTTCGCATTCCTTATCTTCATGCAATTACTCATAAGTTCACAATTATCATTACCATGCTAATACATGTATTAATTCGTTTAATTGTAGAATAATGATATTTCTCTTTTCAAATAGTATTTAAAGCTTAAATTATGTACATCCATTTCATAATTATATTTCAAGCATGATGTTCATAAGCTCTTAGTTTAGAAACTAAACAAAGGAAGTTGGAAAACCAAAACTAGCAGCGTTTGGTATATACGGTGCCTCTGGGTCACGCTTACGGGTAATGTTGTCGTGTTGAACTACTGCACTTAATGCCTAATAAAGCTGCATTAACGACATATGTGGCATCATCCCTATAAATCGTCGGGGAGTAATAAGGGACACTTGGAAGTTAAAATCCAAGGGGTGGGTAATCCCCCTTGGATCGATAATTTAATAAGATAACTTTTAAATGATTTTCACATCCATTGAGATAAGCCATAGTAAACCCCTTTTTAGGGATGGTCAAGTTAAATGCTCGCATAGAATTGATTTCTTTTTATCTTGAAGGGATATTGGTGATTTGCAATTGGGTCAAGGATGAAGCTCATGATAAGAATTAGGATCTAGTTATTTTTAGGCCACAAGCAATAGGCCACCTTGAGCCTTCGCTTAAGCGCTACCATCGTGGGTAGCAACCGCAGAGAAACTATCTAGGACACTGACCCTAGAAAGGGTTGCGTACCCACAAATCAGTTTACATCAAACCATAAAATAGAAAATAGAACTCCATACTTTACGCCTTGATCCCGTGCCGAAACAGGTATGTAGGCAGTCTTGGGATGGAGTTGTCCCTCGTACTCAGGCGTTCGTGGGTGGGGTCTAGGCTTGGTTGAGTAAGAATCCTAATTGAAAGATAAGATAATTAAATTGAAAAATAAATTCAATGCATACTCGGAAGGAATCCCGTATGGATTCTCTTGACTTCCCGAGGCTTTAAGCCAAATTCCGAGGCAGAATTCAAGCTTGTATTATTTTAATTACTCCTAAGGATGGCGACCTCGGTGCACTCTTGTTAGAAGAGTGTAGTACTTAGTGAGTGGCTCAGGACCCGAATGGTCCCGATGAGTCTAAGTCTCTGGCCAGAGCATCTCCTATCCCATTTGGATAGATGCCTACCTCGTATGGGTAGATGCCTATCCCGTTTGGATAGATGCCTACCCCGTATGGGTAGATGCCTATCCCGTATTGGATAGATGGACTCTTATGTCCCGTATAGACAATTGCCTAACCCGTATGGTTAGATGCTCATCCCGGATGGATGAATGCCTAATCCTAAATGGATGGATGCCCAGAGTATGCAATTGAATAAAATATAATGATTACATTAAACAAAAAAAAAAGAATACTCAATTTTGTTGATTCATTTATGGTGGGTTATTACATCTTAACTATAAGGAAACATATATACACATAATATAGTCAATAATTAAAATCATATCACAATAAAATTTTATTGACAAATGCTTCACTTACATTGACTAACAATGTCCATCCAACATCATCTACAATTAACCTTGTCTAAAATATAATATGACATCAAGACATATATACATATAATATAATCAATAATTAAAATCATTCCACAATTAAAAAAAATTTACAAATGCTTTAACCAAATCTTCCAGCAAAATGTTTCCCTAATTAAATTTAACGTGTCGAATCAATTTAGCACGGTGTCTTTTCTATGACAAGATTGTGTGATTAACATTTTTTCTAAATTATAATAATGCATCTACCATTATATAGATTTAACTTGTCAAATCTTTCTGTGGTTGAACAATGTCGGTTGGTAATGTCTACCATTATATCTTCAAACAGAGTCTATCCAACATGATGAAAGCACAGTTTACTAAAATAAGAATTACTATGTTAAATAGAACTAAGATGGTGTCTTTACCATGACAAGAAACAAATGACAAACTATAGGGGAGAGGGCTCCATGGTGGTGCAAGTTATCTTTAACATTCTCTTCACATCATTAAAAAAAAAGGTAATCATGAAATCATATAATAATTCAACAAATTTCGTTTCTACTTTCTTTTAATTGCATGCATTATGTTGGTTGTAAACATTTTTTAAAACATAGCTTAAATCACATACATTAAGCTTTGATTTATAGACTTAAAAGTGTTAAACATTCAAAATTGACTAGCGCAATCTTTCTTCTGCCTTATTCTATTTTTTGACCCTGCTCTATCCGTGTTTTATGGATTTATTTCACCAACTCTTGTTTTAGCGGTGATGGATGGGCAGCTTCAGCTTTTGCTTGTTTTAAGCAAACTAAGGAAGATTTTTGTGCTTTCAAATCTGTTGTTTCACGATTTGTTCACGTCTTTCCTTTTTTTAATCATACGTTGGAGATCATTGTAATCTATATATTTTGTAATTCATTTGTAAATCAATCAATCAATGAAAACAGCTTTGTTCTTATTCTGCTCTCAATTTTCTCTTCTGTTATACTGCAAGTTGTGTTCTTATTTTTCAGCTAGATCCTCTTGTACAAATTTAGATAAAATTTTACACTCTAAACTTAATATATTGCTTAATATGCATGATTTAAAACCGCTTTAACGATTAGCTTTAAGAAAATGTTGAATGAATCAAATTTAAACAGTACATTCTAAATCTTAATTTGTTTAAAAAATTCATGACTTAAACAAATGAAAACTTAAATATACATTTTTCCATGTTTGAACATGCAATGAAACAGAGCTTCTTGCTCTTGCATTCAGAGTTATTTAATATAAAAGTGGTAAATGTTTCTGCAAAGGGAATCGTCTGCCATTTCTGAAAATCGTAAGGGCTTGGTATGTATTTCGGTTTGGCTTACTGTCTTTAGAATAGCATCATTTATTTGTCCTTACGCTACATGTTTAGTATCTCACCTCTTTTGTCTCCATTTTGCAGGCTTGTTGTCCACACCTTCGATATTGGGAAGTGGTCTGAATGTGTAACAAAATAGTTTGGAAAAGAGTTTGGCCATTATCATGGAGAATCATCTCAAAGATCTTGTAGACATGGAATTTGTTTTGTTGCCCGTTTTTGTTAGAGGTTTACTCCTTGTGTTTTTTAACATGGTTACAATGAAGGAAAAAAGAGTCATTCTTGCAAATTTTGCAATTAGTCTTTGTGCTTTAATTTATGACATATGGGACCTTGTGGTTGTGAAGAGTACTTGTGTATTGTTAGTATGGTTGGCCAGTTGAAAAAAATAAAAAATATAAGGGTTTATCCTAGTTTTACCAATATAAATGGAATTTATAGAGGGTTTTATAAGACCATAACCTTTTGAAAGATAATGTAGGAAAACTATGTTCGAACATGTATATACATATGTAAAAAGCATCATTGATACATTTGATATTTTTATGCAGAGATATAAAAATGTATTTGATAATTTCATTGACTAGTATTGTAAAGAATTATGTAAAATTAAACTTGAAAATAGGTTTTCTCAAAGTTAGAAAAATTGGAAAAAAAATCATTTCAATAATTAGTAAATGAAATTGAAGAGCAATTGCATCTTTTTAACATGTTCAAAGTTTAAGATCACAAGAAATGGAATGGACACTTCCTCAAATTATAAAAATAATTGTTATAAACCTAAGATTCTTGAAATTGGTGGATTTCGATGAAAAACTTAAGTGCTTTACAAATGCAACAAAATAAGCTACATTTGACTCCAAAAAACTAAGAAAACTCTTACAAAAATAACTTCAAGGCAAAGAGTCACTAGTACATAACAGGTATTAAGTTGAAAATAGATTGATTATTATTATCTAGCATTTTATCTTTGACTTGAATTTTATATATATATATATATACACACACACACACTGAAGGTTGTCCATACATATATAAAGGATAAATGGTCTAAAATGGCAATTTGTGTGCAAGATAATCTTCTTTTTCATGTATAAAAAAATTGTATATGTGTGTTTCAAGTATAATTGTATTGTTAAACATTATTTTTTTTATAGAATCATATAATCGTATTTCAAGTTTAGTTCTTCTTATAGCTTTTGATTTTATTTATCTTCCCAAAGGTTTTAGAATGGGTCTTCACATTTCAAATTTTTAAATTTTAAGAATGGCTCTATGATTAATTATATGAAAATATCATTTATGTAAATACACACACAAACAAGTGTGTGTGTGTGTGTGTGTGTGTGTGTGTGAGAGAGAGAGAGAGAGAGAGAGAGAGATTGGGGGGGGGGGTTCATGTTGAGGCTCATCATTTTATATTAAAAAATATCATACACACATGTATACACACATTAAGTCAAACACATAACATAATGCTATAGACAACAAAAAAGAAGAAGAATGATTCCATTTAAAATTTTTAAGTTAAAATATTGGTTCATTTCTATATATATATGACCATTTATACAAAAAAATAAATTGAGAAAATCTATGTTTCCTAAGTCATATGCTATAGACTACCAAAATAAAAAGGACATGCATGTTTTTTACTAAGATAAAACAGGTTTTATAGGGACTTGAAACCCAAATCCAAGTATAGAAAAAGCAAACTAGCAATGAAAGGCCATAACCAACAACCAAATAGTAAAAGAAACAGGGGCAACACCTCACAAAGCCCAATAAAAAAAAACACTAAAGCCCCTAGCAAACAAGCAAAATACTAAACAAGAGCTCCCATGAGCTCAAAATTTTTCTCAATAATGTTCTTATTGATATCTTTCAGCTCCTCCATGATCTCCTCGTGGTACTTTTCTCTTGATTCCTTCTCTTGGTCCTAGTAGATAGGCCTGTAGATACTTGCACCTCTGATCCCTATGGATTAATATCCATGTTTTTCCTTTTAGATTTAGCAACAGATGGCAAAATATTGTTGAGCGGTTGTACTTTATGGATTGTGATTTTCTCATTCAGCTTTAAATTAAGGACTTCAACACTATTACTTGTTATTTTTTTGCTGATCTCAACCAAATTCGTGAGACTTCCCTTTAGCTCTTCCATTCCTTTCTCCAAATTAGCAATTCTGGATTCATGCTCTGTTTTCATGACTTTAACGTCTTCAGTCAATTTCTGGGTCATTTTAAGGAGCTTATAGGTTTTATTAGGCATCGAGGTCTCGATGAAGGTGTTAATAATATCATTTATTCCCTGTTTGATGTCGAGGATTTCACTAATCAACCAACGAAAGAACTTCTCCTGACGGGAGGTGGAGTTAACCAATAGTAGGTCAATGTCCGCTATTTCACTTTTATTGTTTTCAGGGTCCACCTGGTCCAAGTTGAGGAGGATATCCAACTTAATCTCCTTATCCCCTTTATAATTTATAGCCAAAAACTTCTCCACCTTTTTCTTTTTAAAGTTATCATTACCCATCTCTTGGTGTCAAGAGTGACCTTGGGGGGCTCTTCATCAGAAGGCCTATACTCGGGGTCATATTTTGACCCTTGAACATCACACCAATCCATAGCCATCTCACTCGACAACCTCTCATCCTCAATTTCGGTATCCGACACAACATGCAAATTAGGACTAGTCGAGGGTTTGGGATTACTTTCAATTTTGTGGGCTAGTGAGGGCTTAACTTCATTCATTTTAACATACTCCATAATAATAAGGATAAGCCTCTCATGTCAAACCCTGTTTTACACTATTTTTTGCATGATTATAAAGGCCATGCTCCAAAGAAGAGAGAAAATAAAACGACAGAGAGATTTTCCTATCATGTCTAAAATGGTTCAAAATAGTAAAATGATAAGAAAAAATAATGTCAAAACGAGCATCCAATGTAATGTACATCATAATCACCTCCACAACATTTTTCCAAAGACTCATCAGGTCTTTTCTATTGTAGTCCCCATCTTCCATTTTCCTAGCTTTGTCTCTTTTGCTCTACTTATCAAAGAAAACAAAAAGGGCTTCCTCCATCACCTTGCGTTCTCTATAGAACTTCTTCCCCTCCATCTGCAACCTAATGATTTATGCAATAAACTCATCGTCAATTCTGAACTCTGAACCATAGACACTGAGAATGCCATTATTCCAGCCATTAACAAACCCTTCCGTCGCCCTGGGGTCATGACCATGCATATTTTTAAGGTATGGGACAATTCTACCATCTATAATCTCAGTCCACATATCCTTATTTTTCCCCCACCACTAATATGAGGATGACTCAACTTTGTTTTTATCTCCCCTCATGTTCGAATTTCCCTTGCCAATTCTGACATTTACCATCTCATAACCAGACCAAAACTAGAAGACATAAGACCAAGAAGCCAAGAACAATCTAGAAGCCCTAGTGTTATGTCATTTTCAATTATTGTAGAGAGTGGCTTTATGCATACATTGATAAGATGACATCATTAATATTCGGTTGTTGAGAATACACAAGATCTCCTACATCGTTTCATGCAAGTTCACACAAGTGTATTAGGAAGGTTTGTTAATTTATGGATCAAAATTAAAATTACAGAGGTACAGAGTAGTATCTTTGATATTACTATTCTAGTTCAGAATTATAACTGAAATATCTGAATATATCGATTGTCCTTACAACAGATATATATATAAAATTGGTTTCACACGTATAACCACAACATAACATTCATCAACTATTGCATGTATATGAACATAAAATGACTCATCACAAATAATGCGAATGTGCACAACAATATCTTCACTGACAATACATGTATATATACAACAAAATCTTTAACGGGTATTACACGAATATATACAACAAACCTTCAACAACATCTATATTCCAAATCTCTTGATCAGATAAAAGTATATACTCAACTAAGTAAAACATCGAATAGACATGACTCTTATTGGGAGGGTCAAAGCTAAAGTCAAGGGGTGTGATATTAACCCGATAGTTTAACTAGAATAAACACAAGTTGTAATACTAACACACAGTTTAGAGGAAAAAAACAGATCGTAGAAGTAATAGAGATAACTAGGAATTGAACTAAGAATAGTGAACATGTTAAAAGAAGAGAGATACAAAAGTAAAAGAATAGGAAGATTCTAACAACAATTAAGGAAAATAATAATAATAATAATAAATAAAATAAGAGGGTAATAAAATAATTAAGATAAACCTTAATTTAAAAAGAACATAGGAGAAGAAGAAAAGATACAAATACAAAATAGGTAAGACATAAGGGAAACAAAGGTGAAGGGAATGCAACAATCACAAAGAGAGGAAAATGCAAGAGAAATGAGCACAAAGAGTAAAAAGAGGCAAATCAAAGGAAGTTCAAACACAAGAAGAACACAAAGTGTGGAAATATAATGGGGAAAGAACACTAAAAATATTACGTAAGGGTAAAATGAGAAGGTAAATAAAATGGAAGGAATAGAAAAAATAAGGATACGTCAAAGGAATAGAAAGAGAAAATAAAAGGGGGAACCCAAATAAAAAACATGAAAGGAGAAATAAGATGAGAATGGGAAGGTTGATGTGAGAACAAATTTTAGGGAACAAGAGAAGCAAACCTAGAGTAAAGGGAAGGATGCAACAAGGATTAATAAAGATAGGAAAAGAGAGAAGCAAGGAAAGAGGAAGGAAAGGTGAATAGTGAAGTAGAGAGGAGCTTAGTTGCCAGAAACGTGATGGTCTCCCATCATTTCGCATTTCAACGCAAGAAACGGGTTTCTCGTTTCTAACGGCCGTTTCCTGCAAGCATTTTGGATTGTTTTTTATTTGCCTCCACCTTGCTAGACTTAATGAGATCTTTACCACTTAAAATAATGCATTCTTTCACTTTATTAAGTACCATTTATTATAAGTGCAGTAAAATAATTATTTTTAATAGATTTAACAGTAAAGTAATTGTTTTTAACAGATTTGACAGTAAAGTAATTGTCTTTTTATTGATTTAATATTGACAGATTGATTTTTTTGGGCATGTGAAATTGCATGTTTCATGGCTTAACTTTGGATTAACCAGTAGATGCAAATTATAGTTTTCTAAGTCATGTTATTTACATTAAATATATAACTTTAACTAACATTAATTAAACAGCCTCATGCAAAATATCTCAATAGAAATATCTAGGATTCATGCAATGCAATATTTATCTCCAAATATAAATATCTACAGTTCATGCAATGCAATATCTTAAAATAATTTACGTTTATCTTCCACTAGTTTTTCAAAATATCAAGATAAATTTGATTATATTTAGTTTTTATCATTAATTTAGATTTGATTATATTGTTTTCAGGGTCCACCTGGTCCAAGTTGAGGAGGATATCCAACTTAATCTCCTTATCCCCTTTATAATTTATAGCCAAAAACTTCTCCACCTTTTTCTTTTTAAAGTTATCATTACCCATCTCTTGGTGTCAAGAGTGACCTTGGGGGGCTCTTCATCAGAAGGCCTATACTCGGGGTCATATTTTGACCCTTGAACATCACACCAATCCATAGCCATCTCACTCGACAACCTCTCATCCTCAATTTCGGTATCCGACACAACATGCAAATTAGGACTAGTCGAGGGTTTGGGATTACTTTCAATTTTGTGGGCTAGTGAGGGCTTAACTTCATTCATTTTAACATACTCCATAATAATAAGGATAAGCCTCTCATGTCAAACCCTGTTTTACACTATTTTTTGCATGATTATAAAGGCCATGCTCCAAAGAAGAGAGAAAATAAAACGACAGAGAGATTTTCCTATCATGTCTAAAATGGTTCAAAATAGTAAAATGATAAGAAAAAATAATGTCAAAACGAGCATCCAATGTAATGTACATCATAATCACCTCCACAACATTTTTCCAAAGACTCATCAGGGCTTTTCTATTGTAGTCCCCATCTTCCATTTTCCTAGCTTTGTCTCTTTTGCTCTACTTATCAAAGAAAACAAAAAGGGCTTCCTCCATCACCTTGCGTTCTCTATAGAACTTCTTCCCCTCCATCTGCAACCTAATGATTTATGCAATAAACTCCTCGTCAATTCTGAACTCTGAACCATAGACACTGAGAATGCCATTATTCCAGCCATTAACAAACCCTTCCGTCGCCCTGGGGTCATGACCATGCAGATTTTTAAGGTATGGGACAAGTCTACCATCTATAATCTCAGTCCACATATCCTTATTTTTCCCCCACCACTGATATGAGGATGACTCAACTTTGTTTTTATCTCCCCCCATGTTCGAATTTCCCTTGCCAATTCTGACATTTACCATCTCATAACCAGACCAAAACTAGAAGACATAAGACCAAGAAGCCAAGAACAATCTAGAAGCCCTAGTGTTATGTCATTTTCAATTATTGTAGAGAGTGGCTTTATGCATACATTGATAAGATGACATCATTAATATTCGGTTGTTGAGAATACACAAGATCTCCTACATCGTTTCATGCAAGTTCACACAAGTGTATTAGGAAGGTTTGTTAATTTATGGATCAAAATTAAAATTACAGAGGTACAAAGTAGTATCTTTGATATTACTATTCTAGTTCAGAATTATAACTGAAATATCTGAATATATCGATTGTCCTTACAACAGATATATATATATATATATAACTGGTTTCACACGTATAACCACAACATAACATTCATCAACTATTGCATGTATATGAACATAAAATGACTCATCACAAATAATGCGAATGTGCACAACAATATCTTCACTGACAATACATGTATATATACAACAAAATCTTTAACGGGTATTACACGAATATATACAACAAACCTTCAACAACATCTATATTCCAAATCTCTTGATCAGATAAAAGTATATACTCAACTAAGTAAAACATCGAATAGACATGACTCTTATTGGGAGGGTCAAAGCTAAAGTCAAGGGGTGTGATATTAACCCGATAGTTTAACTAGAATAAACACAAGTTGTAATACTAACACACAGTTTAGAGGAAAAAAACAGATCGTAGAAGTAATAGAGATAACTAGGAATTGAACTAAGAATAGTGAACATGTTAAAAGAAGAGAGATACAAAAGTAAAAGAATAGGAAGATTCTAACAACAATTAAGGAAAATAATAATAATAATAATAAATAAAATAAGAGGGTAATAAAATAATTAAGATAAACCTTAATTTAAAAAGAACATAGGAGAAGAAGAAAAGATACAAATACAAAATAGGTAAGACATAAGGGAAACAAAGGTGAAGGGAATGCAACAATCACAAAGAGAGGAAAATGCAAGAGAAATGAGCACAAAGAGTAAAAAGAGGCAAATCAAAGGAAGTTCAAACACAAGAAGAACACAAAGTGTGGAAATATAATGGGGAAAGAACACTAAAAATATTATGTAAGGGTAAAATGAGAAGGTAAATAAAATGGAAGGAATAGAAAAAATAAGGATACGTCAAAGGAATAGAAAGAGAAAATAAAAGGGGGAACCCAAATAAAAAACATGAAAGGAGAAATAAGATGAGAATGGGAAGGTTGATGTGAGAACAAATTTTAGGGAACAAGAGAAGCAAACCTAGAGTAAAGGGAAGGATGCAACAAGGATTAATAAAGATAGGAAAAGAGAGAAGCAAGGAAAGAGGAAGGAAAGGTGAATAGTGAAGTAGAGAGGAGCTTAGTTGCCAGAAACGTGATGGTCTCCCATCATTTCGCATTTCAACGCAAGAAACGGGTTTCTCGTTTCTAACGGCCGTTTCCTGCAAGCATTTTGGATTGTTTTTTATTTGCCTCCACCTTGCTAGACTTAATGAGATCTTTACCACTTAAAATAATGCATTCTTTCACTTTATTAAGTACCATTTATTATAAGTGCAGTAAAATAATTATTTTTAATAGATTTAACAGTAAAGTAATTGTTTTTAACAGATTTGACAGTAAAGTAATTGTCTTTTTATTGATTTAATATTGACAGATTGATTTTTTTGGGCATGTGAAATTGCATGTTTCATGGCTTAACTTTGGATTAACCAGTAGATGCAAATTATAGTTTTCTAAGTCATGTTATTTACATTAAATATATAACTTTAACTAACATTAATTAAACAGCCTCATGCAAAATATCTCAATAGAAATATCTAGGATTCATGCAATGCAATATTTATCTCCAAATATAAATATCTACAGTTCATGCAATGCAATATCTTAAAATAATTTACGTTTATCTTCCACTAGTTTTTCAAAATATCAAGATAAATTTGATTATATTTAGTTTTTATCATTAATTTAGATTTGATTATATATATAACTTGCATAACTTGCATATATATATATATATATGTATATATATATATACGTTTCTTATACGCAACCTTTAAATATTCTGTTTCTTGTCACGTTGCCATTGCCGTTGCGTTTCTCGTTTTTGGTAACTTAGGAGAGGAGGGATTAAAAGAAAAGACTAGGAACAGTAGTGACAAGTAGGAGGAAGGATGGGAACTATTAAAATGAGGGTTGAAAATAATGAATTTTAATAGAGGATACCAACTAGAGCTCAATTTATACCAATCATCATGCTTAAGATTGGTTCATTAGAACCAATATGAATCGCTTCTTTGAAATTTCTCTTGAACACGTTTTCTTTCTAAGTGAGGATTTATATATCCTGTAGTTGAATGTGATTCTTATTAGAAGAAGAGTGTTTTTTCGAGATAAGATTTAGCTACCTACTCCAACCTAATATCGACACTTTATCCTTTAATTCTAGTGTTAATGGAACAACCCTTCTCACCAATGCATAGTGTACCAAAAGAAAATTTAATATTGTAGAGACCTAAGGTGAGATGATGATCTCTACTTAATCTTTGGTCAATGGGATGCAACCTATTATATTCATAAAAGGTTTGAAGGCACATTGTTACAAGCCTTTTTACACAATATTTCAATGATTTTATTAGATATTTATTCAACATGGGGGAGGATGTTATAGGAACCATACCCAAGTCAACAATTTTAGCCTTAGGCTAACACAAACATTGACAATTTCATAAAATATTTAGTGTTGTGATTGGTGTAAAACCCATTCAATTTAATACACTAAGGAGGAGGAGATCTCTAGGTCAATGATGTCCTCATCAAATATACCAAAAAACCCGTAGAATAAATCAACTGAATACAATCTTAACATTTCAATATTCACAAAACTTTGGCATATTACTTACCAAAGTTCTTCATTTATCCTAAAATAATAAATTCATAATTTCAACATCACATATATTAATCTTATATATTGAAATATGTTTATTTTGAATAAAATATAGTTCTATTATAATTTTTTTTTTTGGTAAGGGTCCATTTTCACAAAGTTACAATATAAAAGGTCCATATAAGATTCTATTATCATATAAGAAAAATATTTAAACTATAAGAATTAAAACCATAAAGATACAATATTTTAATACATAAATACGCAATTATAATCTATAAAGATCCAATAGTACTATATATGATAAATGTTTCATTGCCTATGTAATTTAATCCTAAATTCCTACCTCACAGAAATGTGTAGGAATATGAGAGACTAAGTTGATGACCATAATAATTGCATATAATTATTACTCCTCTCATTGGGTACTCTCTTAATTGGTTGTGTTGCAAACAATCAATCTTAATTGGAGGAGATGGGCTTTCGAGCATAGATCTCCCAATAATTACATAAATATGTTTTTGAGATATCATAATTATATATAAAAGATTGATATGTAGAAAATAACCATCTTTATATGTATATAATCAATCGAATACTCAAACAGTTAAATTATATCTATTGATAATGTCTACCAACAATAAAATTTAGCGCACCAAAGCTACACATGGTTCAATTGTACTTTCTAGCAAAGTCTACCCACAATCTTGTCTAAAATGTGACGACGACAACTTAACAATAATAATATATATAGAATATTATCAATAATTAAAAACTTCCCATAAGAAAACTTTATTTACGCATGCTTCGACTATATCTTCCAGCAACATGTCTACATAATTATTCAACGTTTCAAATCAATTCAACACAATGTCTACTACGACAAGATTGTGGGGTTAACATTTTGAATTTTTTTAATAAAATGCATCTACCATTATATAAATTTAGCTTGTCAAATCTTTCCGTCTAGTTTTAGCATGTCAAATCCATGCAAACTCTTCGCGAAAACAAAGAAGGGCTTACGCCACCTTGGAGACCAATTGATTACTGCCAGTGATTGCCAATTTGTAGATTCATTTCTGAAGGAGAATTCATGGCAACAGCCTACCTATTTTCAAGATTGAAGATGGATATATTTTTTTTTCCCCACCCCAACTTAACACTTTTCATCTTTTAAATGGTTTCAAATCTAAAGTTTTAAGAAAAGCGTAATAGTAAAAGGAAATAAAATAAGAGGGTAATCGAATAATTAAGATAAAAAATTAAAATAAATAGGAGAATAAGAAAGGATACAAAATCTACATAGGTAAAACATGAGGAAAAAATGGTGAAGGTAATGCAACAACCACAAAGAGAGAAAAGTGCAAGAGAAATTAGCATCAAGAGTCAAAGGAGGCAAATCAAAGGAAGTTCAAAGATGAGGGGGAAAAAAGCGAGGGGAAATGCTAGCGAAATAACACAAAAAACCCATAAAAGGTTAAATGAGAAGGTAAATGAAACATAGGCCATAGTAAAAGTAAGGATACATCAAATGAAAATAGAAAGAGAAAAGAGAAGGGGGAAGCCAAACCAACATCGGGAAAGGAGAAATAAGATGAGAATGTGGAGGGAGATCAAAATTGAGGGAACAAGAGAAGAAAACCTAGAGTAAAGGGAAGGATGTAGGAAGGATTAATCTAAAGAGAGGAAAAGAGATAAGTGGAGAAAGAGGAATGAAACGTGAATAAGGAACTAGAGAGGAGGGATTAAGAGAAAATATTAGGAAGAGGAGAGACAAGTAGGAGGAAGGAAGGTTGAGAAAGCTTAGAGGGAGGGGTTAGAAATAATGGAGTTTATTAGAGGATGTCAACTAAAGATCAATTTCTACCAATCATCGTGATTAAGATTGGTTGGTTGGAACCAAATATGAATAGCTTCTTTGAAATTTCACTTGAATAGGTTTTCCTTCTATGCGAGTGAGGATATATATATTCTCTATTTGAATGCAATTCTTAATAGAGGAAGAGTATTTTGTGAGATAGGATTTAGTGATCCACTCTAGCCTAATGTCAACACTATATGTTCACCTTAACTCTAGTGCTAATGAATGACCATTCTTAGCAATGCACAAATTACCAAAAGAATAATCAATATTATATATCCCTGAGGTGAGATGACAATCTCTAGGATCTTTGGTTGATGGGATGGAACCTCTTATAGTCATAAAAAGGTTTGAAGACACATTATGAGCCTTTTTACATATGATTTCAATGGTTTTGTTTGAGATTTCCTCAACATAGGGGAGGATGTTATAGGAAGCATACCTAAGTCAACAAATTTAGTCTTAGGATTAGACAAACCTTGACTTTTCGAAAATATATGATGTTGTGTGGTAAAAAACCAAGTAGTTTAAAAACATTTAAGAAGAGGAGATCTCCAAATAAGTGATATACTTTTAAAATACCATATTTAAATATAACAAAATTGATACACACAAACTATCCATCTTTATATATAATATATCAAATCTTCATTTAAATTATATCTACTAATAATGTCTACCAATAATAAAATTTAGCACACCAAATCTACACATGCATCAATTATAAGTACTAACAAAGTCTACCCAGCATGATGTATAATCAATCTTGTCTAAAATGTGGCAAGCTGTAGCTTAACTATAATAAGAATAATAATATATAGAATATAACTATTAATTAAAATCTTCCCAGAATAAAGCTTTATATTTTACACATGCTTCAACTATATCTTCCAGCAACATGGTCTCCATTATTAAATTCAAGGTGTCAATCAATTCAAAACAATGTCTTTACTACGACAAGATTGTGGGGTTAACATTTTGAATTTTTTTAATAAAAATACATCTAGCATTATATAAATTTAGCTTGTCAAATCTTTCCGTGCTTGAACATATCTGTTGGCAAAGCCTATCAATATCTAGATTGAGCATGCCAAATCCATGCGTTCATCTTCAAATACATCTTCCAGAAAAGTCTATCCAACATGATGAATGCACAGTTTACTAAAGTAACATTTTGGCTATGTAGAAAAGGCGAGGGTGTCTTTCACCTTATTAAAGTAAGGATTCAAATTTGCATATGTAAATGTATGTAATGTATATATATTTAGATGTAGATGTATAGTATATATTTATATTTATAATGTATAATAATATATTTAACAATAATATTTTATTCATTCAAGCATATGATATTCATATAGTTATTACCAAAATAATTCTCATCTAAATACTAGTCTCATTAAAATGAGAATTGTTTATGGGAATTCTATATAATTGTTTATGTGAATTCTAGTAAATGCGAATTCTAGTAAACATGAGCACTCTCAAAATCATCAAATATATTAGGTGGGCTTCATTAATATCCAACCACATTTATTGGCTCATTAGAATGAAAACTATTAGTTAGAAAATGAAATTGATAATGTAGTTCTATAAAGATAATATATAGTCTAATTATTTATTTCTCACTATTGTAGATATCTCAAGAATTACATGAATGATACTCATTATTTTGATCGACAGATTCCATTTTCAAGATATTATATTTGTAAATAAAAAATTGATATAAAAAATATCCATTCATATATACAAATTTAATTTATAAATTTTCCACACATTTATCTATTGATAATGCCTATCAATAATAGAATTTTGCACATCAAATCTATGCATTGAGTAACAACGTCCACCCAACATCATCTTCAATTAACCTTGTCTAAAATACAATATGACATCTTAACTATAACAAAACATACATACATATAATATAATCATTAATTAAAATTGTTCCACAATAATAATAATTGTACATACTTTAACTATATCTTCCAGCAACATGTTTCCATAATTAAATTTAACGTGTCAAATCAATTTAACGGTGTGTCTTTACTATGAGAATATGGCATGATTAACATGTTTTTTTAAATAATAAGAATGCATCTAGGATCATGTAGATTTAACTTGTCAAATCTTTCCATGCTTGAACACTGTTATATGTTGGCTCTGTCTATCAATATCTAGATTGAGCATGCCAAATCTATGCATTCTTCAATTATATCTTGCAGCAGAATCTATCCAACAGTATGAAAACACATTTTACTAAAATAAGATTTAGTATGTTAAATAGTATTGACATGGTGTCTTCACAGTGGAGAAGGTTGGATGGTGGTGCAGGCTAAACATCCATTCCATATTTATTTCAGATGTAACCATTCCACAATTTTATTTCCATTTTAAAATAATGCTGTTTTTTAATATAAAACTTATACTTGCAAATTTCAGGAAAATATACTTAGTCGACTTAGTATGTAGAATATAGTTGCCTTTTTGACAGGAAAACACAATACATTTTAAATAGTTTTCTTTGAAAATAATTTTATGAGTTTATACTAATTTTACTCTGATGAATTGAATATATAGATCATAACCCTCCTAAAGTGTAGACAAATTAGATTCGAACATATATCTTTTTTTTATTACGAATATATATTTATATAGATGCAAATATATGAATTGGATGATCTTATGGAAAAACTATCGTTGATACATTTGATGTTTTTATATATAAACATAAATATTTCATCGATTCATATTGTAAAAAAAATTCTGTAAAATTATGTTTGAAAATAGACATTCACATAGTAAAAAAATTGGAAAAAAATCATTTCAATAATTTGTAAACGAAATAGAAGTACAATTGCATTTTTTAACATGTTCAAACTTTAAGATCACAACAAGCAGAATGCAAACTTCATCAAATTATAAAAATAATTGTTAGAAACCTAAGATTCTTGAAATTAGTGGATTTTGACAACAAACTTATGCAAGTGTAAGCAACAAAATAAGTTGCATTGACTCCAAAATTTAAAAGAACCTTTACAAACATAACTTGAAGGCAAAGAGTGACTAGTACATAAGAAGTATTAAGTTGGAAATAGACCGATTATTATTATGTAGATTGAAACTTGTTCATATATATAAAGGAAAAATGGGCTAAAACGACAATATGTGTGCAAGGTGATGATCTTGTTTGTGTATAAGAAAATTGTATATGCATGTGTCTCAAGTATAATTGTATTGTTACTTTAGCATTATTTTTTTCATATAATTGTATAATCTTATTTTGTTCAATTCTTATAACTTTTGATTGTATTTATCTTCCCAACAACTTCAAGAATGGGTCTTCGTATTTTGAATTTTAAAATTTGAAGGATGACTCTTTATGTGTATAGAAAGATAATTAATTAAATGAAAATATCATTTATATAAATACACACAAATAAATATACACGAGAGAATTATTTTCATATCAAAGCTTATCATTTTATATTAAAAAATATCATGCATACATGCACCCACACACATTAATTCAAAAGCATAACATAATACTCTAGACAACAACAAACAAATAAACCAAGTAAGAAAATAATGAGAGAGAAGTTTTTTCATATCAAAACTTATCATTTTATATTAAAAAATATCATGCATACATGCATCCACACACATTAATTCAAAAACATAACATAATACTCTAGATAACAACAAACGAATAAACAAAGTAAGAAAAGAATGATTGAAATTTAAATTTCTAAAAGTAAAATATTGGCGCTTTCTCTATATAAGACCTTTTGTAAAAGAAATAACTTGAATCTATTTTTACTAAGTCATATGCTATAGACTACTAAATAAAAGGACATACATGTTGATTAATACATCATATTTTTATTTGGTATGGACTATTCATTGCTTCTCAAAAAAAACCAAGGTACACATTTCCACATTCATAACAATCAAATCTATAATAGAAATTATAACTATAAGCTAAATCTTATATGGAGCTATGATAATTCATCAAAACCATGGTGGAAAGGAGAATCCTTAATGATGGCATGGATTTTGGTGTTGTGTTAGTGCTTGGTTTCGCTTTTCCATCCACATGCTTCTTCATGATTGTTGTTTGGGAAGTAGTAACACCCACAAAAATCATTATGATAGAATATTGAGGTTAGTGAATACTAGCCATCTCCCTAAACAGAACATGTTGTTTAGACAATAGTTTAATGGATTTATCAAACACGCTTACCTCTCCAATTATTTATTTTCTATATCATTATCTTTCTCCTTTTCCTCTTGTTATGATTGAATTCTATGTTGCTCCTTTTTCTATTCCTTGTAAGCTCATTTTCCCACTACTGAATTTATCTTTACTTTTTTTTATTGCTCCTTCAATTCAATAGCAACAATTCATACAACCTTTCTCTCTTCAATCCTACCCTTGTTAAGATAACTCAATCTTAACCCTTCATTTGCCCATTTCTTCTATAAATAGGCTTCATTTCCTTCATTATTCACATATCCAAGTCTTCATGCATCTAAGTTATAGTCTCATTTCATCAAGCATTTTTAGCCTCTCTTTGCTAATAGTAATTAGATCATTTAGTAGCATCATAGCCTATATTTATCATGTTTTGCATATCATGTTAGTAATATATCATGTTAGTCTCATTTTCATGCTTGCTTAATATCATCTTAATATTATTTTCATGCTAATTTAGCTCCATGTCAATCTCATCATTTTTCATCATATCATAGCTAATCCAATATCAATATCATGCTAAGATCTTAGTTGCTTTGCATTTATATCTTTAATCATATATCCCTCATTCTTTAGGTAGTCATCCTAGAGATCAAGTGCTCATCCAAGCTGAGAGCCACCTTGATTTGAAGGATCCTTGGAGATAGAGAACAATGGAGCAATCTTAGAAGATGGATGGTTTAGCTTTCTTTGTCATTTAGATATTTATTTTGTTATGTTTCATTGGTATACTTGCTTGTCTATGTTGTTGATTGGCTAACCACTCTTTTAGGTATACACACACATCTTAACTCAAATACATAACATAATGCTATAAGAAACAAACCCAAAAAAAAGAAAAAGAAAAAAGAAATAAAAAATTAAGAACGATTCCATTTGGATTTCTAAAATTAAAACATTGGATCATTAAATATATATGGATGACCTGTTGTGTGTAAATATAGCTTTAAAAAAATCTATTTTTGTTGTCATATGCTATTGATTATTTAAATATAATGACATATAGAGGTGCTAGTGCATTAATTATTAATTGCTATGGAAAATGGCATACATTCCTCCCCCAAAAGTAACCAAGGAATGTCTTCCCACATTCATAACAATCAAATGTATAAAAAAAATTACAAATATAATCCTAATCTTATATTATATATGATAGTTCACTTTAACCATGGTGAAATGAGAATCCTTATGATATTATAGATTTTGGTGTTGGGTTGGTGCTTGGTGTAGCTTTCCCATCCACATGATCCTCCATGATTGAGTACTTAGACAACTACTTAAATACCTTTGCATAATACCTACAAAACCATTGTGGTAGAATACTGAGGGCAGTAAATGCTTACTCTCTCTATATATAGAGCTAAAGAGCATGTTTTTAAAAAATAGCTTTAATGGCCATCTCAAACACATTTACCTCTCTCTTTTTTATTATATTCTCACTGAATCCTCGTTACTCCTTATTCTATTCCTTGTATATCTATTGCTAAAATTTATGTATCTCAGTTTACTATAGTTGAATTTCTCTTTCCATTTTTTATGGGTGCTTCTAGTCTCTAGCAAATATTCCTATAGCCTCTCCCTCTTCTATATGTTCTTCATTCCTTTGTTTCAACTCCTAGATTTCTGTTTTTCTTTCCTTGGGTTTCATCAATAGTTACATGTAATAATGTTCAATGATAGGTTGAGATTGTTGACTGATTCAAATTCCATTGTCTACATCTTTTGTACTTAAGGTATATGTCATATCTAGGGGAAACTATAAAATTCAATCTAGTACCTCAAATGATTTCCATTCTAATGATAATACAATAAATATAATTTACATTAATATGCATATCATAAATAATTATCATCAAGTTTTTACATAACATATTCGAACACTTCTTATACTAACACTTTGAGGAGGGCATTGTGCAAATTTTAATATTTAAAAAATTACAAAAAAATAGAAACACAATTAAAAATAAAAAATAAAAAATAGATAACATAACATAGGTGCATATAGGGAAAAACCTTTTAAGAGAAAAATACCCCACTGCAAGTAGTTCATCATGTTGTTCAATGAAACATGATTATAATACACTTGTAGAGAAAAGCCTTCACAAGAATATCACCAAGTAAAAATATGAAGAAATTCTATAGCTTAGTGCAGTATCTACAAAAAATTGCACTCAACCTCCATCTCAAACATCTAATTAATATATAGAAGATACAAAACTTGAAACCATCAAACGGTAATTAGAAACCCATGAGACTGATACCCAACTTATCCACCAATGAAATAGGTCTTATAATGTGCAAAAAATGCATCATAAGTTGTACAGCAAGTGTAACTCCCCTTTACAACTCTTTTATGTGTCCAACAACCTTTTACATTTCCTAAGCAATCTTTCAGAGGCCATAACCTTTGATCTAGTATTTTGATTGCACCCCTTTTCTAAAATGAAGCACTTGAAGAGATCTATGCAATAGACACCCCATAGGTTGTATTGCGAGGTCAAGGATTTTCATTTTTGCCAAAACTAATTCTATAGCCTAGAAATTGGGTTTTTCTATATTACTAAAATTATATTTCCACAATCCATAATGTTGATAATTGTTATTTATCGATTTGATTGTATGATTATTTTTTAATCAACATTTTGTATCACATTTTGTGATCCATCATCAAGATGTTAGAGATCTTAAGGAGAAGAAATATGGTTAGTTGTGACCTAGAATGACTAAAAGAAGGGAAATGAAGGCTGAAGAAAAAATGGTGGGATATGGAACAAGGTGCAACACTATAACACAAAAGAATTTTTAACTGAAAAAAATTCTTAAATAAAAACAAGTCAAAAATTTAATTGTAACTATTCTATGAACATTTGCAATCAAATCTATAGGATACATGTAAAAATCTAAGAACAAAAAACAAACAAAATAAATAAATATTTATAAAACAACATAGATAGGCTATATAAATAAGTAGATTATTTTGGTCTACTTGTTTACATGTCTATTTGTGAACTTAAAATTTATGGTATAAAATATATATAGTTGTAAGTAAATATATAGACATTTTAATATCTATGCAAAAAAAATCCTCTAAAATTGTAACCACATAATTTGTGTATATATAATATATATGAAACACAACTATATGTGTGAGTACTAGGAAGAATTTATGAACATTTATAATAATTATAAATGTTTATAGGTGACTAAGTATTATAAGATTTAGAATTTATAAGTATTATAGGGATTTCTACTTATTAAACATTGATAAATATTTATAAATATAAATATTGCAAATACTTATACATGTTTCTAAATATTTATTAATTAAAAATTGTAAGTAAATAAAATATGATAAGAAGATCCTCCATTTAATAGAATAAATTATTTATCTATATTTAATATCTATAAATAAATATTTAATATATTTTTAAATAAATATTTATGAAAAATGTACATTTTTAAAATTATTTATTAATACTTATAAATATGTTTAAAATTATATATAAATATAATAGGAAAAATAAACATGATAGATTAATAGATGAGAAAAGAATTAATAACTAATATTAGTAAAGGAATTTCAAGCTATATTTAATATCTATAAAGAAAAAATATATTTGTAATAAAAGAAAGAAAAATAAAATGAAAGAAATCTATTTGCATAGTTACTCATAAATATAACTCAAAACAAGCCAAAAAGGAAGCAAGGAGGTTAGACACAAAAAGGAATCATAGGTATAGTTTAAAGGTTCAACAAGAAAACCCTAACCAAGAAATGGGGAAACTCTACTCCATGGTGGCACAAGACCAAGGATGGTAGGAGAAAAGCTAACCCTAATGAAAGAGGAGAGGACTAGGATAGGGAGGAGGGAGACCAACCAAATATAAAAAGTACAATTCATGGAATAAATAAAATAAAATAATAAAAAACTTTTTCAATAAATTAAGTAAAGAGCAAATAAACAAAGTGAGTTTAAAAAGTATTTCTTAAGTGAACAAGATGGTAAATTAAATAAAACAATTTATTTGATACATATATTTACATTAATGTATTTAAGAAAGGCATATTATATTCATATTCCCATAGCATTTAATTTGATGTGACACTTAAATGCATGAAAAATAAAAAGATTAATTTATTATTATTATTTAGTTCTATATTATTTTATATTCACTTCCACCTGTCAACTCCCATTCACTTTGAGTTTAACTAATCAATCAATTTTGTCTATCCTCATCATGCAATCAATTAACTTCGTAATTATCACAATTAATTCATCTAAAAATATGATGATGATGATGATGATGATGATGATGTAGTCTTAATATATTTTTTTCTTTGGTCAATAGTTTGATAGAAATATAATAATATAATAATTTTTTTAACAATATGACATCTTTTGTGTCCTCTAAAGATAGGTAAGCTACTGGGTGAATGGACCTATGGGGGTCATGTGGTTTGAATTTATCTATTTTTTTGGGGATGTTTTTTGAAGGATTTTGTAAAGTTATCTAATCTTTTAATTTTAAATATTAATGTAAATATCAATATTACCGATTGTAAAACAGTAAGGATGTGAAATAGTAATTGCTTAAGATAGTAATCAAAGCATGAGGATATAAAACAATTAAGAGTTTACAAAAATGAGAAGGGTATGAACTTGAACAAAACAAAAGAAAGAACATTTCCTTAAGGCCATAACATAGTGAGAAGGGGTTTAACAAATAGGGATTGTAAAACAAAAAGGATGTGAGACAAACAAAGAGTGGACAACAATAAGGATATGAGACAGTAAGACTTTAAGAAACTAAATAAAGCATGAGGATGGAAAACAATAAGTGTTTTGAAAATTGAGAAGGATACAAACATCAAGGAAACAAAAGAAAGAACATTTCCTTAAGACCATGAAGTAGTAAGAAATGGTTTAAAATAAACCAACACATCTAAAATGGAACAAGACTAATACTTGGAACAAATATGTGCCTTCTTCCTCCTCTTAATTGCCCGCTATGTCTTCTTTCTCCTCTTTGATGGTTGTTGTGTCTTCATGATACAAATGAGATGATTTCATGTCTATTTGTATTTCTAAAACATATTATTTGTTGTTGTGGCCTCATTAGTGAATGTCCATTTATTTTGAAGTGCCAATTTCTTTTCACCATTTATTTCTAAGTTGATTGCTCTTGAATGGAAAATGGTGGCCTTAGATGTTTTTTTTATGGTGGATGCAGGTGGGGGTGGTGGTGATATGACTAGTAAGTGTGCAATGAAGTGACCACTACCTATGTGGTTGAGTTGGACAGATGAGACAAGGGGTGCAATAATGTTAACTTGCTCATGTCTTAGTAAGCACACGTGGTCTAACTAGTTGTATTGCTTGGCCTATGATGATGCCATTTTGTGTCCATGGACTTTCACGTGGCAGTCAAGTGTTGTTATGGTAGTTTATTAGTAGGGTGGCGAGGCTCTGTAAACTGTTGTTGTTTTGGTTGTCTATGGTTTCTGTGGACATGTATATTTTGAACATACAACCTAGTAATGGGCATGGTAGAATGTGTCTATGATATGGATAGGTGCAGATTGACCTAGTCCCACTTGTGTGACCACTAGCTTTTGTACACAATGATATATATAACACATATTTACCAAAATGTATACAAGTTATATCTATTTTTTAATTGATTTGAAAATGTGTAACTTTTTAACATTAATCTAACACGTACTAGGTGATCAGATGCACCCCTAATTGCCCCAATACCATCGCATATTTTAGATCCCGCGCATGTGTTGGCTCCTCTCCCCTAACATTATATGGATTTAGCTCAGTGTCAAATATTTCTGTGCTTAAGTATCATCTGCTTGCAATGTCTATCAATGTCTATGCCTGCTTCAAATACATCTTCCAGGATAGACTATCCAACATGATGAAGACATAATTTACTAAAATAAGAATTAAACTGTGACAAGAAGCAAATTACATGTCATTTAAAATTATATATTTTTTAAATAAGATTCACTTATTAATTTGATTTCAGAAAATCATCTCAATATATCAAATTTTAGAGTGTTTTTTAAATCAAAATATCTGATATTAATAATGATTGAGTGTACAATCAATACATATTGCTTGTGCATTTTCCCATCTTCAGCCATTTCAGAGAGATCATTGGAACGTTGACAAGCTTCTTCGTCTCCCTGCAAAGTGAATTGTCTACGTATGCATGTAAATTTGGCTTTACAATCTTCAAAATAGCATGTTAAATATCTCACATCCTTTTTGTTTCCATTTTGCAGACCTGTTGTCCTCACCTATAGATTGTATTTTCAAGATATTATATTTATAAATAAAAAATTGATATAAAAAAATACCCATTCATATATATAAATTTAATTTACATAATCTTCACACTTTTAAATTATATCTATTGATAATGCCTACCAATCATAGAATTTAGCACATCAAATCTATACACGCTTTCACTTACATTGACTAACAACATCCATCCAACATCATCTACAATTAACCTTGTCTAAAATGTAATATGACATCTTAACTATAAGAAGACATATATACATATAATATAATCAATAATTAAAATCATTCCACAATAAAATTTTATTGACAAATGCTTCACTTACATTGACTAACAATGTCCATCCAACATCATCTACAATTAACCTTGTCTAAAATATAATATGACATCTTAACTATAACAAGACATATATACACATAATATAATCAATAATTAAAATCATTCCACAATTAAAAATATTTACAAATGCTTTAACTAAATCTTCCAATAAGATACGTGTCAAATCAATTTAGCATGCTGTCTTTTCTATGACAAGATGATGCGATTAACATTTTTCCTAAATTATAATAATGCATCTAGCATTATATAGATCTAACTTGTCAAATCTTTGTGTGCTTGAACAGTATCGGTTGGTAATGTCTACCAATATCTAGATTGAGCATGCTTCAATTATATCTTCCAGCAGAGTCTATCCAACATGATGAAAGCACAGTTTACTAAAATAAGAAATACTATGTTAAATAGAACTGAGAATGACAAGCTACAGGGGAGTGATGTGTCTATTCTGGTTCTAAAACGACAGTACGAAGGCTTCATGATGGTGCGGGCTATCTTTAACATTCTCTCCACATCATTCAAAGAAATGTAATCATGTAATCATATAACCATTCAACAAATTTCGTTTCCACTTTTTTTAAGAAGAGATCTTATTGCATGTATCATGTTGGTATGTAAAGTTTAAATCACATATATTAAGTTTTGAATTATAGACTTAAAAGTGTTAAATATTCAAAACTGATTAACATTCTTTAAACTTAATATATTACTTAATGTCTATGCTTTAACAATTGATTTTAAAAAAATGTTGAATGAATCAAATTTAGACTGTGCATTTTAAATTTTGATTTGTTTAAAAAATTCATGACTTAGATATACATTTTCCCATCTTTGAACATGCAGTGACATAAGTTTTTGCTCTCAGAGTTATTCGCTACAAACATGGTAAATGTTCCTGCAAAGTGAATCGTCTGCCATTTCTGAACATCGTTAAGGGCTTGGTATGTATGTCGGTTTGGCTTACTTTGTCCTTACGCTGCATGTTTAGTATCTCACCTCTTTTGTCTCCATTTTGCAGGCTTGTTGTCCACACCTTCGATATTGGGAAGTGGTCTGATTATGTAACAAAATAGTTTGGAATAGATTCTAGAAATGGATCATGGAAAATCATCTCAAAGATCTTGCAGACATTGAAATTTTTTTGTTGGGTTTGTTATTAAGGTTTACTCCTTGTGTTTTTAACATAGTTACAATGAAGGAAAATAAGTCATTCTTGCAAATTTTGCAATTAGTTTTTGTGTTTTTAACTTATGGCATATGGGACCTTGGGTTTGTGAGGAGTACTTGTGGATGACCATTGTCAGTATGGTTGGTCAATTGAATCATATTTTGGTCGTATAAAGAAGTTGCTCGGTTGTCTTCCAATCTTATTAAGAGAGCGATTTAATTGATTATATTTTTATTGTTTATTTGATTGTTGTTTCTTATTCATTACATCATCATGTTATGACTTTTCCTACTTGAACTTAATGTGTGTGTATGATGTTTTTTATATATCAATAAATTTGTAGATGGTGCTAAGTTTGAATGTTCTACAATAGAAAGCGAAAAAAAAAAAGGGGTGGGTGGGGGGCTTTATATTTAGAATATATAATTGCCTTCTTGAGAGGAAACCACACTCCCTATGCTCTTCATAATGGATATTCCAAAAGATGGTTTGGTTCCTATTAATTACTCTAGAATTTTAAATAATTTTTAAAAAAAAGGGTTTTAAGGGTTTATGCTAATTTTACTAGGATAAATGGAATTTATAAAGGATTTCATTAGGCCATAACCCTCTAAAAGATAATGTAAGAAAATTAGGTTCAAATGTGTAGATCTTCCAAAGCGTGCATCTTGATTTTAATATATATACAAATATCTATTTGTATAGATACATATGTATGTATTAGTTGGTTTTATGTAGAAAGCATCGTCGATACATTTGATGTTTTTATGTAGTCATTAAAATGTATTTGATAATTTCATTGACTAGTATTGTAAAGAATTTTGTAAAATTATACTTGAAAATAGGTTTTCCCAAAGTTAAAAAAATTGGAAAAAAAATCATTTCAATAACTAGTAAATAAAATAGAAGTGCAATTGCATCTTTTAAAACCTGTTCAAAATTTAACGCACAAGAAATGGAATGGACACTTCCTCAAATTATAAAAATAATTGTTATAAACCTGAGATTCTTGAAATTGGTGGATTTTTATGAAAAACTTAAGTGCTTTACAAATGCAACAAAATAAACTACATTTGACTCCAAAAATTAACAAAACCCTTAGCAAAATGACTTGAAGGAAAAGAGTGACTAGTACATAACAAGTATTAAGTTGAAAACATATCGATTATTATTATCTAGCATTTTATCTTTGACTTGAATTGTATATATATTTTTAATATTGAAGCGTGTCCATACATATAAAGGAGAAATGGTCTAAAATGGCAACGTGTGTGAAGGATAATCGTCTTTTTCATGTATAAATTTTTTTTATATGTGTGTCTCAAGTATAATTGTATTGTTAAGCATTATTTTTTCATAGAATCGAACAATCATATTTCAAGTTTAGTTCTTCTTATGGCTTTTGATTGTATTTATCTTCCCAAAGGTTTCAGAATGGGTCTTCACATTTCAAATTTTTAAATTTTAAGAATGGTTGTATGATTAATTATATGAAAATACCATTTATGTAAGTGCACACACAAATAAATGTGTGTGTGTGTGAGAGAGAGATTTTTCATGTCGAGGCTCATTATTTTATATTAAAAAATATTATACACACATGTAAACACACATTAAGTCAAACACATATCACAATGCTATAAACAACAAAAAAACAAATATGCAAGAAAAAAAAAAAAAAAGAAGAATGATTCCGTTTAAATTTGTAAAGTTTAATATTGGTTAATTTCTATATATATATGACCATTTATACAAAAAAATAACTTGAGAAAATCTATTTTTGCTAAGTCATATGCTATAGACTACCTAAATAAAAGGACATGCATGTTTTTGATTAAGATAAAACAGGTTTTATAGGGACCCAAAAACCAAATACAAGTACATAAAAGGCAAAAAAATAGCGAAAAAGACCAGAACCAACAACCAAATATTAAAAGAATTAGGGGCAACCCCCCATAGAGCCCAACTAAAAAACGACACTAAAACCCTGGGTAAACCAACAAAATACTAAACAAGAGCTCCCATGAGCTCATACTTTTTCTCAATAATGTTCCTATTGATATCTTCCAGCTCCTCCATAATGCTCCTCATGGTACTTTTCTCTTGATTCCTGCTCCTGGTCCTAGTAGATAGGCCTGTAAACACCTGCACCTTCAATCCCTACGGATTAGTATCCAGGTTTTTCCTTTTAGATTTAGCAGTAGATGGCAAAATACTGTTGAGCAGTTGTGCTTTATGGTTTGTGATTTTCTCATTCAAATTTTTAAGGCCTTCAGCACTATTATTCGTTGTTTTTTCACTGATCTCAACCAAATTCCTGACACTTCCCTTTAGCTCTTCCATTCCTTTCTCCAAATTGGTGATTTTGGATTCATGCTCTGTTTTCATGACTTTAACATCTTCAATCAATTTCTAGGTTATTTTAAGGAGCTTATCAATTTTATTAGGCATCGCAGTCTCGGTGAAAGTGTTAATAATATCATTTATTCCCTGTTTGATGTCAAGGATTTCACTGATCACCCAATGAAAGCACTTCTCTTGATTGGAGGTGGAGTTACTAGTAGCAGGTCAATATCTGCCATTTCACTTTTACTGTTTTCAGGGTTCACCTAGTCCAGGTTGAGGGGGATATCCAACTTAATCTCCTTATCCCCTTTATAATTTATATCCACAGACTTCCCCACCTTTATCTTTTTAAAGCTATCATTACCCATCTCTTGGGTTTTGGAAATAGGGGTTTTATTCTTTTTGGCTGCATTTTTATGGGGAGTTTACTCTTTCTGTTGTTGTCAGTTCCGTGAGTGACCTTCGGGGAGGGAGGGGGGGGGGGGGGCTCTTCATTAGAGGGCCTATACTCTAGGTCACCTTCCGGCCCTTGAAGATCACACCAATCTATAGCCATCTCACTCGACACTCTCTCATCCTCAATTTCGGTATCCAACACAACATGCACATGAGGACTAGTCGAGGGTTTTGGGTTACTTTCAACTTTGTAGGTCGGCGAAGGCTTAACTTCATTCATTTAAGAATACTCCATAATAAGAAGGATAAGCCCCTCATGTAAAACAAGCTTTTCACTACTTTTTTCATGATTGTAAAGACCAAGCTCCAAAGAAGAGAGAAAATAAAATGACAAAGAGATTGTCCTATCATATCTAAAATGGTTCAAAATAGTAAAAAGATAAGAAAAAATAATGCCACAACGACCATCCAAGGTAATGTACCTCATAATCACCTCCACAACATCTGCCCAAAGGCTCATCAAGTATTTTTTGTTGTAGCCCCCATCTATCACTTTCTTAACTTTGTCTCTTTTGCGCAACTTATCTTGGGGAGAAAAAGCCTAAAAAAGAGCCATTAATCAACATAGAAAACTTGGGGGTAGAAATACACTGATTCACCAATTGCACGAAGTGAGCACTGAAACCAAAAGCATGAAGCATTCTGATTAGAAACTGCTAGTTCACCTTTGCATAAGCCTTGAGCAATTCCAGCTTCAGCAAAAAATCGGGCTTCTTATTAATCAATAGAGAATGGATGTTCTCATGGACAAAAATAATAGAGTCCAAAATTTGGCATCTTAGGACAAAACCATTTTGTTGTTCCAAAATAAAAAAAGGAAGGACCTTTTTAAGACGGAGAACCAAAATTTTGGAACAAAAATATAGATAGAATTACAGATACTGATGGGTCTGAACTCCTAGAAGCAGCTGGCATATGGCTTCTTGGGGATCAAAACAACGAAAGTGGCATTAAGCTCTTTAAGGAGCGACCAAGAGCCAAAAAATTCCTTAGCAGAATTAGCAATGCCAACTCCATTAATGTTCTAGAAAAGCTAAAAGAAAAAAATAGGAAACCCATCAAGTCCCAGGACTTTATTCCCTTCAAAATAAAAAACCACCTCCCTAACCTCCTCAAGAGAAGGAATTTTTGTGAGATCTTTATTCATCACTTGTGAAATACTTATCGAGATTTATTTGAGATTCTCATTTTGCACTTCTATATCCAGAGGACCTTCATCAACCAAGAGGGAGGAAAAGAACCGAGCACATTCCATACTCATCTCCTTCTGCTTGTTGACCCAAGAGTTGTTGGTGTATATCCTCTTAATTATATTGGAAGATCTATGTTTTAGAGTAGTCATATGAAATAATTTGGTATTCTAATCACTGCTTTTGAGCCAAATATCTCTAGATATTTGTTTTTCAGTATTCCTCTTCTTTGGAAATAATGTCATGGATTTTCGTGAGGATCTCCACTTCTCTTTCCATGGTGTGGGGGTCATAGCCAAAGTTTTAGATTTGCAATTGAATATCATCAAGCTCCCTTTTCAAAGTATCTTTCATATGAAAAATATTCCCAAAAGAAGATTTATTTCATTTCTAGACATTAGCTTTAATATTGGCCAATTTTTTAGCCACTCTAAATAGTCGTACCTTGGATGTTAATGTCCCACCATTCTTCAATTCTGTCATACAGATCAATATTAAGGGTCCACATCTTCTAGAACTTGGAGGGGAAAGTCTTTCTCCTACTTAGGGAAGAAATACTCAAAGCAATCAGGAAGAGGTTAGAACCAATCCTAGACAAAGAGAATAGACAATAGGAAGAGTCCAATAACCAATCCAGAGACATGAAACCTCTATCCAGTATGACTTGCATAAGATCCGAGCCAGTTTTCCTATCTGACCAAGTAAACTTAGTCCCACCAAGGTCAAGATCTAACAATCTGAGAAAATTGATCATATATAACAAATCTTATTTACTATCTTCAGCAACCAAGGCCCCACCTAGCTCCTCCAAATAAAAAATAGGGGTGTTGAAATCTCCCATTAGGATCCACTTCTTATTGGGAAAGTTCTGCCTCTCGTTCACCATAGAAGACAACAGAGAATTTTTAGCATTCTTATCATGAGGAGCATAAGTAATGGAAAGAATCCAAGACTTTAGCCATCTACAGGATTACTAAATCCCCTTTTCCCCTTTTTGATTAAAATCACATTTAATTAAAATCCCTTTTGCATTTAAATAAATCAAAATTTATTTAAAAATTCCCCCACTTGCAAAATCCTACAAATGCAAGTTGCATCCCTTTTTTGGCTAAATTAAATCATTTTAATTTACCAAAATTACCTATTTTCCCTCACCCACTTGCAAAATCATACATTCCCCTAATCATTCTTCTAGAAGCCTTCTAATCCTATCCTAATAATGTCTTATTCTCCTAATCATGTCCCATCCCTAAAATTGGGGGAGTCACTTCTCCAAATTTGGTGAAAGTCTTCAAAATGTGTTGAAGACTCTACCGAACTCAACAAGATAACTTGTTGAGTTCCCCAAATTTGTAAGAGCCTTACAAATTAGCCCCAAAAGTCTTCTAAGGCATTTAATGCCTCTTACAAGCCCACACCCTTAACCATGATGGTTGTCCCTTTAACCATTTTCCCATGTTGCACAAGAGTTTACCTCTTAGGTAATAGCATGCCTCCCTGGTTAATGACATTATCCATGATGTCACTCCTTGAGGTTATCCCTGATTGCTTGATTAGCATCTAATGCTTGTTTAACATCCCCTCAAGCCCTCTCAAGGTGACATTTGTCAACTTGGGATTGGATTGAATCTCTCCCATGGATTGATAACTTTCAATCCTAGCCCTTGTTGATATTTCTCAATCTCAACCATCCATTTCTCTATTTTCCCTATATATAGAGCCCATTCCTTCTTCAATTCATCAAGTCTTTTGTGCATCAAAATTATAGTCACATTGCAGGTTAAGGAGCTCTTTTTGTCATCACCAAGCATCAACATCATCCTCAAGCATCCATAGCACATAGTTTATCTTCAATTAGTTGCATTTTAATCTTCCATCCTAGCTTAATTGCACTTATTTTATAAGTTTTGCATTCTCGTGTTAGTTTAATTAATTCACATAACATACTTAGCTTTCGATTTGGAATATACTTTGCCTCCTAATCACCTAGCTTGCATCCTTCATCTTCATCTTCATCTCTTAGCACTCACTAGAATCTTAGTTGCATCCATTTCGATTCTAGTAGTACATTTCATATAACTTGTTCTTTAGGTTGTCATCTTGAGGATCAAGTGCTCTTCCAAGTGAGGGCCACCTTGAAATTAGAGATCTTTAGAGATAGAGGACAATGAGGCGATTTTAGAGTTTTTAATCTATTCATGTGTTTTGATTTCTAACATCTAATGCAATGCTTCATTGGTGTGTTTGAAGTGTTTTCCCTCTTGCAAGGGGAATACCACATTTCCAACATACAATATCTAATTAGATTTATCGACTCATTAGAATAAAAACTACTTATTTAATTGATGATGTCGGTTCTATAAAGATAAGATATAGGCCAATTCTTCATTTGTCATTATAAACAATTACATGGATATACTCATTATTTTGACCTATAGATTGTATTTTCAAGATATTATATTTATAAATAAGAAATTGATATAAAAAAAATATCCATCCATATATATAAATTTAATTTATAAAATCTTCAAACTTTTAAATTATACATATTGATAATGCACATCAAATCTATACATGCTTTCACTTACATTGACTAACAATGTCCATCCAACGTCATCTACAATTAACCTTGTCTAAAATGTAAAATGACATCTTAACTATATATATATATATATATATATATATATATATATATATATATATAATCAATAATTAAAATCATTCCACAATATAATTTTATTGACAAATGTTTCACCTACATTGACTAACAACGTCCATCCAATGTTCATCCAACATCATCTACAATTAACCTTGTCTAAAATATAATATGACATCTTAACTATAACAAGACATATACACATATAATATAATCAATAATTAAAATCATTCCACAATTAAAAAAAATAAAAATTTACCCATGCTTTAACTAAATCTTCCAGCGAAATGTTTCCCTAGTTAAATTTAACGTGTCAAATCAATCTAGCACGGTGTCTTTTCTACGACAAGATTGTGCGTTTAACATTTATCAGTGCAATTTTAGATAAATGACTTGAACAAATTAAAACTTAGATATACATTTTTCCATCTTTGAACGTGGTAAAGGTTACTGCAAAGGGAATCTCGTCTGCCATTTCTGAACATCGTAAGGCCTTGGTATGTATGTCGGTTTGGCTTACCTTGTTTAGAATACCATCATTTATTTGTCCTTACGCTGCATGTTTAGTATCTCACCTCTTTGGTTCCTACTAATCACCCTATAATTTTAAATATTAAAAAAAAAAAAAATTTAAGGGTTTATGCTAATTTTACGAGGATAAATAGAATTTATAGAGGATTTTATAAGATCATAATCCTCCAAAAGATAACATAGGAAAACTAGGTTCGAACATGTATCTTCCAAACCATCTATCTTTATTTTAATATATATACAAATATCTATTTGTATAGATACATATGTATGTACAATGGTTGGTCTTGTGTAAAAAGCATCGTTGATACATTTGATGTTTTTATGTAGGGACATTAAAATATATTTGATAATTTCATTGACTAGTATTGTAAAGAATTCGGTAAAATTATACTTGAAATAGGTTTTCTCAAAGTTAAAAAAATTAGAAAAAAAATATTGCAATTGCATCTTGTAAAACATGTTCAAAATTTAACGCACAAGAAATGGAATGGACACTTCCTCAAATTATAAAAATAATTGTTATAAACCTGAGATTCTTGAAATTGGTGGATTTTTATGAAAAACTTAAGTGATTTACAAATGCAACAAAATAAACTACATTTGACTCCAAAACTTAAGAAAACCCTTACCAAAATGACTTGAAGGCAAAGAGTGACTAGTACATAACAAGTATTAAGTTGAAAACAGATTGGTTATTATTATCTAGCATTTTATCTTTGACTTGAATTGTATATATTTTTTGGAGGACATTTGTCCTTACCCTTTTGATAGGAGGCTAAACATGATACCTTTCCCGCCAAATTTCAATATACCAAAGTATGATTATTACAATGGTAAGAGTGATCCCTATGATCACGTTAGGGAATTTTGTACTATGAGCCTGGAGTTTGCTCATAATGATACATACATGGTGCGTTTATTCCTAAGAAGTTTGGGATGGCAAACAATGGAGTGGTTGTCAAAAATCACACCTCCCATCAGATCATTCGATGAGTTGGTAAATAAATTCATCACACAATATTCCTACAATATCCAACATGAGATCACCATGCTTGACATATGCAGTACGAAACAAAAGAACAATGAAACATTCATGGTATTCTTACAACAATGGAGACGTATGGTCTCAAGGTACCCACGAGATGTATCTGAAAAGGAAAAGATGGAAATCTTCATAGACAATTTGAACGATGAAATGAGTTATCAACTCAAACTACAATGTCTACCTACTTTTGCAAAGCTGATCGAGAATGGCATGCAAGTAGAGGAAGCCTCCATCAAGAAAGGGACCTTGAGGTTCTCCAAGGAAGGTGTTAGTTCGTCAAGCAATAACACCTATATCAATCAATATAATAACAACAACTCGGACAAGTCCATGTTTTGGACTAGAAACAAAAATATTGTTAATGATGGTATAGTCGATGCCAACAATGTAAAGTCTAAGCAACCAGTTCTGATTTTATCAGGTAACAAACCATCCAATAATGATCAAAGAAGTGTTGAAATCAAGGCACTAACAATTATCAACATACTACCAACCAAGGGAACAACAACAACAACTATTGAGCCAACAACAACAACCAAGGGGGTAACACTAACAAGTTTATCATATTGCTAGTCATTGTTGGCATTATGGATGAATTGATTATGTGTTGCATTGATGTTTTATCATTGATGTCAACACTAGCTACTATGGATGGTTATCGATAGACAAGTTTTGGTTATCGGTAGAAGATCTAGTGTTACCGGCAAAAGAGATTATTTGTTGGACTTCCGACATGTTTGGATCAGTAAAGTATGTTGGATTTCATGAGATATATGATCCATGAGCATGTTCTAGTCAGTTGGTATTGGCTTGGTAATTGGATGTTATCATACACTATGGTAAACCCTTACCGACACTGGTTTAAGGCTTTATCGATAGAGCTTTCATTGAGGAATCATGACAGGATGCACAATTGGTGTTGGTGCAGCTTCTTCGAGGATTTCAGGATGCTGAAGATGTTCATTGATCGTGCTTCAATTGCTTGAAGACATTGCTTTGGTGTGGTGGACCCAAAATAGGTATGGTACCTATCTAGGTTATGGACCGGTATCATGCTAGCGTGTACTCTACACGTTACCTGGATGATTTGAGATGTTTTATGGATTTGTTATTATAGTTTTGGTCTTAAGCTGACATGACATATCATTGTAATAAGGGATTATGTAATGATATTATTATAATATCTTTAGGTGGCCGACCTAATTGGTTTAGGCCTTTGGGTTTGTATAAATAAGAGGTAGAAACTCTTTGTAAATTATCATGGTTATTGAAAGGTCATGGTCAAGGAATGTAATGTGCGAATATTGTAATATCATTCAGGCAGAGGAGTTGATCGATCATTGGTGATCGGATTGGTTTCAGAAGAGGATTTAGTCCTCCGGCTTTGAGCTTAACCGGGACTGTAATCAGGCATAGTAGATGATATTTCCAGCAGTTCACTCTATTAGATTGTTGTCCATTTATCTTGAGAAGGTTTTAGCCTCTCTGTAGTCAGTGAGACTCTTTTTGTAATGAGTAGTACACTCTAGGCAGTGTGCCTTCCTACAAGTGTAGGCCCCTCAATGTAACACATACTTTCTGCAGAAGTATCATCTGACTATGGGTAGGCTTCCCACCGTGGTTTTTCCCTTTTCGGGTTTTATATGATAGATAAGGGAGACATAATGGTCGATGGTCATAGAACCAATGGTTATCATGAGGCTTTCGAAAATCCTCTTCCTAATTAGGAAAAGGGAGGAGCATCAACGTCAAACAACAACAAAGGAACCCGCTTCAATCACATATACGAAAAATATCACAAATCACATATCAGCATGTGACAATCAAGTAAATGTCATAAAGATCAAAGATAAACAAGAGCATATGCCAGTAAATGTGACAACGAGGGCTCAAAAATATGTCTTGAAGGGGAACATATCTAAAGAAACAACTATCCCCAAGACTCAATATAACTTGGTCGGTCAACTACAAAGGACACCCGCTCAGATATCGGGAGGGTCTGCATTCCCACACACTCTACCATTCCTATTTCCTCTTCGTGCCATCTTCACGCAAGTCCTCTACAGCTACAGGTCGGATTCTCAATCCCCCACCCTAGAACAAAATCTTTAGGACAATGCAATCTCCAAAATGAAATATCGCTCTGATATTACTTGGTGCAATCACAATTTGGAGGGACCTTAAGGAGATCAATCTGGACTGTGCAACAAGATTAAAACACAATGGAAACAAGACAACATGATGGAGGCAATGCATAATTGATTGAATTATATCATGAAAACCAATTACAATCAGTTGGCAACATGTGGGCTACAAGATTCAACTCACAGGCCTAATACATAGTTTCTCAATTACAATGTTGGTCAACTCCGAGCCTCTTAATCCCTAGATCTATCTTCTATGTTTTAATGATTGATTTCTACAAGCTCAATTACATTGATTTATATGATCAAAGAGGGATATACGTTGGCCCAAGAAGAATCAAATGTCGATAAATAAGATAAAATGTGTAAAACCACCAGGTCGGCCTCCACCAAAGAGAATCCTCTAGAAAATCCAAAGGAAGAAGTGTAGATCAAAAGGAAGGTTGGCAACATGCCAAGGAACGTTGGAAACAATGAACTGAAGCTTTGCAAGTTATGGAAATGATCTACAAGATTCGCCAAAGCCAAAATAGGACCAAGCAGTTTCGGTGTCCTAAGCCAAAAAACTGTCTCGGATTTCGAAATTGATAACTTGCCAGAAAAAGATCCAAACGTCATGCGGACTTAGGGTAAGGAAGTTTTAGGATAACCGGTGAACAAGTGAGAAGAGGGGGGGGGGTGGTGAATCAGTTGTTAATAGATTATAACTTTTAATCCACAATACTACCTTAAACTAATTAACTACCGATAAAGCACAAACAGATGCCGATAGAACAGATACCGATAAACAATGCAACTTAACAATTAACCAGATAATCAATGCAAAGAAACCATACCACATAACACCATGATTTCTATGTGAAAAGCAAAGAAAGGGAAAAACCACGATGGGAAGCCTACCCATAGTCATCAATAATCAGCATGAAATACCTATCACCTTGAAAGCTTCTAGTCCTTGCTGGACCACATAAGTCAGTGTGAATCAAATCAAGTACATCATTAGATTTATCATGTATGTTTTTAAAAGAACTTCTGACTTTCTTACCCAATTGACATTCCTTACATATTGGATTATGAGGCTTCATAATCTTAGGTATATCTCTGACTACCTTAGTTGAATTGATCTTAACAATACAATCAAAATTAACATGCCACAACCTCTTATGCCATAGCCAACTCTCATCAATATGAGAAAACAAACATGTCTTATTACCAGTGTTCAAATGAAAGATGTTACTTCTTGTCTGAATATCGGTTCCAATCTCCAAACCAATTTTGCTAATAATTTTGCATTTTCTATCCTTAAACTGAAGTTGAAAACCCTTATCAACTAATTGACCAACACTCAAAAGATTATGCCTTAAACCTTCTACATAATAGACATTATCAGTGTTATGCTTTCCATCCAAAGAAATAATACCTCTACCTTTGATCATACATGCCTTGTCATCTCCAAATCTGACTTGACCACCATTGTATTCTTGCAGGGACAAAAAATTTCTTTTATCTCCAGTCATATGATGTGAGCATCCACTATCAATTACCCATTCATCCTTATCTTCAACTTTTACTGCCATGACCTTCTCTTCATTTTTGATAGTCGGTTCTGGTTCATCTTCCTTCAAAGCATAGAACACCCATTTCTTTCCATTCCCAGATCCACTAGCTGAGTCTTTTGTTGGTTCATCTCCAGAGTCGTCAGTTACTCCTTCCTCATCTTCTATGTAGCAATGTTTTTTTCTTGAATCTGTATCTGTTCAAGTTAGGCTTAAAAGTTTTCTTAACTCTTTCCTCAAACCTTGCATTCCTTTCAGGAAATCTAGATGCAAAATGACCAATCTTATTACATGAAAAACATTTAAAAGGTGCTTTTCCTTCATACTTACTTCCAATTGGACCTTTAGGTACTCTTTCAGCAAATAAGGCTTCAAGTTGTTCAATCTCTTCATCTTCTTTCCTCATCTCTTCCAATTCTTTTGCATATAGGGCTCTCCAATCACTTTTGCTGGTAGATGTTGATGATGATGCATGAAAACTAGGTTCAAACTTTACAACTCCAGAAGATCCAAATTCTTCAAGCTCAAAAGCAGATAATTTCCCAATCAGAATGTCTCTGTTGACTTAAGTGTTTTTCATTGTTCTTAACTCATTAATTGCAGTTGCCTTCATCTTGTAAGCCGGTGGAAGGGCTCTCAAGACTTTGGAAACTATTTCATCTTCACTTAGAAATCCTCCACAACATTGAATTCCCTTAACAATCTCATTTACTCTTTCCATAAACATAACAATTCTTTCATTTTCTTCCATTTTCAAGTTTTCATACCTTACCCAGTAACCATCAAGTTTAGCAATTTTGATAGTAGGGTCACCTTCATTCAGAGTTTGTAATCTGTCCCATATAACCTTAGCCAATGATTTTTTAGTCAATCTCATAATCTGTTGATCAGTAAGTGTACGCAAGAGGGCTTCTCTAGATCTGCAATCATTTTCAATATTCTTGTCAAGGTCTCCAGGAGCAAGATTGTCGGATGCCGGATCATAAGGTGTGTATCATTTCTTAGTGATCTCCCAAATATCCTTTCCAAGACATCTAAGATGATTCTCCACTCGAATTTTCCATATCCCATAGTTTGTTCCATCAAGCTTAGGGATTTCCATTCTGAAAATAGCTGCAGGTAAATTAGAAGTGTTAGTTGTCATAGGATCTACCTCAAGCGGTTAAGCTTCTGCAAAAGAGGACCAAAGCTCTGATACGAATTGTTAGGATAACCGGTGAACAACTGAGAGAGGGGGGGGGGGGTGAATCAATTGTTAACTAATTATAACTTTTAGTCCACAATACTATCTTAAACTAATTAAGTATCGATAAAGCACAAACAGATGCCAATAGTAACAGATACCGGTAAACAATGCAACTTAAAAATTAACCAAATAATCAATGCAAAGTAACCATACCACATAACACCATTATTTGTACGTGGAAAACCTGGAAAGGGAAAAACCACGGTGGGAAACCTACCCACAGTCAGATGATACTTCTGCAAAAAGTATGTGTTACAATGAGGGGCCTGCACTTGCAGGAAGGCACACTACCTAGAGCATACTGCTCATTACAAAAAGAGTCTCACTGACTACAAAGAGGCTACAACCTTCTCAAGATAAATGGACAACAATCCAATAGAGTGAACTTCTAGAAATAGCATCTACTATGCTTGATTACAGTCCCAGTTAATCTCAATGTCGAAGGACTAAATCCTCTTCTGAATCCAATCTGATCACCAATGATCGATCAACTCTTCTACCCGAATGACATTACATTACATTCCTTGACCATGACCTTTCCAATAACCATGATACTTTACAAAGGGTTTCTACCTCTTATTTATACAAACCCTAAGGCCTAAACCAATTAGGTCGGCCACCTAAAGATATTACAATTATATAATTCCTTTTTACAATGATATGCCATGTTGGCTTAAGATCAAAACAATAATAACAAATCCAGAAACATCTTGAATCATCCAGGTAACGTGTAGAGTACATGCTAGCATGATACCGATCCATAACCTAGATAGGTACCAGACCTATTTTGGGTCCACCACGCCAAAGCAATGTCTTCAAGCAATTAAATCACGATCAACAAACATCTTCAGTATCCTGAAATCCTCGAAGAAGTTGCACCAACACCAATTGTGCATCCTGCCATGATTCCTCAATGAAAGCTATGTTGGTAAAGCCATAAACTAGTGTCAGTAAGGGTTTACCAGAGTGTATGATAACATGAAATTATCAAGACAATACCAACTAACCAAAACATGGTCATGGAGCATATAACTCATGAAATCCAATATACTTTACTGATCCAAACATGCCGGAAGTGTCCAACACATAATCTCTTTTGCCGGTAACACTAGATCCTATACCGATAACCTGTCTGCCGATAACAATTAATGTTGACATCATTGACAAAACATCAATGCCACACATAATCAATTCATTCATAATGCCAACAGGAAGATGATCGTGTCCACAAATGAATTCCAAGTCCACAAGATCCAGTGAGCAAATGCAAGAAAATGTAGAAAGAAATGTTGAAACTGCAAAATAGGAAACAAATTGAAAAAGAAATTTTTTTGGGTTGATGCAAGATTTCCAAGAACCAGGGATGCTACTAAATCAGTTTAATAAAAATGTAATAATATAATAATTTCTGAATAATATGATATCTTTTGCATCCTCTAAAGATAGGTATACTACTGGGTGAATGGACCCATGGGGGCCAGGGGGTTTGAATGTATCTATTTTTTTGGATGTTTTTTGAAGGATTTTGGAAAGTTGTCTAATGTTTTGATTTTAAATATTAATGTAAATATCAATATTACCGATTGTAAAATAGAAAGGATGTGAAACAGTAATGGTTTAACATAGCAATCAAAGAATGAGGATATATAACAGTTATGAGTTTACAAAAATGAGAAGGGTATGAACCTGAACGAAATAAAAGAAAGAACGTTTTCCTAAGATTGTAAAATAGTGAGGAAGGGTTTAACAAATAGGGATTGTAAAAGACAAAGGATGTGAGACAAACAAAGAGTGGAAACCAGTAAGGATATGAGACATTAAGAATTTAAGAAACTAAATAAAGCATGAGGGTGGAAAATAGTATGTGTTTTAAGAATTGAGAAGGATACAAACATCAAGGAAACAAAAGAAAGAACATTTCCTTAAGACCATGAAGTAGTAAGAAAGAGTTTAACAAACTAACACATATAAAATGGAACAAGATTAATACCTAGAACAAATGTGTGTCCTCTTGCTCCTCTTTTATGGCTATTGTGTCTTCTTCATGACTCAAATGAGATGATTTCATGTCTATTTGTATTTCTAAAACGTATTATTTGTTGTTGTGGCCTCATTAATGTATGTACTCTCTCCAGTTTGAATTTTGAATGTCCATTGATTTTGTAATGCCAATTTATTTTCGTCATTTATTTCTAAGTTCATTGCTCTTCAATGGAAAATGGTGGCCTTAGATGATTTTTGTGGTGGATGCAGGTGGGAGTGGTGGTGATATGACCAGAGTGGTGGTGATATGACCAATAAGTGTGCAATGAAGTGACCACTACCTATGTGGTTGAGTTGGATAGATGAGACAAAGGGTGCAATAATTTGTTATCTTGGTCATGTCTTAGTAGGCACACGCGGTCTAACTAGTTGTATTTCATGACCTATGATGATACTATTTGATATTATATTTATAAATAAGAAATTGATATAAAAAAAGTATCCATCCATATATAAAAATTTAATTTATAAAATCTTCAAACTTTTAAATTATACATATTGATAATGCCTACTAATCATAGAATTTAGCACATCAAATCTATACATGCTTTCACTTGCATTGACTAACAAAGTCCATCCAACGTCATCTACAATTAACCTTGTCTAAAATGTAATATGACATCTAAACTATATCAAGACATATATACATATAATATAATCGATAATTAAAATAATTCCACAATAAAATTTTATTGACAAATGCTTCACTACATTGACTAACAACGTCCATCCAATGTTCATCCAACATCATCTACAATTAACCTTGTCTAATATGTAATATGACATCTTAACTATATCAAGACATATATACATATAATATAATCAATAATTAAAATCATTCCACAATAAAAAAAATTACACATGCTTTAACTAAATCTTGTAGCAAAATGTTTCCCTAGTTAAATTTAACGTGTCAAATCAATCGAGCACAATGTCTTTTCTATGACAAGATTGTGCGATTAACATTTATCAGTGCACTTTTAGATAAATGACTTGAACAAATTAAAACTTAGATATACATTTTTCCATCTTTGAACGTGGTAAAGGTTACTGCAAAGGGAATCTCGTCTGCCATTTCTGAACATCGTTAAGATCTTGGTATGTATGTCGGTTTGGCTTACTTTGTTTACAATATCATCATTTATTTGTCCTTAACGCTGAATGTTTAGTATCTCACCTTTTTTGTCTCCATTTTGCAGGCATGTTGTCCACACCTTCGATATTGGGAAGTGGTCTGATTATGTAACAAAATAGTTTGGAATAGCTCGTAGAAATGGAAAGAGTTTGGCCATCATCATGGAAAATCATCTCAAAGATCTTGTAGACATGGAATTTGTTTTGTTGCCCGTTTGTGTTAGAGGTTAACTCCTTGTGGTTTTCAACATAGTTACAATGAAGGAAATTTAGTCATTCATGCAATTTTTTGTGATTAGTCTTTGTGCTTTAACTCATGACATTGTGGTGTGGAGTATTTGTACATTGTCGTATAAGGAAGGTGAGGTTGTATCCATACATATAAAGGAGAAATGGTCTAAAATGACAATGTGTGAAGGATAATCGTCTTTTTCATGTATAAAAAATTGTATATGTGTGTCTCAAGTATAATTGTATTGTTAAGCATTATTTTTTCATAGAATCGTACAATCGTATTTCAAGTTTAGTTCTTCTGATGGATTTTGATTGCATTAATCTTCCCAAAGGTTTCAGAATGAGTCTTCACATTTCAAATTTTTAAATTTTAAGAATGGTTGTATGATTAATTATATGAAAATATCATTTATGTAAGTGCACAGACAAATAAATGTGTGTGTGTGAAAGAGAGAGATTTTTCATGTCGAGGCTCATTATTTTATATTAAAAAATATCATACACACATGTATACACACATTAAGTCAAACACATGTTCTCTTTTGAGATGTGTAATTTCTTCGGCAACTTCTTGTTCTTTTCCTTGAGTTCTGAGACTCCTTCTTCAACTTCTTTACATCCACTCTGTTCAGAGAGTTGATCTATGATATCCCAACTCTCATTTCGCTGTTGAGCTAATTCCTTCCTTTTTGCAAGAGATTTTCTCAGTCTCTCTTTCAACTGAGAAATGATTTCATTGACTTCATCAATCTACTTTTGATACCGGTACTCTTCCATGATCATTATGTTCAAGCTGTAAAGCTTCACTTCAGAGGAACTAATGCTCTGATACTAATTGTTAGTCCCAACCAATGCTGAGAGGGGAGGGGTGAATCAACACTTTACCGGTTTTAGCCAATTGAAACTTTTACTTTAAGTTTGAACTAATTTACCATTCATCAATGTAAACATTGACTGCAGAAGATTAAGCATACATGAAATGATACACAACGACACACAAATTTATCTCATGGAAACCCAATAGGGAGAAAACCAGGGTGTGATTAGGAACTCACAAAATTTGTACTCTTCTGGAGTACACCCGGTTAAGAGCCATCCCTGTTAGGAGATTACAAAGACACTGTTAGGTGCCACCCGGTTAGTGCCTTTACCCTATTAAGAGTAGCTTGGTTAAAGGACTTAAGAACATCAATTAAGATGTCACCCCGTTAAGGGATTTTTACAATGGGACCTGTTAAAGTCCACCCGGTTAAGTGAATTATGTTGCAGTTGTTAGAAAGCAATAGATGGATGATCTATTAAAATTGCTACTCATTAGCTTGATTAGATCACACTGAAGAATCACACTAGGTCTGCATTGGTTGTGTCTGTTCTACACAACTCTAATTTCATGAATGCACTTTCAACTCTGCCTTCTGTTGATTTGCTGATCCTTGAATATCACACTACCGGTCCTCTGTCACTTGAGTCACCACTCTGTGAAACTCCACTCTATCATTCCTCTGTCACTCGGCTCATCAATCTCTTAAACTCCCCCTGTGTCCAATTTCACATTATCTTCATTCACCTCGACAACAACCATCTCAAGAATGAGATATGTGTATTTATAGACCCTTTAGTTTGTTGCAAGATTTCCCTCCAAAACATTCCTTTCAAAATTCCATTATCATGCCTTAAATCACGTCTCTGAAATATTGCAGGAATCTCTGTCACTACAGTCGAACATGTCGATAAGTCCGCCAGTTGACTGGAGAAGACTCTCGATTTAACTGAATGTAACTGAACGTTACCAGTATGTCGATTACAAACTCTTCCGGTGAACCGATCAAAATCTGTCTAGCTGGTTTCCTCCTAAATACCAGTCTATTCTTTTCTTAGCCAATGGACCTCTTCTGTGTCGACCTACTCCTTGCTACCCGATCTACTTACTGCTTGCTGGTCTACTCACTGTTGGTCGGTCTACTCATTGCTTTTCGGTCTACTCACTACTTGCCGATCTACTCACTGCTTGCCGGTCTACTCACTGTTTATCCTGTTTACTTATTGTTTATCCAGTTGACCTCAGTATCCTAGTCTACTTACTACCTGTAGACACCCAAAATTGTCTAGTCTAATTAAATAAATATTTTATTTATTTAATTATCTAAGCTTAATTCTTCTATTAATTAAATAAATCTTTATTTATTTAATTAATTCATTTATCCTCTTCTAGCCTTATTTCTCATTTAAATAAATACATTTATTTATTTAAATTATCCTTTTCCTAAATTAAATTAATATCTTATTTATTTTATTGATCCCACTTCTTCTATTAATTAAATAAATATTTATTTATTTAATTAATTCATTAACCTTTTCTACCTATGACACATGTCATTCATCTCTTAATCCATACACTACCTACCTCTTTCATTATTTTATTATTTCTTTTACCTACCCTCTAATCATAGCCGATCTCCTTTTACACCTCTCAATCTTATCCCTCCATTTCATATAGTGTCTTCTATATAAGGAGATACTTCCTTCATTATCAAACCCTAATGAATTTTATGCACTTGACTACACTACGATCCTACTTGCAACCACATTCCGTTCTTTGTTAAGCTCTTGTGCACATAAAATCTGAGAGCAAATATATCAAGCAAGATCAATGGAGATAGGAAGAAGGGAGATCCAAACCCTATTGGACATGTGATGGTATAATCTTTGTGATTTCATTTGATTTGCATTGTCTTAGGTAATCTCCATATGTTATGGTGGATCTTTGTTGTTGTTAGGCTAGGGTTTTGTGGTTGAATTCATTTAGCCTTTCAATATCGTTATTATTGTTATCCATTTTAAACATATACATTTTGGCACGCCCGGTGGGACCCTTGTCCCTTTTTGCATTTAACATCCTTGTTGCAGATTTTGTATTTTGAAGTTGCAGATCTGACGTTTTCGACAGTATTTTGATATTCTTGTGTCTGCGTACTTTCAGATCGCATTTTTGATTTTTTGGCGCGTCTGTGACATCTGGAATCGCGTCTGTGTTATCGGCAGTATTTTATTTTTGCAGGTTCCGGAAATCACGTTTGCGTTCCTCAGTCGCGTCTACGGTGTTTTTAGCTGCGTCTGTGTCCAGAGGTCGCGTCTGCGTTCTGGAGCCACGTCTGTGTCTCACAAAACTGTGTCTGCATCTCGAAGTTGCGTCTGTGTCAAGGGTAATCACGTCTGTGTGCACCGATTTCAAATTTTGATTTATTGATTTAGTTTTGGGTTTTTGCATTTAGGGTTTCAGATCTGGTTTATTTCGAGCTAACATTTTTAGATCTAACGAAATTGGTGCAACTTGTCTTGAAAGCAAAATCGTTTGGTTGAAGGCCCCTATTTTCACAAAGTATTTTGGATCTAAAATTTACCTAACTTGTGTGCTTGCAGGAAGGGGTGATTATTTCAAACAATCCAAACTATTAACAACTCTATGTTGCAGGTCCTTGGCAAGGGTTTTTGGATTTTTATTGTGTGTCTTGTTTTCATAGACTAGCAAACACTTCAATTGGTGCACTAAAATTGAATCATTGTCTTTTGTGTCTTGAGCAATAGGCTCTTTTTGTTTAATCTTTAGAGGGCCTATCTTCCCGTGTGGTCATTAGGACTACTAGTGAGAAGAGAACGACCCAAGTGGTAACGAGGAAAACCCACCTCTTCTGAACCACTATAAACAACTATATCCATGGTGAAAATTATGGATAACGTGTGTTGATTAGTTCATACCGACACTATGTCTCCCCATAAACCCATTTGATCAAATTTATTTGATCATTTGTAGGGTGTAACCCCTACCGGCTGGGAGTCTTCTGTATTTACAAAGCTGAAAGTGCCGCATGTATGGCCACACGAGTGGATGCCCTTACTAGCACCTTTTTGTTTTAGAGGCCCAAATCCTTCTAGTTGTTGGGGCAGGAGGTTGGACCTCTGGTAGCGGCCCACACACATACGGTTCTTAGTAGAGATACAAAGTTCGCCACAGGGAGTTTTCGTGGGGACTGATGCTTGGCTAACCTGAGAAGTGAGTGCCGAGGGTGGAGCCAGTGAGGTCAAGCATCTAAGTATCTGCTCTGAATAGCGTAGCCTCGGGGGTAAAACCCCATGTGGGATCAACAACTATTGTCTTGGCCAGCCATAAGAATTGTGCTTGACTTATTTTAAACATTCAAACATTCAAGACCAAACATCAAAACATTGTGTCTTTTGTGTCTTCAAGTGTATGCAAAACAATTTTACATCAAACAACACACTTTTCTTGGATTCATTTTGAGTCTAGACACTTGCAAACATTGGGTCTTCATCAACACTGTGTCCTCTTGTCATGAAAAACAGTCAAACAGTTAGATTTGGTCACAACAAAACAACTTCACAGATTGGAAAAAAATTGCACAAATTTTGCAGAAACGCGTCTGTGTCTGACATAATAGTGTCTGTGTTGTATAACCGCGTCTGTGTTTCCAGAATCAATAGTGTATTTTACAAAAATATCAAAAGCGCGTCTGTGTTAAACAGAACCACGTCTGTGTCAGGAAATCGCGTTTGTGAAATATGCAGGCGCGTCTGTGTTCAAAATTGAAAAACTTTTACAGTCCAGCAAACAAACACAATCAGTTTCAAAATTCTTGAGCTTCCTAGGTCATTTCTCCAGGGTTCATCTAGCATTCAACCTGTCTTTGGGTCTCACACAGTCCATCATTGCTTCACACCTCACATTACATTCACATTTGTCTAAACTTGAGTCAAAAGGTCACTTTCTTCTCCTCATCATACTTTGTCAACATACTACATACAACAACATTTTGCTAAGTGGTCCCTCATCAAGGTCTATCACCTTTGGGTCTCATTTGGTCTTACTTAGAGTCAAGGTCAGCTTACCTCATCAAGAGAAACTATCCTCTCTTTGGAAGCCACACCTACTCTACTACATACATACTTGGTCTTACACTTTGGACATTGCAAGTACACCTCAGATTCATTTACATTCCATCCAACTCTTGGTCTTCCATACTTTTTCCATTTTTCATCTAGTCTCACACATCTCGGTCAATACCTAGTTCATGGTTGAAACCCGTCTTCAAAAATCTAGGAGAGAAACTAAAGAGGCTCAAGAGTCCGCAAACATGAGTTCTTATGAGTATGACAATGATATCTTTTTCAATTCTGATCATACTACATTACCTGACATGGATGCCTATAGAAACATTCCAAATGTTGAGAACATGGACACTACAAACAACAATGCTACACATAATGACAATATGGACAACTTTTCCGTACATTCAGCAGATGTGGAAGAATCCATTATGAATCCCCATTTCAATCGATTGGTTGAGGAAATAATGAGGAGGGATAGACAATACTTCTTACAAATGATGGCACAAAGTGGAGCCAAGATACCTCATGATTTTGACATGTCTCAAATAATGGAAAATCGACCTTTGCAACAACCTCACTCCAACATGGATCAAAGGAGGCCTAATAGTGGAGGAAATAGAGGACCACATATGGTACCTAAATCACCATCATCTTTGTTTCAAAAACTAGAGGTCCCGCATACACATGGTCAAGCATATGACACTCACCTTCGCAGACCATTATGGAAGTCTTATGCAGAGAAATATGCTCAATCACATATCAATGCTAAGGATCAACCACCAAAGCAATTGGATATTCAAAGGCATGCTCAAAATTTGGACACAAGGAAACCCCGTGTCAAATTTGGAGGCAACACATTAGAACATGACATGCCTGTAGAGTATGGTATACATGGACAAAATAGATATTTCGTTCCTCAACATGAATCTATACCAAGTGGTCCATATACGCAACATCATTATAGACCTCCTCCTTATGAACATGTGTATGATCAATATCATCCATATATGCAACATGCTCCTCCTCCAATTGGCGCCTCAAGCATAGGGTATGGTCCAAGAAGTCAATCTCCACCTAAGAGCAATTTGGAGCAACAAATCAAGGACTTACAAAAGAAAATGGAGGACATAAATACACTGAAGCCAACATACACAATGAGAGACATATGTCCTTATCCATTTGACAAGAGCATTCCAATGCCTCCATTTCCTACACACTTTGTGACACCTAAGTTTGATAAGTACAGAGGCAAAGGGGATCCTAAGGCACACATAAGACAGTTTTTCACAGCTTGCATTGAGGTAGCTTCAGAAGAGACATATTTGATGAGATTATTCCCACAAAGCTTAGGTGATCAAGCTATGGAATGGTTCTCCCAACTCCCACCTGGTATTAAGTCATGGGGTGATCTAGCAGAGGCATTTATTCAACATTTCTCCTACAACATAGAGACAGACATATCAGTCACTACTTTGTGCAACAATAAGCAAAAAGAGGGAGAGTCTTTTGCATCATTTTTACAAAGATGGAGAAATCTAGCCAGCAGATGCTCTTGTGAAATTCCACAAAAACAAATGGTAGAGATGTTCACCTAGAATGTTAACAAAGACATTGGCTATGATCTAAGGAAAGCTTGTTTGTCCACCTTCAAGGACGTCATTGAAAAAGGCTTAGCAACAGAGAAGGCCCTAATTGAACAAGGAGTCATTAAGATATTCAAGGAAAACAAAGATGACTTTAAAGGAAAAGACAAGCCAAGATTTTGGAATAGAAACAAGAACACAGTCAATGATGGTGTTGTTGATGGCAACACAGTGCGACCCAAATTCATTTTTTCTGGATCAAGTTCTACAAACAATCAAGTGAATACTCAAAAAACTTCTAGATCATGAAGGAAGTATACCCCATTGGGAGAACCACTTGAGTCAGGCAAACAAGGTAATCACAGTTCCAGATTTTCCTCCATATGAACCGAAGGTTAAACCAAATTGGTGGAATGATGATGAATATTGTGAATTTCATAAGAGCAAGGGACATAAAACAGGAAATTGTCATCGACTGAAGAACATCATACAAGATCTCATTGATAGAGGTGACATTAAGATTGAGGGACACTCATCCAATCAAGAACATGAGATGTTTAAGGAACCATTCCCAAAACATGACAAGGGAAAATCTAAAGCCACAGATGACCAAACCAACTATACCAGAGCAACCTATAACTATGATTCAACCATCAATCACATCTTGATGGACAATTATGTCTCTACCATTATCATCAAGGACCAAAACCCTGAGAAGTCTACCCGGAGACCCAAGATTGTCCTAAAAGGTGTTGGATCTTCTTCCGAACCTACCTCTGAATGTCATGTTACAACTCGTCAAGGTAAATTCACTTTGCAAGGTGCTCCAACCAAAAACATCGCTTCCTCATCAACCAAACCTAAGTATGACCTTGTAGAACAGTTAGGGAAGACACCCGCGCTCATCTCCATTCTTGAGCTCCTATGCATATCCCCCGCACATAAGGCCATTCTTGACAAAATCTTGAGAGACACTGTCATTCCTAATGATTTGAACGTGGACCAGTTTCAAGCCATGGTGGGATACCTTTCCATTCCACATTCCCTTACATTCACAGAAGCCGACGACACCTCCGTAAGTCAGCCACATAATGCACCTTTACACATTGAAGCCTTCATACACAAACATCGAATAAAATGAGTTCTGATAGATGGAGGAGAAAGTCTAAACATTTGTACATTGAGCACTATTAAACAATTGGGATATTCCGACAAAGCTGTGAATTCTACAAATCAAATCACCATCAAGGCATATGATGATGAAGAGCGTTCGTCCAAGGGCACAATCACCTTACCTCTCAGAGTTGGGCTAGTTACGAAGGATGTGGTTTGTCAAGTTTTGGATCTAGATCTCACTTATAACATATTGCTAGGACATCCTTGGATTCATGAAATGAGGGCAGTCCCATCCACATATCACCAATGCATTAAGTTTTCTCACAATGGAGTGGAAGTAATAGTTAACGGTGATCCTAATCCATTCATATACTGCAATAATCTTAGATCAAAAACTGAGACCATCATTCCTAGTAATCGTGAAGCTGTTCCTTCTTCGGCATACATTGATCCTGAGTCATTAAAACCTTTGACATCAAAACAAGGTGAGCTTAAAGGCAAGTTTCAGGACAAGGGCATGGGGGAATACACTTTAAATCAGACCATGTACTTACGACAAGTCATGAGTTCCCCAAAAGAATATGGAAGACTACATCCTAACAAGCAAGTATCCATCATGGTACTCAAATGGGACCCTACTACCTTTCAAAGATGGGGTGAACTGGAAGAGGAAGACTTATACAAAATGCTTTACAAAGACATTGAAGGTGACACACAAAATCACATCAGTTTACCATGTGAGAAATATGGCAAAGGCTTCAAGATTCTACAAAAATTCGGGTATGATGGAAAAAACCCTCTGGGGTTATGAAAGGAAGGCATCATTGAACCTTTACAACCTGAATTGACTTTCAAAAAGGAATGCTCGAAAGGACTTGGTTTCTTGACTTCCAAGGTCCACACTCAAAGGACAGAAGAAGCCTTACAAATCAAAGCTGCCAAAATTCAACAAGAGGATCGCTATTCCACAGACTCCAACGAATGGGAATGGGGTTCAGACAAGTCTTCCAGTGACTATGAGCTCACCGAGATATTCAAAGAACCAAATGAACCCACGGAAGAAGAGGAATTTTATAAAAGATTCAAAATTGGTCAAGAAACAACCCATGAGGATTCCACACAATCCTTGTCTCAAGGTCCTAGGTTGAAATCACATAGGATGAGAACACCTGTCCCAGAATGCACTACTAGTGATGATAATTTGGATTCGTTCATGATCGAGACTGATGAGGAGAGTGCCATTGATGACCTTGATAATTACCTTGACATACCCGAATATAACTGCATCTTCACTCTTAGCCCCGCTAACCTCGAAGACATTAACGGCCTTCCCCTTGTTCACCACCAACTCATTGATTGGGATCATGAAGGACCTGCACAGTTTGACACATTCCAAAATGATGAAGCTTTTATTGACTATCTTGGCATACAAGATGATCTTCCCCCTGGGGGCCATAAAGCAGGATACACTATAGAACTCAATAGCATGGCATATTTTGGTGAGGGTGTCAAACCTTCCAGTTGCAAAAATGTGAAAATAAGAACAAACCAAGGGTCTTATGGTGAAAACCACACTGTGGCGTTGTCTGACCCCAAAAAAGTAAAAATAAAGGACGTAACTGAGGGCGAAAACCTCTCTGAGGCACCCAAAGATGGACAGCTCGACATTCTCCCAGTATCATATGAGGAAAAGTCATCCATGTTGGTAGAGGAGACTATCAGAACAAACATTGGTACAGAAGAGGTTCCACACAACATATTCCTGGCTCAATCATTGACAAAGTCAGAAAGGTCAAAATTCACAAGTTTCTTCAAAGAACGACAAATCAACTTTGCATGGTCATACGCTGATATGACTGGATTAGATCCGGATTTGGTAATGCATCATTTGACAGTTAAACCGGGGGCAAAACCAGTGAAACAGAAATTAAGAAAGATGCATCCACAAGTCGCATTACTAGTCAAAGCAGAACTTGAGAAATTATTGGATGTCAGATTCATACGCCCAATTGATTATCCTGAATGGATCTCCAACTTAGTGCCTGTTAGTAAACCAGATCATAGCATCAGAATTTGTACAGATTTCAGAGACATCAACAAAGCTTGTCCAAATGATGACTTCCCATTACCAAATATTGACTTGATTGTTGATCTCACAGCAGGTCATGAAATGTTATCATTGATGGATGGATTCTCTGGTTATAATCAAATAAAGATCGCGCTCGAGGATCAACACAAAACATCATTCACTTGTCCTTGGAGAACTTTCTGCTGGAATGTCATGCCCTTCAGGCTAAAGAATGCAGGTGCTACATATCAAAAAGCCATGACTACTATCTTTCATGATCTCATGCACATAACCGTGGAAGATTATGTCGACGACCTCTTGGGCAAATCAATAGACAGAAATACACATTTGGACATACTTTCAGTTGTCTTTGATCGGTTGGAAAAATACAAAGTAAGATTAAACCCCAAGAAATGTGTCTTTAGAGTAACCTTCGGGAAGCTCCTAGGATTCATTGTATCCAAAAGAGGAATCGAAGCTGATCTAGCAAAAGTCAAAGCCATCTTGGAGATGCAACCACCAAGAAATATCAGTCAACTTTGGTCTTTACAAGGCAGACTCCAGTCATATGAAGATTCATAGCACAACTTGCAGATAAGTGTAATCCTTTTCAGCACTTGCTACATAAAAACATCAAATTCAAATGGGATGATAATTGTCAACAGGCTTTCCAGACACTCAAAGATTATCTTTTGAATCTGCCAGTTCTGATGCCACCAGTTCCTGATCAGCCTCTGTTACTATACATATCAGCTACTCCAATAGCACTGGGGGCACTCTTAGCACAACAAATTGCTGAGGGCAAAGAAAAAGCAGTATACTATATCGGTCGCACATTGGTGGGATATGAGCTAAACTACACACCAATTGAGCGTGCATGTCTCACCGTGGTCTTTACTTCCCAGAAATTACGACATTACATGCTCACTCATAAGACCAAGCTGGTTGCAAGAATCGATCTGTTGAAATACCTTCTCAATAAAGCGACACTTATTGGGTGACTAGCCAAATGGGTAATGATCCTGAGTGAATTCGACATCGAGTATGTGGACAGAAAAGCAATAAAAGGACAAGCCATCGTAGATCAATTAGCAGATGCTCCCATGATATATGATGTTCCTCTGAGTTCAGAATTTCCAGATGAATCCATTTTAACAATGTCACATGCAAATCCATGGCAACTGTACTTCGACGGCTCATACACACAGCATGGGGTAGGAGCCGGCTATACCAAAATCATACCACTTATCATTTCCTTGAACTAACAATATAGCGGAATATGAGGCATTAACAACTGGATTACGGATTGCAGTTCAGTAGAAGATCTAGGAACTTCGTGTTTTTGGGGACTCTCAACTTGTAATCCATCAAGCAACTGATGATTACCAAACAAAAGATGAAAAATTAATGCCTTACAAACAAATGGTGGATGACCTGAAACAACACTTCACAAAGATAGATTTTGAGCAGATACCAAGAGAGTAGAATCGCGCCATAGATGCCATGGCTACAATTGCTTCATTGATTGATCTACCTCCAAATGAGACCCGCTATGAGTTCTTGGTGGATAACCTTTTGGTTCCTTCATATGAAATCATTCCTACTGAGATGATATGTGTTGTCGGTCCTGAGTCCCAGTTATATGGTTCCATTTTCACATACCTTCATGACAATACCCTACCTCCTGATCTATCAAATAACCAACATCGCACTTTCATTCACCAATCCTCTCGATATGTCATTTTAGCTGATATCCTATACCGGCAAGGTCTAGATGGCACTCTTCTTAGATGTTTAGAAAGTGACGAAGCTCAGATCGCATTACGTGAAGTACATGAAGGGATATGTGGTCCACATGCTTGTGGTCCTACCTTGGCCAAGAAACTCTTCAGGACTGGATATTATTGGTTCAATATGGAAAAAGACTCATATCAGTTTGTCAAGAAGTGTAAGCAATGTCAAATTCATGGAGACCTCATATATGCACCAGCACAAGAACTTCAACCAATTGCGTCTCCTTGGCCCTTTTGTCAGTGGGGACAAAATCTCATAGGCAAGATTCACCCTCCTTCTTCCAATGGTCATAAATTCATTATCACTGCCACAGAGTATTTCACAAAATGGATTGAAGCCGTGCCTCTCACACAAGTCACTGGACAATAGATTGCTACGTTCATCCTCAACTATATCATTTGCGGATATGGTATTCCTATTTCCATTATCACTGATAACGGGCGCCCCTTCAAAAATCAGGATGTTCGTGAACTCTGTGACCGCTTCCATATTTTCCATCGTTTCTCCACGCCATATTATCCCCAAGGTAATGGTCAAGCTAAGGCATCTAATAAGACAATCCTTAAAATCCTAAAAAAGACAGTCGATGACGCTGGCCATAATTGGCATATCCAACTTAATCCTGCACTTTGGGCCTACCACACAAGTGTCCGCACACCTACAGGAGCTACACCCTATTCACTTGTCTACGGCGCTAAAGCCATCTTGCCTATTGAGGTCGAGCTACCCTCTTTATGGGTCTCTTTGCAAAACATCATCAGTGATGAAGACTATAGGGTCTCTCACTTACAAGAGTTTGAACTACTAGATGAACGAAGACAAACTTCTTTTAATCATCTCAAGGCTTATCAACAACGAATGAGTCGCAACTAAAATCACAAGGTCAAGCCTTGCACATTTGAGGTAGGTGATTTGGTTCTCAGAGAAAACCCAAAAAATCAGCCAGATAGAGAGAAGAAGGGCAAGTTTGAACCAAATTGGCTTGGTCCTTACATCATCACGACAACATATGGATCTGGTGCATATCAGCTCTCAACTATAGAAGGTGAACCTTTGGAGGATCCTATCAACAACATGCACCTTCGTCGGTTCTACACATAGCTCTTTGGAATATCCTAATTCAAAAAATACAAAAAAATCAAAAATTTCAAAAAAAAAAAAAAAAAAAAATCAAAAATTTCAAAAATACAAAAAAATCAAAAATTTCAAAAAGACAAAAAAAATTATAAAACAAAAAAATCGTTACTTGGTGAAAACCTAGCAAACAGGCGCCTTGTGACACAAAAAACATTAAAAAATTAAAAAAGTAAAGAGAAATAATTTCGTCCAACGGTGAAAACCACTTCGGTGGTGCCCTGGGCAAGTACCATGGTGAAAACTGGGTCACCAGCGCCATGCGTAGAGACATTGCTCCTCCCTCCTTCAGGATTCACTTTCATCCTTTCACTTTGCACACACTCACAACCTATTCGTTCATAATAAACTTACACATTCCCATCATGGTTTGTTATTGATCTACCCAGGATTGGTTAGCCATTCATAATAAATCTCCCTTTTCATCCCTTTCCATCCATAATAAATCAGATCCTATCTGTGGCTAAGGCAAATCCTATGTCTAGTAATGGGTGTGGAACTGAGAACATCACATGTTTCAAGGAGTACAGTTTCTTCCAGCTTCCTTCAGTCTATCCGCGCACAATCTGCAATAAAGCAACATTTGCATCACAGATCCGCAATAAAGTTTCATCTTCTCCACAATAAAGTAGCAGTTTCATGGATTCAGTCAGTTTCAGATGAGACACAGCGGCAACAATGGCCGTCAACAAATCAAATCTTTCAACAGACTCAGACAACATTATGGTTCAGTGCTATCTATCCTTTCTGTGAAAGTAAACATTATGACCACAATCAAATAAGACTTATACAAGTGACAAGAGACACTAAACTTGAGGACTACAGTGGATGTTGGTGTCGAGTCTTGGTTTTCTTTTAAATTTATCTTTTTGGTGACTTGTCTTTTAGCTTTTCCGGGATGTCTCTGACTAGAGATTCTATCTCCAGGATGTCTTTGACTAGAAAGGCGAGGATGGGGTATTGTCACCTATTTTTCTTTGCTGTCTATGGATTGTCTCTTAGTAATGCTATGACTTGTCCAAGGATATGAGGACACTGTGAGTCTAGTATGAACTGGGGCATTCTTTGTTTGTGACTGTCTTAACTCCATGCAAACAGGTACAATGACTTTCTGGTTGAACATATGCGTCGATTGTCATAACCTACTTGCCATAATAAAGCTCAATGATGATAACACACAAGAAGCTCTTTCACTTTCATATCTTCTATCTTCCATCCCCCTTTCTTGATTGACTTCTATCGTTCTTCTTGAGTCCGCGTAGCCTGCTATCACATGATTGAGTATAATGACACACCAAAAACATTTGCATTTCATATAGTTGCACCTGCATTACCGCATATAAGCATTTCATGCATACATATAGATATCACAACTGCATCACATCTTGCACACAACACTTGTTAGCACAATTTACATTTGCATTATCATATTCATCTACATTACATACATTCACATTTGCATCATGCATACCCATATAAAACATAAAAGAACAAAAATATATATATATATTGCATTTCATCATATACATATTTGCATCAATATCATAAGCATCACATAAGAACATCTCATCACATAGGTACACATGCATATAGCTGCCGCAAAGATGAATCATCTCATATATATATATATATATATATATATAAATTGTCATGATACAATGATGTCAAAATCATATGGCTACAATCACTCGAAGGTGTCTACATCATCATAAAAAAATGCTACAATATTGATACATAGGGATCCCTCTACGACTATGATGAACTCCCTCCCTCAGAGCCGCCTGGCCTCGACGGAATCTGAGCCCCCGAAGGACCAGCCCCAGGATCATCTCTCCTATCCCCTCTATCTGGTGGTGGTGGAGGACCCATAACCCCACCACTAGATGCCTGTCTCCTCCGACTCCCTCCCATAGCTATCGTTGTCCACGATGGTCTATGGAAGCTCCTTGCCCGCTGATCAGCTGGCACTGCACCATAATAGAGATCCCGCCAGTAGGCAATCTCCTCCCCTACCCGCAAAACATAGGCATATCCAGCCCCTGTGTCCTCTGCCGCTTGCCTCCTAGCCCTCAGTGCTGTCTCAGCCTTTGTGTAGCATTGAATGGCCTGATTTCACTCCCGCTCAGTATCTCTGAGCCACCTCCTGAGCCTATCCCTCTCTCTCTCCAACTCCTGGATCTCATTTGCCTATCCCTGGCAGATCTCCCTTAGCTCTGTCAGCTCATCCTCCTTTGCCTCAGCCCCCTGTGGCTCTACCTATGGCTCCCCCTGTATGGGTGCCTGCCCCTATGCCTGTGCCTATACTGGTGCCTGTACTGGTACCTATCCCTGTATTTGTCCCTGTACTTGCACTTGTCTGGGACCCTGTGCTGCTGGCACCTGTAGCAGTAATCCACCGCGACCTCTCACCACCCGAGTCTGCCTGTCCTCTCCACCCTCCCTCCGTGGTGCCACCCTCCTCTCTCCAACTGCCCTTCTCCTCCTCCATTGGCCTTTTCCCCCATCATCTCCATCATCATCCCCATCCCCACCACCATCTCCATCTAGTGGCTCTCCTGGATCCGTCAGGCATGGGAATGGATGCTCGGCCCAGTATGCTGTGTACTCGACATCCATGTCAGCATCCTCAATCTCTGGCCACATGTCCCAGGGTAGGGGCATCATCTCTACTAGCTGTGTCACAGCCTGATCATATGATAATAGGGGCCCAAACTGTGCCTGATCCCTGACGGTCCGTGCATACATGCCTGAACCCCGTGGCATCTGCTGAATCCTGCCGAACTGCCTTCCCACCCTGTCCACTAGCTACCTCTCTAGCACATAGGGCATCCGCCCAATCAGGTACCTACTCTGAAAGGTGTAGGGAAGCTCTACAGCGTCGTCCTCCCACTTCTCACATCCCAGGTATGGCCTCCATATGACCATGTCAATATCATCAAGAACCTGCCGCCAGTGCTCTAACCTGCCAATCCGTGGCTGCAAAGTGATCATGTCATACAAGTGTACAAAACTGTGTCCGTGACCTCTACCTCTAAAATGTATCAGTCTCGTCACTGGCAAATGCTCATAGGCCCACACCTGTAACAATGTGGCCCCGCAGCCCAATCCCACTGATCCGTGGTACACAAACTGATGCAGCTCGTAATACAAGTGTACTAGCACACATGGTCCCCAAGCATATCCAGTGTGTTGTGTCACCAGTGTCTCCAATGCTCCTCCCTAGTCCACAGCTAACCCTCGTGTCACTCTATCAGGACACAAGAACCCACTGATCACTCCTCCTATCACTGCTGGCAGCGCTAATCTTGTAGCAGTCATGGTGTCCCAAGCCACATGTCCAGCCCTCTTCTCTAGTCTTGGGTCCTGGAACACTCGTCTCAAGGCCTCCCTGTCTCCATCTTGATTGTACGGAATCAGCTCCTCGTCGATCGGTATCCTCAGGATCCTGTATATATCCTCAAGGGTGGCTGTCATCTCCCCCATTGGCAAATGAAATGTACAAGTCTCGGAGTGCCACCTCTCCGCCAATGTAGTCAGCAGTCCCATGTTCACTCGAAACTCAGGCACATATAGAATATGTCTCAGACCCATAGCCTCAATCGCAGCTCGGTCCTCGGCTGTCAGCTCAGGTCGCAATCTCTGCGACGACGAGAATCTCTCTCGTGACTCCAACATAGGCAAATACTCCTGCAGTCAAGCAAATCAATCATGTCAGTCATTATGGCATTCAATGTTCATCACAAAATGCTACTTTTTATCTAAATGCATATGGTTATCTATCCTAGTGACACTCCCTGTTCATCACAAAGTGTTGCTTCTATCCTAGTGGTACTCCCTGTTCATCACAAAGTACTACATGTTTTGCACTCCCTGTTCATCACAAAGTGCTGCTCACATTTACACTCCCTGTTCATCACAAAGTGCTGCTCACATTTACACTCCCTATTCATCACAAAGTGTTGCTCATATTTTAGTACTCCCTATTCATCACAAAGTACTCTATCTTGTTACTCATTGTTCATCACAAAGTGCCTTAATCTATCCTAGTCTTCCCTAGAGGACCTACTTGAGTGTATCCTCTCAGCAACTTATCCAATCGACAGCGTATGTTCATCACAGAACTGTCGATTTGACCTAGAAGACACAAATTCACATTTTTTGACACAAACGCGCTTACCTAACATAAACGCGCTTGAAGACTGCATAGACGCGCCTATTTTACACAGACGCACCTGAAAGACATAGACGTGCCTATGCTCTACACAGACGCGCTTGGGCGACACAGACGTGCCTTCTTGGCATAAACACGCCTACACATCACAGACGAGGCCGCATTTGGCACAGATGTGTTTTCCATCATAGATGCGCCTAACACCAACACAGACGCACCTCGCGAGCATAGACGCGCCTAGCACCAATGCAGACGCGCCTGGATGTTTTTTGAAATTTTTGGACCCTAACCTAATGCGCATTTATTACATTACCTAGCATGCATTAATGACAACAATAAATGCATCAAAGTACAAGGAGGTTTTGTGGTACTTATGGCTCTCCTGCCTCTGCTGGCCTCTAGAATCGACGAACACGGTCGAATTTGTGAACCAAAGCCATCGCTGCTGACTATTGCTGCTCTTTTCTCTCTCTGCACTCTAATCTCTTAGAGGTGTAGATGACAATGAGGATGTATTTCCCTCGTGGTCTATCTTATAGATTGCCCTAGCCCTCGTTTCCCAAGTCAGTCTTTATTATCTCATGACTCTGTGACTTTATCCGGTCAGTCCATTCTAGCCTCTCTTTCTTATCGAGAAATTGTCTACAATCTTTTTAGACATTTTCATCCAATCTCTTGAGGGGGCATATCATTCCCATCTTCGGGCAACTCTGTATCAGTTCATATTATCTTCTTTGAAACAACGCGACAAACCACATTGTCTCAAAGAGGGGCAAAATGTAGACACCCAAAATTGTCCAGTCTAATTAAATAAATATCTAAGCTTAATTCTTCTATTAATTAAATAAATCTTTAATTATTTAATTAATTCATTTATCCTCTTCTAGCCTTATTTCTCATTTAAATAAATACATTTATTTATTTAAATTATCCTTTTCCTAAATTAAATAAATATCTTATTTATTTAATTGATCCCACTTCTTCTATTAATTAAATAAATATTTATTTAATTAATTCATTCATTAACCTTTTCTACCTATGACACATGTCATTCATCTCTTAATTCATACACTACCTACCTCTTTCATTATTTTATTATTTCTTTTACCTACCCTCTAATCATAGCCGACCTCCTTTTACACCTCTCAATCTTATCCCTCCATTTCATATAGTGTCTTCTATATAAGGAGATACTTCCTTCATTATCAAACCCTAATGAATTTTATGCACTTGACTAAACTACGATCCTACTTGCAACCACATTTCGTTCTTTGTTGAGCTCTTGTGCACATAAAATCTGAGAGCAAATATATCAAGCAAGATCAATGGAGATAGGAAGAATGGAGATCCAAACCCTATTGGACATGTGATGGTATAATCTTTATGATTTCATTTGATTTGCATTGTCTTAGATAATCTTCATATGTTATGGTGGATCTTTGTTGTTTTTAGGCTAGGGTTTTGTGGTTGAATTCATTTAGCCTTTCAATATCGTTATTATTGTTATCCATTTTCACGATATACACTACCAATGGACAGTGAAGACTAAGGAGATGATGTTTCCAACAATGACAACCATATCATTTACCAGTCATATAAAACAATATCAAAATGCCAACAAACTCCCCCTTTGGCATTGGTGGCAAATACTACAAACCACTACAAAACTGTGTCGGTTTTGGCCCCTGTTTCAAACAAGATTCCAAAATTTCCAAAATTCCCCCTTTTGCCATCAATGGCAAAGACTATCCAAAAAGATTTATCAAAATAAAGCAAAAATATCTTTGAGGTTTTGTTGAGCCACTTTCAAGGAATATTCCCATGAAGATTGAACTTGTTTCATGGTGGTGAAGTGGCCATGTAAGACTGCAATGAAGACCTCCATATCATCCACTATCTTATAGTCAGGTTCATTTATTAGGCGGTCTTCTTATTTAATGTTTAGTTTCATGAAATCAACAATTGGTGCTAAATAGCACTGGAGCTCTAACAAACTAAGACTTCTTTTGTCTTCTTCATCTTTCAACCTTCTGATTTCATGATTTAGCATTTTGACTTTTCCAGTAAAGGCTGATGTTGACTTCTCTTTTGAGAGGTGTAATTTCTCTGGTTAGCTTCTTGTTCTTTTCCATGAGTTCTGAGACTGGTTCTTCAGCTTCTTCAAATCCGCTCTGTTCAGAGAGTTGATCTATGATATCCTGACTCTCATTTAGTTGTTGAGCTAATGCCTTCCTTTTTGCAAGAGATTTTCTTAGCCTCTCTTTCAATTGAGCAATGATTTCATTGACTTGATTAATCTTCTTTTGATACCAGTACTCTTCCATGATCTTTATCTTCAAGCTGTCAAGCTTCACTTCAGAGGAACTAATGCTCCGATGCCAATTGTTAGTCCCAAATGGTGTTGAGAGGGGAGGGGTGAATCAACACTTTACCGGTTTTAGCCAATTGAAACTTTTACTTTAAGTTTGAACTAATTTACCATTCATCAATGTAAACATTTACTGCAAAATATTAAGCATACATGAAAAGATACACAATGGCACACATATTTATCTCATGGAAACCCAATAGGGAGAAAACCATGGTGTAAGTAGGAACTCACAAAATTTGTACTCTTCTGGAGTACACTTAGTTAAGAGCCATCCCTATTAGGAGATTATAAAGACATTATTAGGTGCCACCTGGTTAAGGGATTTTTACAATGGGACCTGTTAAAGTCCACTCAGTTAAGGGATTTATGTTGCAGTTGTTAGAAAGCAATAGATGGATGATCTGTCAAAATTTCTACTCATTAGCCTGATCAGATCACATTGAAGAATCACAATAGGTCTGCATCGGTTGTGTCTATTCTACACAACTCTAACTTCCTGAATGCACTTTCAACTCTACCTTTTTCTGATTTGCTGATCCTTGAATATCACACTACCGGTCCTCTGTCACTTGAGTCACCACTCTGTGAAGCTCCACTTTACCGGTCCTCTGTCACTTGGCTCATCAGTCTCTTAAACTCCCCCTGTGTCCACTTTCACATTATCTTCATTCACCTTGACAACAACCATATCAAGAATGATATGTGTATTTATAGACCCTTTAGTTTGTCACCAGCTTTCCCTCCAAAACGTTCCTTTCAAAATTCCATTATCATGCCTTAAATCACGTCTTCAAAAATATTGCAGGAATCTCTATCACTACAGTCAAACATGTCGATAAGTCCGTCGATTGACTAGAGAAGACTCCCGATTTAGCTTAATGTAACTGAACGTCATGAGTCTGTCGGTTACAGACTCTTCTAGTGAACCGATCAAAATTTGTCTAGTTGGTTTCCTCCTGAATACCGATCTATTATTTTCTTAGCCGATGGACCTCTTTTGTGCCGATCTACTCATCGCTACCTGGTCTACTTACTGCTTGCCATTCTACTCATTGTTGGCCAGTCTACTCACTGCTTGCCGATCTACTCACTGCTTGCCGGTCTACTCACTATTTATCTTGTTTACTTATTGCTTAGCTAGTTGACCCCAGTATCGTAGTCTACTTACTATCGATGGATTGTGAAGACTAAGGAGATGATGTTGCCAACAATGACAACCATATCATTTACTGTTCATATTAGAATGCCAACAGTTGGTGGATATCCTCTTAATTATATTGGAAGATCTGTGTTTTAGAGTAGTCATATGAAAGAATTTGATATTCTAATCACCGCTTTTGAGCCAAATATCTCTAGATATTTGTTTCAAGTATTCCTCTTCTTTGGAAATAATGTCATTGAGTTTCGTGAGGATCTCCACTTCTCTGTCCATGGTGTGGGGGTCAACCAAAGTTTTAGATTTGCAATTGAATATCATCAAGCTCCCGTTTCAAAGCATCTTTCATCTGAAAAAGGTTCCCAAAAGAAGATTTATTTCATTTCTAGACATTAGCTTTAATGTTGGCCAATTTTTTTAGCCACTCTGAATAGTCGTACCTTAGATGTTAATGTCCCACCATTCTTCAATTCTATCATACAAATCAATATTAAGGGTCCACATCTTCTCGAACTTGAAGGGGGAAGTCTTTCTCCTACTCGGGGAAGAAATACTCAAAGCAATCAAGAAGAGGTTAGAACCAATCCCATACAAAGAGAATAGACAACATGAAGAGTCCAACAACCAATCCAGAGACATGAGGCCTCTATCCAGTCTAACTTGCATAAGATCCGAGCCACTTTGCCTATCTGACCAAGTAAACCTAGTCCCACCAAGATCAAGATCTAACAATCTGAGAAAATTGATTATATATAACAGATCTTGTTTACTATCTTCAACAATTGAGGCCCCACCTAGCTCCTCCGAATAAAAAATAGGGGTGTTGAAATCTCATTGGGAAATTTCTGCCTTGCATTCACTATAGAAGACCACAAAGACTTTCTAGCATTCTTATCATTAGGAGCATAAATAATGGAAAGAATCCAAGAAGAGCCATCTACAAGATTACTAAATCCCCTTTTCCCCTTTTTGATTAAATTCACATTTAATTAAAATCCCTTCCGCATTTAAATAAATCAAAATTTATTTAAAAATCCCCCCACTTGCAAAATCCTACAAATGCAAGTTGCATCCCCTTTTTGGCAAAATTAAATCATTTTAATTTACCAAAATTACCTATTTTCCCTCACCCACTTGCAAAATCCTACATTCCCCTAATCATTCTTCTAGAAGCCTTCTAATCCTATCCTAATCATGTCTTATTCTCCTAATCATGTCCCATCCCTAAAATTGGGGGAGTCACTTCTCCAAATTTGGGGAAAGTCTTCAAAATGTGTTGAAGACTCTACCTTATTCAACAAGCTAACTTGTTGAGTTCCCCAAATTTGTAAGAGCCTTACAAATTTTTCCCAAAACTCTTCTAAGGCATTTAATGCCTCTTACAAGCCCACACCCCTTAGCCATGATGGTTGTCCCTTTACCCATTTTCCCATGTTGCACAAGAGTTTACCTTTTAGGTAATAACATGCCTCCTTGGTTAATGACATTATCCATGATGTCACTCCTTGAGGTTATCCCTGATTGCTTGATTAGCATCTAATGCTTGTTTAGCATCCCCTCAAGCCCTCTCAAGGTGACATTTGTCAACTTGGGATTGGATTGAATCTCTCCCATGGATTGATAACTTTCAATCCTAGCCCTTGTTGATATTTCTCAATCTCAACCATCCATTTCTCTAGTTTCCCTATAAATAGAGCCCATTCCTTCTTCAATTCATCAAGTCTTCTGTGCATCAAAATTATAGTCATATTGTAGGTTAAGGATCTCTTTTTGTCATCACCAAGTATCAACATCATCCTCAAGCATCCATAACACATAGTTTAGTGTCATTTAGTTGCATTTAAATCTTCCATCCTAACTTAATTGCACTTCTTTTATAAGTTTTGCATTCTCATCTTAGTTTAATTAATTCACATAGCATACTTAGCTTTCAATTTGGAATATACTTTGCCTCCTAATCACCTAGGTTGCATCCTTCATGTTTATCTTCATCTCTTAGCACTCACTAGAATCCTAGTTGCATCCATTTTGATTCTAGTAGCACTTTTCATATAACTCTTTCTCTAGGTTGTCATCTTGAGAATCAAGTGCTCTTCCAAGTGAGGGCCACCTTGAATCTTAGAGATCTTTAGAGATAGAGGACAATGAGGTGATTTTAGAGTTTTTAATCTATTCACGTGTTTTGATTTCTAACATCTAATGCAATGCTTCATTGGTGTGTTTGAAGTGTTTTCCCTCTTGTAGGGGGAAGACCACATTTCCAGCATACAATATCTAATTACATTTATTGACTCATTAGAGTAAAAACTACTCATTTAATTGATGATATCAGATCTATAAAGATAAGATATAGGCCAATTTTTCATCTCTTTATAAAAAATTACATGGATATACTCATTATTTTTACCTATACATTGCATTTTCAAGATATTATATTTATAAATAAGAAATTTATATTAAAAAAAAGTATCCATCCATATATATAAATTTAATTTATAAAATCTTCACTCTTTTAAATTATATATATTGATAATGCCTACCAATCATAGAATTTAGCACATCAAATCTATACATGCTTTCACTTACATTGACTAACAATGTTCATCCAACATCATCTACAATTAACCTTGTCTAAAATGTAATATGACATCTTAACTATATCGAGACATATATACATATAAAATAATCAATAATTAAAATCATTCCACAATAAAATTCTATTGACAAATACTTCATTTACATTGACTAACAACACCCATCCAACATCATCTACAATTAACCTTGTCTAAAATATAATATGACATCTTAACTATAACAAATCATATATAATCAATAATTAATATCATTCGACAATAAAAAAAATTTACACATGCTTTAACTAAATCTTCCAGTAAGATGTTTCCTTAATTAAATTTAACGTGTCAAATCAATTTAGTACGTTGTCTTTTCTATGACAAATGGTGCGATTAACATTATATAGATCTAGCATTATATAGATCTAACTTGTCAAATCTTTGTGTGCTTGAACAGTATCGGTTGGTAAAGTCTACCAATATCTAGATTGAGCATGCTTCAATTATATCTTCCAGAAAAGTCTATCCAACATGATGAAAGCACAGTTTACTAAAACCCTCTAAAAGATAATGTAAGAAAATTAGGTTCAAACATGTAGATTTTCCAAAGCGTGCATCATTATTTTAATATATATACAAATATCTATTTGTATAGATACATATGTATGTATTAGTTGGTTTTATGTAGAAAGCATCATTGATACATTTGATGTTCTTATGTAGAGTCATTAAAATGTATTTGATAATTTCGTTGATTAGTATTGTAAAGAATTTTGTAAAATTATACTTGAAAATAGGTTTTCTCAAAGTTCAAAAAATTGGAAAAAAAATCATTTCAATAATTAGTAAATAAAATAGAAGTGCAATTGCATCTTTTAAAACATGTTCAAAATTTAACGCACAAGAAATGGAATGGACACTTCCTCAAATTATACAACTAATTTTTATAAACCTGCGATTCTTGAAATTGGTGGATTTTTATGAAAAACTGAAGTGCTTTACAAATGCAACAAAATAAACTACATTTGACTCCAAAAAATTAAGAAAACCCTTACCAAAATGACTTGAAGGCAAAGAGTGACTAGTACATCACAAGTATTAAGTTGAAAACAGATCGATTATTATTATCTAGCATTTTATCTTTGACTTGAAATGTATATATTTTTTTTAATATCGAATCTTGTCCATACATCTAAAGGAGAAATGGTCTAAAATGGCAATGTGTGTGAAGGATAATCGTCTTTTTCATGTATAAAAAAATTGTATTGTTAAGCATTATTTTTTCATAGAATCGTACAATTGTATTTCAAGTTTAGTTCTTCTTACAGCTTTTGATTGTACTTATCTTCCCAAAGGTTTCAGAATGGGTCTTCACATTTCAAATTTTTAAATTTAAGAATGGCTCTATGATTAATTATATGAAAATATCATTTATGTAAGTGCACACACAAATAAATGTGTTTGTGTGAGAGAGAGAGAGAAAGAGAGGTTTTTCATGTCGAGGCTCATTATTTTATATTAGAAAATATCATACACACATATATACACACATTAAGTCAAACACATTATAGGGTATGCGCAGGCTCATGGTGTGCCAAAATAGGCCCTTAAGTGGCAATGAAATTTTAGAAAATCAGAGCTATGCAACTTGACATGAAAATTTGAATAAGTTGTGAACATTATTTTTAAAATATGTAAGAAGAGAATCTATAGAAAATTGAATGTAGTTTCTAAGCTAGTAGTTGTTTTTTGAAAAAAAAAATCCTATTTGATGAAAATTTCAAATTTCAATGCAGTGGTACTAAAATTTCAGGAAAAAGATAAGAAGTAGACGTATGTCTGACCACCCTAATCACAATCAAATCATAATATTTATGATATAAGTATTAGACTCATGTCTAGATGTGACACATATTTTTTTATAATTTTTTATAAAGTAAATAATTATTTATGAATTTGTTACTATAGCTTTTCAGAAATTCAAAAACTCTTACGTTTGATCACCTTAACTTGGTCAAAACCTTATGAAATTTAATTTTTTTAATTTTTCCCTATAGTAGATGAAGAATAGGATGTGATACATGTTTCAGATTCAAAAAATGTTATATCGTTTGAAAGTTATGAGTGTTTTTCAACTAGTCTATCAATCATGACTTTTGTCAGAATTCAATTAGAAAATAAATAATAATTATTTATTAAAGTCGAAATAAGACAAGCCTTATATTGTTGGAAAACTGAGAACTAAAAAACACATTTTTTCAGTTGTCTTTTTAGGCTTGTCACTTCCAAGCCCAAAGCATTCCCGAGCCAAAATTTCAAATTTGAAATTTGTACAACAAAAATCGGATATCCAGTACAATCTAACTAAATTCATTACCTAAATTTGCACACAATTAATCTAGTTTATTAATATATTAATATATAATATTTTAAAATATTAATTTATAAATAAATTAGTATATGATATTAGGGAGAGGGAGAGGGAGAGGGGGAGTGGGGGGGAGAGGGAGAGAGAGAGAGAGAGGGAGTGAGGGAGTGAGGGTGTGTGAGAGAGGAGGGAAGAGAGAGAGGGAGGGAGAGAGGGGAGAGAGGGTGGAAGAGAGAGAGAGAGAGAGAGAGAGAGAGAGAGAGAGAGAGAGAGAGATTATGGGTCCTATGGTGCCCTAAGGGGTCATATTGTGTCATACGACCCCTTAGGACACCATATAACCCCTTAAGACACCAAATTGTGTTGTTATGGGTCATATTGTGTCCTAAGGGGTTATATTGTGTCATATGACCTTGTTATGGGTCATATTGTGTCCTAAGGGGTCATATTGTGTCATATGACCCCTTTAAGACACCATATGACCCCTTAGGACACAATATGACCCTTTACGACTCTATACGGTGTCGTTATGGGTCATATGACCCCTTATGACACCATATGATGTCATTAGGGGTCATATGGTGTCCTAAGGGGTCATGGGACACCATATGACCCCTTATGACACCATATTGGGTCGTTATGGGTCCTATGGGGTCCTAAGGGGTCATATTATGTCCTAAAACCCCTTAGAACACCATATGACCCCTTAAGAAACCCAATTGTGTTGTTATGGGTCATATTGTGTCCTGAGGGGTCATATTGTTTCATATGACCCTTTTAAGACACCATATGACCTAGGTTAGGACACAATGTGACCCTTTACGAATCTATACTATGTTGTTATAGGTCATATGATCCCTTATGACACCATATGGTGTCGTTATGGGTCATATGACCCCTTATGATACCATATGGTGTCATTAGGGGTCATATGGTGTCCTAAGGAGTCATTGGACACCATATGACCCCTAAGGACAACATATGACCCCTTATGACACCATATTGGGTCGTTATGGGTCCTATGGTGTCCTAAGGGGTCATATTGTGTCCTACAACCCCTTAGGACACCATATGACCCCTTAGAAAATAATATGACCCTTTACGACTCTATATAGTGTCGTTATGGGTCATATGACCCCTTATGATACCATATGGTGTTGTTAGGGGTCATATGATGCCCTAAGGGGTCATGGGACACCATATGACCCCTAAGGACAACATATGACCCTTTATGACACCATATTGGGTCATTATGGGTCCTATAGTGTTCTAAGGGGTCATATTGTGTCCTACGATCCCTTAAAACACCATATGACCCCTTAAGACACCAAATTGTGTCATTATGGGTGATATTGTGTCCTAAGAGGTCATGGGACACCATATTACCCCTGAGGACAACGTATGACCCCTTACGACACCATATTGGGTTGTTATGGGTCCTATGGTGTCCTAAGGGGTCATATTGTGTCCTACGACCACATAGGACACCATATGACCCCTTATGACACCATATTGGGTCGTTATGTTTCCTATGGTGTCCTAAAGGGTCATATTGTGTCCTACAACCCCTCAGGACACCATATGACCCCTTGAGACACAAAATTGTGTTGTTATGGGTCATATTGTGTCCTAAGGGGTCATATTGTGTCCTATGACCCCTTAGGACACAATATGATCCTTTACAACTCTTTACAGTGTCGTTATAGGTCATATGACCCCTTATGACACCATATGGTGTCGTTAGGGATCATATAGTGCCCTAAGGGGTCATGGGACACCATATAATACCTTATGACACCATATGGTGTCGTTAGGAGTCATATAGTGTCCTAAGGGGTCATGGAACACCATATGAACCCTTATGACACCGTATTGGGTTGTTATGGGTCCTATAGTATCCTAAGGGGTCATATTGTGTCCTACGACCCCTTAGGATACCATATAACCCCTTAGGACACCAAATTGTGTCGTTATAGGTTGTATTGTGTCCTAAGGGGTCATGGGACATCATATGAACCCTAAGGACAACATATGACCCCTTACGACACCATATTGGTTCATTATGGGTCCTATGGTGTCCTAAGGGGTCATATTGTGTCCTACTGCCCCTTAGGACATCATATGACCCCTTAAGACACCAAAGTATGTTGCTATGGGTCCTATGGTGTCCTAAGGGGTCATATTGTGTCCTACTGCCCCTTAGGACATCATATGACCCCTTAAGACACCAAAGTATGTTGCTATGGGTCATATTGTGTCATATGGGCTCATATTGTGTCATATGAACCCTTTAAGACATTATGTGACCCCTTAGGACACAATATGACCCTTTACGACTCTATACAGTGTCATCATGGGTCATATGGCCCCTTATGACACCATATGGTGTCGTTAGGGGTCATATAGTGTCCTAAGGAGTCATGGGACACCATATGACCCCTTATGATACCATATTGGGTCGTTATGGGTCCTATGGTGTCCTAAGGGGTGATATTGTGTCCTACAACCTCTTAGGACACCATATGACCCCTTAAGACACCAAATTGTGTCGTTATGGGTCATATTGTGTTCTAAGGGGTCATAGGACACCATATGACCCCTTACAACACCATATTGGCTCGTTATGGGTCCTATGGTGTCCTACGGGGTTATTTTGTGTCCTTCAACCCCTTAGGACACCATATGACCCCTTAAGACACCAAATTGTGTTGTTAAGGGTCATATTGTGTCCTAAGGGGTTATATTGTGTCATATGACCACTTTAGGACATCATATGACCCCTTAGGACATAGTATGACCCTTTATGACTCTATACGATATCGTCATGGGTCATATGACCCCTTATGACACCATATGGTGTCGTTAGCGGTCATATGGTGTCGTAAGGGGTCATGGGACACCATATGACCCCTAAGGACAATATATGACCCCTTATGATACCATATTTGGTCGTTATGGTTTCTATAGTGTCCTAAGGGGTCATATTGTGTCCTACAACCCCTTAGGACACCATATGACCCCTTAAGACACCAAATTATGCCGTTATGGGTCATATTGTGTCCTAAGGGGTCATGGGACACCATATGACCCCTAAGGACAACATATGACCCCTTACAACACTATATTAGGTCGTTATGGATCCTATGGTATCCTAAGGGGTCGTATTGTTTCCTACGACCTCTTAGGACACCATATGACCCCTTAAGACAATGAATTGTATCATTGTGGGTCATATTGTGTCCTAAGGGGTCATATTGTGTGCTATGACCCCTTAGGACATCATATGACCCCTTAAGACACAATATGACCCCTTATGACTCTATACGGTGTCATCATGGGTCATATGACCCCTTATGACACCATATGGTGTGGTTAGGGGTCATATGGTGTCCTAAGGGGTCATGGGACACCATATGACCCCTAAGGACAACATATGACCCCTTATGACACCATATTGGGTCGTTATGGGTCCTATGGTGACCTAAGGGGTCATATTGTGTCCTATGACCCCTTAAGACATCATATGACCCCTTAAGAGACCAAATTGTGTCGTTATGGGTCATATTGTGTCCTAAGGGGTCATATTGTGTCCTATGACCCCTTAGGACACCATATGACCCCTAACGACACTATATGGTGTCATAAGGGGTCATATGACCCCTTATGACACCATATAGTGTCGTTAGGGGTCATATGGTGTCCTAAGGGGTCATATGGTATCTTAAAGGTGTTGTAGGACACAATATGACCCATAACAACATAATTTGGTGTCTTAAGGGGTCATATGGTGTTCTAAGGGGTTGCAGGACACAATATGACCCTTTAGGACACCATAGGACCCATAACAACCCAATATGGGGTCATAAGGGGTCATATGTTGTCCTTAGGGGTCATATGGTGTCCCATGACCCCTTACGACACCATATGACCACTAACGACACCATATGGTGTCATAAGGGGTCATGTGGTGTCCTAAGGGGTTGTAGGACACAATATGATTCCTTAGGACACGATAGGACCCATAACGACCCAATATGGTGTCATAAGGGGTCATTTATTGTCCTTAGGGGTCATATGGTGTCCCATGACCCCTTAGGACACCATACGATCCCTAATGACACCATATGGTGTCATAAGGGGTCATATGATCCATAACGCCACCGTATAGAGTCGTAAAGGGTCATATTATGTCCTAAGGGGTCATATGGTGTCTTAAAGGGGCCATATGACACAATATGACCCCTTAGGACATAATATGACCCATAATGACACAATTTGGTGTCTTAAGGGATCATATTGTGTCCTTAGGGGTCATTGGACACAATATGACCCCTCCCCCCCTCTCTCTCTCTCTCTCTCCTCTAATCTCTCTCTCTCTCCCCCCTCTCTCTCTCCCCCCCCTCCCCCCCTCTCCCCTAATCTCTCTCTCTCTCTCTCCCATAATCTCTCTCTCTAAAATATGAGTAATGAAATCGGATATTGGATATCCGATTTTTGCCACTGCCCTTAATGTGGCAACAGTAAAAAAAAGAAAGGTGGCAATGGGAATAATTTTTTGGAGCACAAATTTATACATTAAAATTGGATATTCGATATAATCCGATATCTAATTTTATTAGATATCCAATTTTTGTAAATAAAAAAGAGCCTCCCCCCTCCCCCCTTCCCCCCTCTCTCCCCTAGTGACAGATGATGATGGGTTCACATATCCTACATGTTTAGCTATTGTTGTGAGAACTTGGTTGCGAACATACATGATTAGAAAGAATGGCATACCTGCATTTGAAGACTATGAGAGACACAAAACCATTCTAATGTATTCACACCTTATTATAGCTACAAATGTCAAGTTGTTCAAGTATCAAGAAAAAATGAAGACCAAAGACCTATGGCTAGTGACTACTACTCATCATGAAGCAACACTGGATAATCTTAAGCAAAGAGATGAACCTTCAGGCATACTTGAGTAGTAGGTCTTTAATGGTGCCTTATTATTATTTTTTATCATGCATTTCATTTCAAATAATGATCATTAAACCTTAATGTTCAAGCTTGTTACGTGTATATTAAGGGTGTTCAAAATGCAGGTCTATTGATGATCATTTTTTTTGGCAACATGATTTTTACATGCACATAGCGGGTACACTCGATATAATTAGAAGGGATGTATTTTTGTAACATGACTTATTATCATGCATTTGATGAGCTTTACAATTTTTGTTATTAGACAACACTATTTGATAATTTTTGATGATATAATTATCGCAAAACCTTTATGCTCATGTAGGTCTTTTTTGATGATATACAACAGTATAGCATTATGATTTTTGCGTCAACATAGTGGCTTCTCTTGATATAATTCGAAGGGATGTATTTTTATGGTATATAATACCACCTTTTCATTTATTATCATGCACTTTAGTTGAAGTGATTATCATAAAGCCTTTATTTTTATCCATGCATTTTATGTGTAGACTAACAATTCTTAAAAATATAGGTTCATGCTAGATCATTCGTCGTTGACTAGTTTACCCTTAGTGATGGTACATATTCCTTTGTGCATTAATGAGATTAAATTTTGTGCATAAACACTAAGTCAAGTGAATGTATTGCTATTTAGAAATGACAATATCTACCATCATCTTCAACCATGCAGAGAAATGCAGTGAGAAGGGCTTTAATCAACATGCATCTTTCTTCAAAGTTATGCTTGTAGACTTTGCAGAGAAACTGGTAAGTTTCATAATTATACAATCTTTTATGTCTTAAAATGTTTCAAATGATCTATTTATTATTTGACAAAATAATTTGTATTAAGTGTTATAATTTGTTTCTTGTAGCACATTCATTCTGCATAAAAAGGTTGCTCATTTTGGTCTTCATTTATATGCAGGCATTGGTGTACGTAAGCTTTTCTCTTAGGACATGAGGATGTCTAATGCAAATGAAGTGGAATGTTGTATTTGTATATGGATATGAATTGATTTAACTTTGTTATGATGATATACAATGTCCATGAGCAAATTGGTTTAGTTATATTGATGATATACAATGTATATTACATGAGTACATTAGTGTAGTTGTATTGATAATGATGAAAAATCATGTTTGCATATTCCTTCATGGATGTCACATGCAAGTGTAATGGTAATTATGTGTATACAACATACATGGAAATATTGATGATCATTATGTGTCTATAGTGTAATGCTTGTTTATCTATAATTTTTCATTGAATAAGACTGACGATTTTTTTGCCAACCAAAAAAATGTTGCCCTAATAAAACCATAGGGAAACTTGAAAAACCAAGATAGGCTTTTGTAGTAACCCCTCTTGTGGCCCCGTAGGTTCAAATGAATCATTCACAAGTGCCACAGATTCCAAGTTAGGGCCTGTCAAAGTTTGACAATTTTAGCACTTAGGGTGCTCAAGGGACGACGCTGGTAGGGTATGAACCTGAGCGTTCGATCGAGTGGGGGGGGGGCAGAAATAGGAGCATGCATAGGGTAATAATGCCCAACTGGACATGTCAGAGTTGATGGTTCGTTATCCTGATGAGCAGATCAAGAAATTGGCCACACGACAACATTCGATTGAATGAGACTGACGATTTTTTCACCAACTGAAAAAATGTTGCCCTAATAAAACCATACGGAAACATGAAAAACTAAGATAGAATTTTGTAGGGACTCCTCTCATGGCCCCATAGGTTCAAACGGATCATTCAGAGGTGCCACAGATTCTAAGTTAGGGCCCGTCAAATTTTGACAATTTTTAGCACTTAGGGTGCTCAAGGGACGACGCCGATAGGGTATGACCCAGAGCGTTTGACCGAGTGGGGGGAGAAAATAGGAGAATGCATAGGGTAAAAATGACTAAATGGACATGTTGGAGATGACTGCTCGTTATCACGAAGAGAAGAACAAGAAATTGGCCACACGACAACATTTGATTGAATGAGACTTACGATTTTTTCGCCAATTGAAAAAATGCTGCCCTAATAAAACCATAGGGAAACTTGAAAAACTGAGACAGGATTTTTTAGGGACCCCTCTCTTGGCCCTGTAGGTTCAAATGGATCATTCGCAGTTGCCACAGATTTGGAGTTAGGGCCCATCAAAGTTTGACAATTTTTAGCACTTAGGGTGCTCAAGGGATGACGTCGGTAAGGTATGACCTTGAGCGTTCGACCGAGTGGGGGGGGGGGGGGGGAATAGGAGCATGCATAGGGTAATAATGCCTAATTGGACATGTTGGAGAAGACATTTTGTTATCATGATGAGGAGAACGAGAAATTGGCCACGCGACAACATTTGATTGAATGAGACTGACGATTTTTTTACCAACCAAAAAAATGCTGCCCTAATAAAATGGTAGGGAAAATTGAAAAATTGAGATAGGATTTTGTAGGAACCCCTCTTGTGGCCCTGTAGGTTCAAACAGATCATTCGCAAGTGCCACAGATTCCATGTTAGGGCCCATCAAAGTTTGATAATTTTAGCACTTAGGGTGCTCAAGGGACGACGCTGGTAGGGTATGAACCTGAGCGCTCGATCGAGTGGGTGGGGGGGGCGCACAAAATAGGAGCATGAATAGGGTAATAATGCCTAACTGGACATGTCAGAGCTGACGGTTCGTTATCCCAATGAACAGAACGAGAAATTGGTCACACGACAACATTCGATTGAATGAGACTGATGATTTTTTCACCAACTGAAAAAATGTTGCCCTAATAAAACTGTAGAGAAACATGAAAAACCGAGATAGTATTTTGTATGGACCCCTCTCATGGCCCCGTAGGTTCAAACAGATCATTTGGAAGTGCCACGAATTTTGAGTTAGGGCCCATCAAAGTTTGACAATTTTTAGCACTTAGGGTGCTCAAGGGATGACACCAGTAGGGTATGACCCCGAGCATTCGACTGAGTGGGAGGGAAAAATAGGAGCGTTCATAGGGTAATAATTCCTAACTGGACATATCAGAGCTGACGATTAGTTATCACGAAGAGCAGAACGAGAAATTGGCCACGCGACAACATTCGATTGAATGAGATTGATGATTTTTTCGCCAACTAAAAAAATGTTGCCTTAATAAAACCGTAGGGAAACTTGATAAACCAAGATAGGATTTTGTAGAGACCCCTCTCGTGGCCCTGTAGGTTCAAATGGATTGTTCATAGGTGCCACAGATTTTGAGTTAGGGCCCATCAAAGTTTGACAATTTTTAGCACTTAGGGTGCTCAAGGGACGACGTCGGCAGGGTATGACCCCGAGCGTTCGACTGAGTAGGGGGGTAAAATAGGAGCATGCATAGGGTAATAATGCCTAAATAGACATTTTGGAGCTGAAATTTTGTTATCACAACGAGCAGAATGAGAAATTGGCCATGCGACAACATTCGATTGAATGAGACTAACAATTTTTTGCCAACCGAAAAAATGCTGCCCTAATAAAACTGTAGGGAAAATTGAAAAAATGAGACAGGATTTTGTAGGGACCCCTCTCATAGCCTCATAGGTTAAATAGATCATTCATAGGTGCCACAAATTCTGAGTTAGGGCCTGCCAAAGTTTGACAGATTTTAGCCCTTAGGGTGCTCAAGGGATGACGCTGGTAGGGTATGACCCTGAGCGTTCGATCAAGTTGTGGGGGGGGGGGGGGGGGGGGGGGAAGATAGGACTATGCATAGGGTAATAATGCCTAACTATACATGTCGAAGCCAACGGTTCATTATCATGATGAGAAGAATGAGAAATTAGCCACGCAACAACATTCGATTGAACGAGACTGACAATTTTTTTGCCAACCAAAAAAATGCTACCTTAATAAAACCGTACGGAAAATTGAAAAAATGAGATATGATTTTGTAGGGACCCCTCTCATGGATCCATAGGTTTAAACGAATCATTTGCAGGTGCCATGGATTCTAAGTTAGGGCCCGTTAAAGTTTGACAATTTTTAGCACTTAGGGTGCTCAAGGGACGACACTGGTAGTGTATGACCCTGAGCGTTCGACCAAGTGGGGGTGTTAAAATAGGAGCATGCATAGGGTAATAATGCCTAACTAGACATGTTGGAGCTGACGGTTCATTATCACGACGAGCAAAACGAGAAATTGGCCATGCGACAACATTCGATTGAATGAGACTGACAATTTTTTTGCCAATCGAAAAACAGATGCCCTAATAAAATCGTAGGGAAAATTGAAAAACCAAGATAGGATTTTGTAGGGACCCCTCTCGTGGCTCCATAGGTTCAAAGGGATCCTTCGCAGGTGCCACAGATTTCGAGTTAGGTCTCGTCAATGTTTGACAATTTTTAGCACTTAGGGTGCTCAAGGGACGACGTCGGTAGGGTGTGACCCCGAGTGTTCGACTGAGTCAAGGGGAAAGTAGGAGCATGCATAGGGTAATAATTCCTAACTACACATGTTGGAGCCGACGATTTGTTATCACAACGAGCAGAACGATAAATTGGCCATGCGACAACATTCAATTGAATGAGACTGACAATTTTTTTGCCAACCAAAAAAATGTTGCCCTAATAAAATCATAGGGAAACTTGAAAATCGAGATAGGCTTTTGTAGGGACCCCTCTCATGGCTCTGTAGGTTCAAACAGATCGTTCACAAGTGCCACAGATTCCAAGTTAAGGCCCGTCAAAGTTTGACAATTTTTAGCACTTAGGGGGCTCAAGGGATGACGTCGGTAGGGTATGACCCCGAGCGTTCGACCGAGTGGGGAGGCAAAATAGGAGCATGTATAGGGTAATAATGAATTGTATTATATTGTTTATTAAATGAATTGTATTGTATTGTTCATTAAATGAATTGTAGTGTTCATGAATTGTATTGTATTGTTCATTATACAAACAACACTTATGATGAAATGAACTGTATTGTATTGTTCATGAATTTTACTGTTTTGTTCATTATACAAACAACACTTATGATGAAATGAAATGAATTCTATTGTTCATTAAATAACCATTATTAACCATTGTTAATTATTGGATTGAAGATTAAAGTTTTCCCTGATAACACCATGCACACTTGAGAAACAATTTATATGATCAAATATCAACTTCTGTATATATGAAAATGTCAAATGATTACAAGTGTATGTCCATACACAAAGATGGCATAAACGACAACTCAAACAAAATGTATGTCTATATACATGAATGTATGTCCATATACAAAATATACATGCCAACTAGACATGTAAGCATCCCAAAACTATCTATAACATCCTAAGCTATTGATGGATCATCAAAATCGATCCTCTTCGCTGCACTACTTGGCTATGAAGGATCCTGCACAAGAAAAAACAAACCACGATTAAGATTATATTATATAACTCACATTCGAAAAGTTAACATAAAAATGAACTATAAGCCAAGAATTCCCTGTACATATACACAACAAGTATATGAAACTATCAATCTAAGTCTAGATGTGTATAATCATTATAAGTTATTTAAACTATTCATTCAATCATATTTGCATTTAATTACCTTTCCCTTGTCTCCAACTGCACTACCAGATCCTAAATCACACAACCCCGCACTCGTACTGCTTGTACCCTACAAGGTAAAATAAGATATACATGCAAGTTACTACATAATCTAATTAATACCAATATAAATGATGAGCATGTATATACAATAAAATACAAACGACTAGGTGAAATAATATATGTACCGTAAAGCTATCAAGGCCAAATGAAATGGTCGTCAAGGTGCCCTCTCAGATCTATGTCGATTCCTCCTCGATCATCAACTGCTAAATAGACCATGTAAATAAAAATTAGTACTTAATATTATCTAGATTGTGAATATTTATTTAAAATATAGAATGAACTGTGAAAATACAAATCTTACCACTACATCATCAATGTATGATGAAGGTTCCTCCTTGCCTCTAGCATGCAAGGACTCTCTAGGGTATCCTCCAGTCTGTGTCATAACATCTGGTGCATCGTGCATCTCATGCACCTCATAATCTGAATTGTGCACAGGAGGATCAATAGGTTGAACAACTGGACCCAAGCATACGCGCCCACAAATGACACAAATATGGGGCACACAAATGTGTGGAGCCGAGGAGGACGTGTCAATGCCACTGGATGCACCGCTACCATCAAAAGTAGGCTGAGCTACTGACCCAGCCCGAGAAACCAAAAGGCTACTCAAAGAGTGAATAGCTGATATGGTCTGTGATGCCGCCTCACAAATGATATCTGGATGTTGCACTAGAGGTGGGGGATCAACAGGAGGAGGGGGGACATATGGGCCCTGGACTACTATGACTACCCTAGGTCTATTTTGGGGCATACCTAAACCCACACCCTCGAAAGGTTGGATGTCAAAGCAGTTCACATGTTTTCCTAAAACAAACTCAGCATACAATTTTTTGATGAAGTAGAAGGGGACATCAATATTGTTGTTGGGTAGTTTGTTGAAAACCATCCACCAATGATCCCAATTTTTTTTTACAATACCATCATTTGTGCACCATTTAGTAGAAATTTTTGTTTTTTTGGGGTCTACGGGTTGACTAGTGTTGGGATTCACAAACAATGCGGCGATAGTGGCTTTGGATATCTCAAGATCCTTGATCTCTTTATAGGACAAGCCATCCGCATATTGTTCCCTCATAGAATCTCGCCACAAAAGAGCGGTATTGTGCTCTTCGGTGACAGTTTCTATACTCTTTATGATTGACCTGAGGGGATCAAACATTGGGTTCAGGCAAGGGATCCTATGATAGACATCTGCAATCCCCCTCAATTGGTTCAAATTTTGTGCAATTAAATCGTAAATTGAGGGTGGGTTTGGAAAAGGAGGGTTTGGTTGTTGTGGTTGTGGTTGATCAATGTTTTCACTGTTATCCCCCATTTTAAACCTAATTGAATGTAAACAATTGAATTTAGTTAACAAATTTGAACAATTTTGTATTTGATTTAAAAAAACCTCGTTTTCAATGATAAATAAATAAAAAAATATACAAAAATTTGAATGAAAATGATGAAAAACAATAAAAATCCTACCTTCTAATGTATTTTTTAGCAAATTTGGGTCAAACACCCAAATATCGCGTCCAACCGGATATCGGATTCTAAAAAATCGTGCAGCCCGTGGGTTAAAAATAATTCATAGGCTGTCACAGTCCATTAATATTGTCTCAGAAAATCAGATATCTAATTTTTATACTTAAATTATTTTAAAATAACATTATATTATATAAAATAACATTATATTATATAATATAATAATATATTATATAATATAATATTATATTATATAATATAATAATATATTATATAAAATATTATTATATTATATAAAATGTATTATATAATAATATATTCCTCCATGAACGAGTAAAGTTATTTCGGCTTTGTTTTTTGCTACCAAGAATATGTTATTTTTTACGGGTGGAAAATCTAACGGCAACTGAATTGGTAGAGTCATCTTATTTGCTTGTCGACTAGCACTGGTATTGGAGGCTTTTCTTTTTATGAACCGATCATAAGGACATCATACCGGTATCAAAGCACTGGTACAACATAATCGAAAACTGGTTGTCGCAGCTCATCAGTGCTCCGACAATCAGATTCATGCTTCTCAGTCACCATGGTAACTGGTTAAGGGGGTTGGTTATTTTTGGTTTCCTTCGGTCTAATCCCGTCCAGTTACTCTCTTTTTGGCCCTTAAGAGACTCATTCTATGGGCAGTCCCTATTTATCTCTCCAGATCGGGTGGCTTCTTCCCATAGCCTCCTTCCTTCTTCTTCACTGTATCTGAGCAAGGATATAGAGTTTTCTTTGTGCTTCTTTCCCTATTGAGCTTTTGAATCAATTTTCTTATTAATATATATATCAGTGGCTTGCCACTTTTGATTAAAAGAATAAAAATATAATAATATATTATATAATATAATAATATATTTTATAATCTAATATTATATTATATATTATGTAGTATATAATATATAATATAATATAATAGTATATTATATATTATATAATATGTAATATATAATATATTATTATATTATATTATATATTATGTAATTTATTTTTTAATTTAAAATTACCTATAAAAATCGGATATACGATTTAATCGGATATCCAATATTATTCGATATCCGATTTTCTTAGGTGTTTACCATGCCAAGGTGTACTGACACCCAAGCCAAGCAAAGAGTCAACATGGATTTTCATGTTTTTAGGCAAGTGGAGAAGGCTATTTTTTTCACATCGCCACTTTTTGCTCCCCCCATGATCCTGCACTAATCCTATACAAAAAAATAAATTCAAAAAATTTATTTTTGCTAAGTCATATGCTATAGACTACCTAAATAAAAGGACATGCATGTTTTTTATTAAGATAAAACAAGTTTTATAGGGACCTGAAACACAAATCCAAGTACAGAAAAAGCAAAACAATAGCGAAAAAGGCCAGAACCAACAACCAAATACTAAAAGAAACAGGGGCAACACCCCACAGAGCCCAACTAAAAAACAACACTAAGACCCCGAGTAAACCAGCAAAATACTAAACAAGAGCTCCCATGAGCTCATAATTTTTCTCAATAATGTTCCTATTGATATCTTCCAGCTCCTCCATGATGCTCCTCATGGTACTTTTCTCTTGATTCCTGATCGTGGTCCTAGTAGACGAGCCTGCAGATACCTGCACCTTAGATCCCTATGGGTTAGTATCCAGGTTTTTCCTTTTAGATTTAGTAGTAGATGGAAAAATATTGTTGAGCAGTTGTGCTTTATGGATTGTGATTTTCTCATTCAACTTTTTAAGGCCTTTAACACTGTTATTCATTATTTTTTTACTGATCTCAACCAAATTCCTGAGACTTCCCTTTAGCTCTTCCATTCCTTTCTCCAAATTGGCGATTCTAGATTCATGCTCTATTTTCATGACTTTAACATCTTAAATCAATTGCAGGTCAATATCCGCCATTTCATTTTTACTATTTTTCAGGGTCCACCTGGTTCAAGTTGAGGGGGGATATCCAACTTAATCTCCTTATCCCCTTTATAATTTATATCCACATACTTCCCCACCTTTAGAATTTTAAAGCTATCATTACCCATCTCTCATGGTTTGGAAATAGGGTTTTTGTTCTTTTTGGCTGCATTTTTATGTGGGGTTTACTCTTTATGTTGTTGTCAGTCCTAGGAGTGACCTTCAAGGGGGGGGGGGGGGTGGCTCTTCATTAGAGGGCCTATACTGTGGTTCATCTTCCATCCCTTGAAGGTCACACCAATCTATATCCATCTCACTCGACACTCTCTCATCCTAAATTTCGGTATCCAACACAACATGCACATTAGGACCAGTCGAGGGTTTTCAGTTACTTTCAATTTTGTAGGTTGGTGAAGGCTTAACTTCATCAATTTTAGCATACTCCATAATAACAAGGATAAGCCCCTCATGTAAAATAGGATTTTCACTACTTTTTGCATGATTATAAAGGCCATGCTCCAAAGAAGAGAGAAAATAAATTGACATAGTGATTTTCCGATCATGTCTAAAATGGTTCAAAATAGTAAAATGATAAGAAAAAATATTGCCAAAATGACCATCCAAGGTAGTGTACCTCATAATCACCTCCACAACATCTGCCCAAAGGCTCATCAGGTCTTTTCTATTGTAGCCCCCATTTGTCATTTTACTAACTCCGTATCTTTTGCTCTACTTATCTTGGGGAGTAAAAGCCTGATGGAGAACCATTAATCAATATAGAAAACTTGGGGGTAGAAATACAATGATTCACCAATCGTATGAAGTGAGCAATGAAACCAAAATCATGAAGCATTCTAATCAGAAACAACCAGTTCACCCTATCATAAGCCTTGAGAAAGTCCAGCTTCAACAAAAAACCAGGCTTCTTATTAATCAATAGAGAATGGATGTTCTCATGGACAAAAATAATAGAGTCCAAAATTTGGTGTCGCGGGACAAAACCATTTTGTTGTTCCGAAATTAAAAAAGGAAGGACCTTTTTCAGACAGAGAACCAAAATTTTGGAAAAAATTATAGATAGAATTACAGAGACTAATGGGTCTGAACTCCTGGAAGCAACTGGCATCTGGCTTCTTGGGGATCAAAACAATGAAAGTGGCATTAAGCTCTTTAAGGAGCAACTGAGAGCCAAAAAAATCATTAGTAGAATTGCCAATGTCAACTCCAACAATGTTCTAGAAAAGCTAAAAGAAAAACATAGGAAACCCATCATGTCCCAGGACTTTATTCCCAAAATAAAAAACTGCCTCCCTAACCTCCTCAAGAGAAGGAATTTTTGTGAGATCTTTATTCATCACTTGTGAAAAACTTATCAGGATTTATTTGAGATTCTCATCTTGCACTTCTATACCCAGAGGACCTTCAGTAGCCAAGAGGGAGGAAAAGAACCGAGCAACTTCCATACTCATCTCCTCCTGCTTGTTGACCCAAGAGTTGTTAGCAGATATCCTCTTAATTCTATTGGAAGCTTTGTGTTTTAGAGTACTCATATGAAATAATTTGGTATTCTAATCACTACTTTTGAGCCAAATATCTCTAGATATTTGTTTCCAGTATTCCTCTTCTTTGGATATAATGTCATGGAGTTTCACGAGGATCTCCACTTCTCTGTCCATGGTATGGGGGTCATAGCCAAAATTCTAGATCTGCAATTGAATATCATCAAGCTCCCTTTTCAAAGCATCTTTCATCTGAAAAATCTTCCCAAAAGAATATTTATTTTATTTCTAGACATTAGCTTTAATGTTGGCCAATTTTTTAGACACTCTGAATAGTCGTACCTTGGATGTTAATGTCCCACCATTCTTTAATTACGTCATACAAATCAATATTAAGGTTCCACATCTTCTCTAACTTGAAGGGGAAAGTCTTTCTCCTAGTTAGGGAAGAAACACTCAAAGCAATCGAGAAGGGGTTAGAACCAATCATGTATAAAGAGAATAGACACCAAGAAGAGTCCAACAACCAATCCAGAGATATGAGGCCTCTATCCATTCTGACTTGCATAAGATCTGAGCCACTTTGTCTATCTGACCAAGTAAACTTAGTCCCACCAAGATCAAGGTCTAACAATCCGAGAAAATTGATCATATATAATAGATCTTGTTTACTATCTTCAACAATCGGGGCCTCACCCAGCTCCTCCAAATAAAAAATAGGGGTGTTGAAATCTCCCATCAAGATCCACTTATCATTGGGAAATTTCTGCCTCGCATTCCCAATAGAAGACCACAAAGACTTATCATCAAGATCCACTTATCTAGCATTCTTACCATTAGGAGCATAAATAATGGAAAGAATCCAAGAAGAGACATCGACAAGATTACTAAATCTTGTGGTAATGTGATTAGGGCTAGTCACAATAACTGATCCTTGAACCAGTTAGGGATTCTACAATGTAGCAATACCTCCAAACACACCATCAACACCACAATCTTTAAAGGCCGCTAATTTCATTTTTAAAATTTTATTAGACATCATCTTAGTCTTTTGAACTAAACAAATCCTAGGTCTATGATCCCTCACCAGATTAGAGAGAAGATCATGCTTATGGGGGTGGTTCAACCCCCTTATATTATAGGAGATTACCTTCATTTAGTAGAGGCAGGGGAGTCAATGCCCATTTCCATTAAGGGTCTCTAAGAGTCATCTACAATCTAAGCCTTTCTTTGCTTATCCCTATTGAAAAGATTCGGGTGTCTTCCCACTCCTCTTATTTTTGAGCCACAATCAACTCTCTATCTATTCCTAGTCTTAACCCCAATTGAACCCTATATCAAACCATTTCCAGATGGGGGAGGTGAGCTATGCCGATGATTCTGATATTTGACTTAAATAAAAGTATTTGCATCCTTGGATAAAGGATCTTTGTCCAAATTTAAAGTAGTTGGGGACTTCATTTGCACCAAGTTATAGATAGAGGTCTCCTTCTGCACAACCTCAAACTAGGAACTCAAAGGATAAGAGGAATTACCCACATCCACCATCAACTTGATAATTTTCTCTTTCAAAGAAGGAGAATCCAGGGTCCCTGAAATCACAGTCTCACCCTTATCCTCCACAGTTGGACAAATATCATCAACCACAGCTTACGACAAATGATTATCTTGAGTCAAATGGTCAGGCTTCTCAGCTTGAGAAACATTCACAAGATGAGAAATGGCTTGATGAGCATCATCAATCACTCCTTGCATCAACTGGCCAATCTTCACCAAGTTTCTAAGCTTCTCAACAAGAGGGACCGGTTCAAAATCTTTTTTTCCTCTAGAATTTTTTGCAAGTTTCTTCACAGGACAATCTCTCGCCCAATGTCCCACCTTCTTACAATGAAAATAAGAAAAGGGAATGGATTCATATTCCACTTTTTGGACCCATTCACAAAAATTCGTGCAAAGACCAATCTTTGTTTAGTAGCCATCATAGGGTCCAGGGACAAAATCTCCCCAAAATAAGTAGCCAACCCATTGAAAATTTCCTCATCCCAGTATTCCAAGGGGAGGCTAGAAAGTCAAAACCCAAATGGGGGACTCATTACACTCTCAATCCTTGGGGTTAAAACCTAGATCCTATTTTTTCAATGCCAGGGAGGATTTACCCAATAAATAGGTGTTACAAGTGTGGTTTCTGTTGCACCAAAAGATTGACATGTTAATGCCCAATACAACCACTAGACTTTTAGAATCCATAAGAGACAGCTAAGCCATGTCACAAACATGAGCGTTGCACTGTACAACACAAGGAGACCAAGAGTGCACACCTTAGAACAATCCCCCTAACACAAGTGAGGGGTTTGAACCTTTGACCAAGCTTTGATACCACTTGTCACAAGTGTGGTTGTCATTTTTCCAAAGGATCGACATTTTAATGCTTGATACAACCACTAGACTTATAGAATCCACAGGAGGTAGTTAAGCCATGTCACAAACCTAAGCACTACACTACACAACACAAGGAGACCAAGGGTGCACACCTTGCAACACTAGGGGTCCCCCAAACAACAAAGATTTTAAATCTTCATCAAAATTGAAAGAAAAGGAAAAGATGCCATTATCCATGGCAACCACTTCAACTTGGCCTTTATCTTTCCATTTTATGGCTACCTAGGCATGAACAGATTCATTCTTGGGATGAGGTCCCACAAATTTACCAACCAGAACAAAAGCCATATTGGCCAATATTTTCTCCACAATACAATCTGGAATCGAAATAGAACAAACCCTAGTGTCAGGGTATCAATAGTGGGACACTGCAGAGATAGACTTACCTTTTGGGCACACACCAAAGAGGTCTGACCACTTCCTAATACAGTCAGAAGTTGAAGAAGAGTCCAACCAATTGCCAGATTCCCTAGGGCCTTTAGAAACATGCGAAACTTTAGGCTGGTCGGATGATGAGGCATTACAACACATTGGAACTCATAGAGTCATGCCATCCCAAACATCATTATGTCCCCATATGCTTTTCCACCTGCATCCTCATCTCCTGAGATACCAACCACATTCCCTCTACCATTTCTGCAACTTCCTTCTTGCTGGAAATTCAAAGTTTCCTCCCCTCCATCACTCCCTCCTACTTTCCATTCCAACATTTATTAGTTTAAAAGGACATGCATGTTTGTTAATACATTAGATTGGTATTTAGTATGGACAATGACATACATTCCATCCCCAAAAAGTAACCAAGGCACACATTTTCACATTCATAACAATCAAAATTATAATAGAAATAATAACTATGAGCTTAATCTTATATGAAGCTATGATAATTCACCAAAACCATGGTGGAAAGGAGAATCCTAATGATGGCATGAATATTGGTTTTGTGTTAGTGCTTGTTTTAGCTTTTCCATCCATATGCTCTTCCGTGATTGTTTTCTGAGAATTAGTTATACATCTACTTGAATGCACTTGGGTAACACCCACAAAATCCATTGTGATAGAGTATCTAGGCTAAAGAATACTTACCATATCCACAAATAGAGCATGTTGTTTATATGCAATAGTTTAATGGATTTCTCAAACACATTTAACTATCCAATTTTTTTATTTTCTATATCAATATATTTCTCTTTTTCCTCTCTTTCTAATTGAATTTTTTATGTTGCTCCTTTTTCTATTCCTTTTCATCTCATTTTCCTACTATTGAATTTATCTTTCAATTTTTCATCACTCCTTCAAGTCTCTAGAAACAATTCACAAAATCTCTCTCTTCAATATGTTATATACTACTTTGCTTCAACTCATAGATTTCCTTCTTTCTTTCATCTTACATGTAGTCATGTTTAGTGATAAGTTGAGATTGATTATTGAGCCAAAATCTATTATCTACATCTTTTTTCCTTCACATATATTTTATATCTAGGGAAATTGAAAATTATTATTGACCCAATAATTACCCAACATGTTGTATATAAAATTAATTTCTTAAATTGAATATATATTATATTTGACTTCCTCCTTTTGATGGATAATTGAATCAAATTTGTGGGCCTCTATCTATATAATTATAGTTTCTATTGTTATTTTCTTAATCTACCCTATTGGTTAATGAAGGATTTGAGGTATCCTTCACTCGATAAATAGACAATTTAAGAAATTATTTAATACCTGAACCACTCTACCCTTAAAATAGATGTTTGAATTTTGCTTCAATTTAATCTTGGCCCTTTCCAACATTTTCCTCAAAAAAATTTAGTTCCTCCCAATTCTACAAATTTCTCCCTAATTCCTAATCTCTAGAATCAACATAAAAGAGTCTTATTTGAATATCTATTCATTATTTTTGGAATATATAAAAAATAATTTTCTCATTAGTAAAATTAAAAGGAATACCAATGTTTATTTCCCCCTCCAATAGCCATGATGGTTGGTTTGGATTGTTACAAGTGTGGTTGTTGTTGCACCAAAAGATCACCCTTTTAATGCCTGATACAACCACTAGACTTATATAAGCCATAGGAGGTGGTTAAGCCATGCCACAAACCAGAGATTTGCATTGCACGACACAAGGAGACCAAGGGCGCACACCTTGCAACAATCCCCCCCAACGCAAGCAGGGATTTGAACCTGTGACCAAGCTTTGACACCACTTGTTATAAGTGTGGTTGTCGTTGCACCAAAAGATCAAACTCTTAATGCTCGATACAACCACTAGACTTATAGAATCCACAGGAGGCGGTTAAGCCATGTCACAAACCTGAGCGTTACGTTGCATAGCACAAGGAGACCAAGGGCACACATCTTGCAACATGGATTAGTTGGAAGACTAATCCCCTCTTCCCTCCAACACCCATGATGGTTGTGCCAACTTGTTAGGAAGGATAAGTCCCTCTTTCTCTCAATTATGTTGACCTACTTCAAGACAATCATTTATATAATTATAATTTAAAAAATAGTATCTTGCATTAATAAATTCTTTATTAAATTGGTCAAGTGCTTTCATGTATAATATTCCCCATTTTATGATTTAGTTCTAACTTATTCAAGTCTATATATATGGTAAAACACCAAAAATTAAGAATATTCTCCATAGAAATATAAAAAACATTAGGTTAGGGGTATATGCATGAAGTTGTTGTACCAAAAAGGTGACAAATTCATTTTTTCAATAATATGCCATTTGGTGTGCACCAAATAAGGCACCCTCCCTATTTAGCATGTTCTGAATTCAAAATGTAAATTTAAAAATCTGAAAAATGTTGAAGCAACTTCATTTCTGCATGTAACCTACATCCTCAAACGTTTTTTGCTCCTTCAAATTGTGCTCACCAAAGGAGAAGGGTACCTTTTTCCATTGAAGTTGTCAAATCTTTGCAAAATACCACCATAATGCCGATGAGGTTGAAGAGGTATGTATTTATGATTTCTCAATGTCAATAGATTTTATTAAATTGTAGAATGAATTAGGTTTTTTAATTTTCTTTTTTAAATTCTAGGAATTGAAATTCCACCCCAAAATGTTGAAAACTCTCAATCACCTAGTCATGAAGACCCTCCTAAAGAAAAAGCACATCAAATACCTCTTGTAATCCCTAGACATCCCCTAGGCACATAAGAAAACATATTATTAGGAAAAATAGAAAATAACCAAAAAGAGCTCGAGGAATTGATCACAAGGTGAAAAGATCGTGTTGCAACAAACTCTAATTGACAACTTTCTTATTTGTTTCAACCTATTGTATCTCATGTAGCATCGCTGAGTGGAAAAATCAATTTTTGGTCCACTAAAAAGGAAGATTTTTTTTTATAATTTCATATAATCAAACTATCGTATGAGGGAGTCAAGAAAAAGAAAATTAACAAGTCTGACTTCTTTGCACTTTTCATAGGTCCCCTCAAACCAATTAACCTTTACGACCTAGATGTAGGAATTTCCTTATCCATTAGTGTCATCGCGAAGGGATTAATAATAATTTTTGGGATAGGTGGTTGATGGTTTTTTATCAGCCTCCATGTAATAATTATGGGGTACCTCAATTATTGTTGAGGAAAATCTATTGTGATTTTGTCCTCAACAAGATATCAAACTATTTTGACTATCAATATTTCTAGGGTAGAGGTGCAGGCTCCTCACATGACATAGTGGGGGCACAACGAAATAAAAAACTAGCATTGAGACCCTTGGCTAGACCAATGGTGGAGCATCCCATTATTCCTTCCATTGTGAAGGAGAGTGTTGAGCTCAATACTTTAGACTCCTCTAGCTCACTCACTTATACCCCTATAGTATGTCAGGCCTCTAGTAGAGAGTGATGTGGGCATTATTCTAGGCCTCAAGTTCCATATCACTTTTGTTAATCTTGTCCAGGTCTATTTGCACTTATGATCCATATACGGAGCATGCGCATGCACAATAGACGTCTACTAGAGAGGACATTGCCATGACAAAATCTTTATTGAATGAAATATTCGGCATTGATACTCATGTAAATTTTTGCAAGTTCATTTAATCATGTTTAATAAATTTAATTGTGAAATATAAGAATAACCAAATTAGTTCAATGATTATCATCGACATGCTTTCGCCCAGGTAATCTTTATTCATTAATGGTGTTGTCAAATAATTATCGATAGTTTTGGTAATTGAACAACATTTATTGTTTCATTTTTAGTTGTTGACATCAACTACTCCTCCTAGTGCTTGCGCTACATTAGAGCATGGTGTTATTGCAGTATTAGAAAGTTTAGTTGCTTTGATAAAGGTATGCAACAAATTAGTAAATTTCACACTATATTTGTTCTTTGACAGTTTATTATTAAAAAATATTATTGATAGTTGTATGTAGTTCAATTGTTATCTTGATGCTTGTTGTAGGGGCTTGTCACCCTAGATCATGAACTTTCCCCTATTATGGATGAACATCATGATTATTTGTATGCAGTAAGTGATTATTCCATTAAATGTCATTCTAAAATTCAATTTCTATATATATTAAAATCTATATTGTTTATAGTATCAAGTGGAGCTCTAGAAAAGTCTAGAGAGAAGGATGGGTGAGTGCACTCGAAAGACACCTACATCATACACATCTCCTAACAATCAAAGGAAGTTGGTGATCTGTTTCCTTCCCCTAGTGGGAAATGATTAGACTAGGGTTCTTTATTGTATGCCTATGTGGAATTTTTTAACACATATTTTATATTATCGACATGTTACATTCTATATCCATATGGATTTTGGCAAAGCCAATATGACTTTATTGAATTTTTTTTGACTTTTATCAGCATATAGAATTTATTGATTTATTGATTTTTGGTTAATGTAAATCCTTTTTACCACTGTTATCCATAAGTGCACTATAAATGAGTAAATAAATAATTACAGAAAGTTAATAAATTATTTATTAAATAAAATGCGAAGATGGCTTTGAGATTTTCGCTGCGAAAACTATCGGACCTCGAGCAATAGAAATGGTTTTTTGAGTGAACTAAGTATGCGGTCTTGGCTTGCAACCCAGGGAACTAGGCTCCCCTACCTCAGGCTAAGTCTAAATGGAAGATGGTGAAATATAGGAGGTATCAGAGGGTAGTAGTGAAAGATCTTCCATTTTTTGGAAATGGTGATCAAGGTAAACAAAATACCCGTCACCAGGGAGGCTCTTTCAAGCCGTTTATCTCCAACAATTTCAACCATTTGCAGAAACTTGAGGAAGGTTTTATAAAACTAGCTCCTTGGGTCAAGCCACACACAAATAATGATATAGGTAAAGGAAATAAGGATATCTGGAGGTCGGGTGGTAATCATACCAAACCTAGGCCTCTCGTGGAGGAGGACAAGAAAATCGCGCCTCCTCCCAAACCCTCTTTGGCTAAGCCGAACAAGAATATGAGCCCTAATTCAAAAAAGGTGAATGTTTTAGAAATCAATGACATTTTGGTTGAAAGGATTCAACAATATTGCAAAGCATTTGGGGTTTTTACCAAATGTTGCAGACTTGGAGTCCCATCAGAAGCAATTGTAGACTGGTTCAAGTCTTCCTTCAACTGGATGGTAAGTATGAATTCTTTATATTGATTGTGGAAATTCAAGGCACAAGGATGAATTCTTAACAAGTAAATCTCCTATTTTAAAGGCTTTTATTTTAAATTTTTAGAATGGCAACCTGCTTTCAATCCAATTAAATTAAAATCTTTCAAAATAGATAGACCGATTATGATCCCTAACTTACCGGTAGAATTAATGGACATGAAAATTATTAGGAAAATAGGTAATCACTTAGGAAAATTTGTAGAGATTAGTGACAAAAATAGGAAGTATTCTAATTGTCCATTGATAATTAACATTGATATTAGTGTGAATTCACTCAGCCCCATTGAAATCAGAACTAGGGAGTTGTCTTTTGCAATCTACCCTGAAGTTTATAAAGGGTTTCTAGATGTAGACTTGGCATCTGAACCGGTCTTAGAATTTCCTCCCTCTCAAACAAACCCAAGAGTAATTCCTAAATTGGATATCTATCTCAATTTGGAACAAGGAGGGTTGGTGATCAAGGAGAACCCTTTACTAACTAGGAAATTTGATGGGGTGGAAGAGGGGGAAATTATAGGGGATCAGAGTAGGGATGAAGGGAAGAATCCCTCTCCTTTTCCATCTCATGACGAAATGCTGATGGATAAGCAGGGGAGGGTTGCTAACTCTAAGGTAGTTAAATCTCAAGTTAGTGAGGGTGGACCCATTCCTAATTCTAATGATCGGAAGGGTGGGGAGAAGGGAGTATTTTCTCTTATCCCTGAACTGGTTGCTGGTTAGGATGTCCAAAGCAATTTGGGAGATAATGGCTCCTCCCAACTGATGGATGCCCCCAATAGTCTGGATAAGGCTGAACAAGAGGAAGATTTGGCTCGCAAAGAGGAAGAGGTAAATTGTAATATAAACTATTTATGTGACTCAGTCACTGAGGATATTATGGAGAAATTGTTTGATAAAATAGTAGATAAGGATGAGCTTGAACTTCAAAAAAGATTTCTAAGAAAAGGGATTATGAATTTTACTCATCCCCCTAAGGTCTCTGATATGGAGACCCTTATTATAGAATTAAATAACAAAGAAAATGGAGCCTTAGGAATTGAACTATGGGATGGAGAAAAATACACTCTAGATTGTGCTAAGCTCTACAAAAGAGAGGCAAGAAATCCTTATCAAAGCTGAGAACTAACGATGGTATAGCGAAAGGTTAGGTTAAACTCATGGACATATTTCATGCAGGGAAGGGGAAGTTCCTTCCCACGACACCATGAAAGTAGTATCATGGAATGTTAGGGGTTTAAATGCCCCTAACAAACAATGGATAGTCAAATGCTGCCTATCCATCTATAGTCCTGATTTAGTTATGTTACAGGAAACCAAATTAGAGAATGTTGACTTAGCCTCCTTTGGAAAACAACTAGGCTTCAGACATATTACAGGGGCTCCAGCCAATGGAGCCTTTGGAGGTTTGGCTATTGTTTTGGATCCACGCAATATTAGATTCTCATTATTAGAGTCTCGAAGCAATTGGATGAGTGGCAGGGTTACCAGCATGAAAAACAAACTAGATTTTGTCATTATTAATGTGTATGGGCCAACTCTAAATGAGGATAAAAAGAGAGTTTGGAAATAAATCAAGGATTTCACAAATTCCCTGGATCAGTTTTGCATTTTAGGAGGCAAATTTAATGCAACTATGAATCAACATGAGAAACGAGGAGGCTTAGGTAAAAAATCTCGAGCAACTTTAGACTTTGTAGATTGGGTCCATCGATGTGGCTTGATAGAGATCAATATGCTTAAAGATGATTTTACTTGGAATAATAGAAGGTTAGGTTTTAGTAATATAGCAGAAAAACTAGATAGGTTCTTTGTTATGGGTAGTCTCACTAACTTCCCGTATACCTTAGAAGCCTCTATTTTACCTTTCTCGGGATAAGATCATTTCCCAATCCAACTTGGCATTCTGAGGGAATTAGGACCAAAAAGATGCCCTTTTAAATTCGAGCATATGTGGCTGAAAGATGATAATATCCTTAAGCTCCTTGAGGACTGGTGGAATGAGGTAGAGGTTTTTGGGTCTGGGATCTATAAGGTAGTCAATAAAATTAAGATAATTAAGAAGAGGCTCATTCTTTGAAATAAGGAGCATTTTGGTAATATTTTTGACAAGAAGGCCGAGGTGGAATCCGAGTTGGTAGAGGTAAATGAAGTGGTGATGAGACATGGGATGGATGAAGCTTTGTTTCTAAGAGAAAAGAAACTCCTTGAACAAGAAAATATTCTTGCAAAAGAAGAGGTCTTCTGGAAACAAAAATCTAGAGAGACGTGGTTGGATGAGGGTGACAAGAATACTAAATTATTCCACAATAGTGTGAGATATAGGAGAGTCATTAACCGAATCTCTAAGATTAAGATGAGTGATGGCTCTGAGGTGGATGATCCTAAAATAATTGTGAGGGAGGTTGTAGACTTTTTCTCCCTTATTCTCAATTTTGATTGGAGCCCTCATTGCTCAGACCAAGACAAACTTATTAAATGTATTCCAAGATTACTTAGTAATGAGAAAACCTATAATTTGAGTGCTAATTTCTCTTTAGTAGAAGTAGAAGTGGCTCTTATGTAGATGAGTCCAGACAAATCCCTTGGTTCGGATGGCTTTCCGACCAGTTTCTTTAAGAAATATTGTTCCTTCATAGAAGAGGAGGTGACGGTAGCTCTTAAAGGCATGAGGAACTCAGGTAATATCCTCAAAGAAATTAATAACACTTTTCTGACCCTTATCCCGAAGAAGGAAAAACCTGAGTTATTTGATGAGTAGACCCATTGCCTTGTGAAACACCATCTATAAGATTTTTACTAAAACTTTAGCTAATAGGCTTCAGAAACTCCTTCCCCTTTTGATGATCATCTCTAAATTTCCTAGCAATCTCTCAGAGATGACTTTCTGGGATGAGAAGATGAGATGCAGATGGGTAGGTATGAATATCCCTCCCTTTGTAGGAGTTAGCAATTCTAACAAAAAGGAGTTAAGAGAAGCCTGTAAATGGATGGCCCCTAAAAAAGGGTGGGTAAAGCTTAACTTTGATGGAGCCTCTCATGGGAATCCAGGTCCAGGAGGAATTGGGTGTTGTTTGCATGATGAGGCTGGTAAGGAACTGGCTAAGTTAGCCAAACCTATAGGGATTGAATCTAATAATAAAGAAGAGATCTTAGATTTAGTTGAAGGTCTCCTCTTATGTCAAAATAGGGGTATCAACAAGCTCACCATTGAAGGAGATTTGGCTATTATTATCAATGGCCTCAGAAAAAGGTTCTCTACCTAATTGGAAGTTGAATGCGATCTTGTCAAGAGCTATTAGCCTAATCAAGGAGTTCAATAAAATGACCTTCAATCATATCTATAGAGAAGGTAACTTCCAAGGCGGGTGAATTAGATAATGTAGGAGCTGATGGTCTTTTCATAAGTTAAGAAAGAGCCCTCCTCCTTAGTATCAGTTGTAAGGTTTAGACTCTTTGGCTTCTGGTCTCGATTAGCTTGGCTTTGGGTTCTCCTCAAGGATTGTCCCTTGACCTTGCTACCCCTTTTAAGAGGTTGATAGTATCTTCATTCTAAGATGGTTAAGTCTAGACCAAAGGTGGTAGAATGAGTTAATCTAGCATCTCATTAAGCCTACATAGTTATGATGGATTTTAGAGCTCGCTCCTCATCTTGACTTCTCCGATTATAATTGAAGGTCTTTGGGATAAATTCTCGGTGCTTATATTCATATATATTCTTCTTATATAGTCTTTTACATTCTTTCTCGGAGCCTTATAAGATTTTATGTCTATAGGTATATATGTTTATATGGATATGCATATATATATAGACATACATACATACATGCATACATACATACATACATACATACATACATACATACATATATATATATATTTCTATATCTATATTTATATATATATATATATATATATATATATATATCTGTGTGTGTGTGTAGATGTATATGTATTAATACACACACGTATATATATATATATATCATATACCGATAGGCATAAAGGATTTTGATGCTTTGAGTCATGCAATTTTAGTAATAGTTGTATATGTTATTGTAGGGATGAATTTTGTAATATTTATCTTTAGATATTCTCCATGTTTTTAGGGGCAGCCAGATGACGTTGGATACATTTATTAGGATATCTTATTGCCAGCAAAATCCCTCAAGTTGTGCCATCTTGGAGGCATACTTGGGATTGATGATTTGACTTCCCTTTCCGTGAAATCCAGCTAATGCCAAAGAACCCGCTCATCTAGTGATGGTGATATTTATTACCTTGATCCTAAAGGTTGCTTAAATTGCATCATGAACCTTCATCCCTACTCCTCTGACACTCTTTAGTGATCATATCAGTCCTTCATCAACAAAGACGAGCTGTATTTCTCGACGCCTTTTAACTCTAGATTATTATAAGTAAAGGCTTGTTTTGAGTTCTTGGTTATTTGAGAGTGTTGAAGCTCCCATGGATACTCTGCTAAGACTAATAGGGATCAAGCAGAAAATGGCTTTTGTAGGAGAAATTAAGGAGGAAAGATTGAAAGGCATTTTGGTCTTCCTGAATGCCCCGGTTATCAGGGTGGTCATGAAAATCCTTGGGGATGAATATATCTCGAATGTTGACCACACTAGGGCTAATTCAAACATTACCGCTATGTTCTTGGTGGTGGCTATGCATTATGAGAAGAATAAGGATGTAGTAATTAAATTATGTAAAAAGGTCTTCAAGAAAGAATTGATGGGAGAACTAGAGCGGGTGATTGTCAATATCTATGAGGAGCTAACTGTTCTGAAGCCTCACGATTATGACATTCTCATTCGGATGAACAATCGGGTGCCTAGATATCCAATCCTGATAATTGAGGATATAGGCACCTTTGAAGCCTATAACCTGACTAGGCGAAGGAATTTTTTCTTTCTTATTTGGCTTCTGTAGGTTAGGAAATCGGCTTGTAACAGGTGGTTGGCCAACTATTTGGAAGCTGAAAACATTGAAGTGATCCCAGACGACATGGACATCCCTCCCACCCCCATCTCCAGCCCTGTTAATTCTCCAACCAGCTCAGAGGAGAAGGTTTCAGAGGAGCGGGCAAGGAGATGTCGGGCTAGATAGATGGGTGCTTGTCACAGGTTTACCCTATCGCCACCTTTGGACTCTTAAGGGTTTATAGTTAAACTTTCATCATATTTTTTAGACTTATCTTTTAAAGGACTTATGGATCCTTAGTTAATATATGCTCTATCTTTAGTTATGATTTTCTCTCTTTAGTTTGTTGGTACCCTTTTTCATTTCTTCCCTATAAGGTCTCGTCACTGTATTATTTTATGGATCCTGCTTATGGGTTTAGTTGATTATGTTTGTCATCTTAGCTTCTTGAAGTTTTTTTAGTTCTTGGATAGCTATGATGAATCACTTCTCTCTTCTTTACTCCTAATTTTATGCTTATATATATATATATACACACACACACACACACACATATATATACATATATATGTATGTACATGTATATATATATGTATGTATACATATATATATATGTATACATATGTATATATATATGTATACATATATATATATATGTATACATGTACATACATATATATACATACATATATACATATACATACATACATACATATATATATAGATATATATACATATATACATATACATACATACATACATATATATATAGATATATATACATATATACATACATATATATATATGTATGTATATATGTATATATATATGTATGTATATATATATATATATGTATGTATGTATATATGTATATATATAGACATCTGCTTGTATGCGTTTATATATTGGCAGGATTTTTATTCATAAGGATAGATGTTTTCTTCTGGAAAGATAGGTTGTCTGAATTGGGGAGGATGATCACTTCTGGTTTCATTTTTCTGAAGAAGATATGTGAAGTATGGGATGGTTTCTCTTTGTTAATTCAATTTTGGAATGGGATATCTCCCCTTGTCTCCTTTCCCGCTCTCAATGCTTGTCTCTGTTTTTAAGGAGGATGTCATTTTGAAATCTCTCTTTAGTGTTTTAAATTAATGGACTGTCTGGAAGAAATGGTCTGATTATGTCCTCTTGAAAGGTTTTCATCTTTGTTTTTCAAACTCATTGGTTCCTCTGTAAGGAGTGAGGTGACTTATAGATCCTTTTAACGAAAGATTCCCCATCTCCCAGAATAGTGCTATGGTATTTCTATATTATGATGCAGGCAATGTTTTGGATTTGAAGTTACTCTTTAGTTCTTTTCAATTCTTAAAGCTTTGTGGTTTTAGATGTTGTATTGGTATAGGCTTGGCATCATGGATGAAGGTTTATTTTTGGGCTAACATTTCTTGAAGTGATCTGCTGTAGGGCATTTTTGAAGGTTTCTTGCAGGTATGGTCACGACAAGCTTAAGGGTGCCATACCCTATGAGGAAAGTTTGACATTAGTAATCAAATAAGAAGTTATGTTTCAAGTTGTTGTCTATTTTATTTATGATACATAATTCTTTAAAAATTCTAACATCGATCTTGGATGTAAGGTGTGATAAGGTCCTTTGCAAATCTAAGGAATGGCTTGTTTCAATTATTGCAAGATAAGAGTAAAATAATTAAGGATAGAGCTAGTTTTGGGGCATCATTAAAGAGGACATCATTATCAGGGAGGGGTCGAATTTTAGTGCATAGGAAGTCATGGATGATTTTCTTTCAAATAGATTAACCTGGATGTGAATTACCTAGGGATTCATGTATCTTGTACTTTATTATCAGCTATCTGTAGCATTATTTTTCTGATCCATTATTGGATTTGGGCTAGATCGGAGGTTTTCTTCCCTCCATTCTTTCCTATCAGTGCCCAAACTGAATGGAGTTGTAATTACTATTTTTAATTAATAAAATTTCTCTGGCTTTGACCTTTTATCGATAAAAATAAAATAAAATAAATAATTACAGAAAGTTGTTTGTTAATTAAAATTTTGACCTAATTTTGCTTCTCTATACACATGTACTTACTGTTAGGATTCCCATAGATATTGAGAGTGGGGGGGGTGAATCAGTATCTAATCGGTATGAGCAATTTTTCAACTTAAAACATGCAGAACATATTAATACTATGTACCAGTAAACAGAAAGTAATGCTATAAACAGAGATAACAGTAACAACATGAAAAACACACCATAACACAATGATTTAATGAGGAAACCCAGTGTGGGAAAAACCTCAATGGGATTTGTGACCCACAATATTCACTTACTGGCCAATAAGAGAATATTACTACTACAAGAGGTGCCTGCACATGCAGGAAGGCCAAGTGCCTAGAGCTCACTGCTCAAATACAAAATGGGAAGTCTCACTGACTTACAAAATGGATTATATAAATCCAGTGTCTTGTACTGCTTCAAAATAGCATCTATAATGCTAGATCCAGTACTGGTTTCTTCTCTGCTTCTTACATAAACCCTTAACCTATAATTCGCATAATAGGTCTGCTAATTACACTCCTCCATAATAATCCTACATTTTCACAATGTTCTATAATGAACTCTCTTATATAAGAGTCATTTTACATCTTTCCAAGTCGGCTTACAATGTTTTTACAATAATAAACAAAATATATTACAACAAAAATCCTATCGGCCTCTATGTCGGTATGCTTCCTTTCACTACCAGTGCCGGTAGTTTGAGTGTCGGTGTAGAGTTTGATCTTGCTAGTGCCGTTGGAATTCCTTGTCGGTGTCATAAGATTGTAAGGTTGCCATCAATGACAAAATCTTCAATCACCTACAATGTCTCATTGGAGTGTGCATTTGCCAACAATCTCCCCCTTTGGCATTGATGGTAACACTCATGAGAAAATTCAAAAGTGTGTCCAAAAATTGAAGTCCAAAAATATGTGTACCAAAAATGTATGAACTCCCCCTAAGCAGATGAGTCCTTTGCTGATTATTTTCTCATTCCACTACTCCCCCTTTGGCATCAATGACAAAGGTTGTCAAGGTGTCAATAGAGTGTGGTTTTCTGTCTCAACCTTGTAACCGAGTGGTTACAATTTGAAAAAGTTCCGCCAAAATTAAATTTAGGCTTTCAAGAAACTTCTTACTATCTTTTATTTCTGCCTTTGTTCTTTGAACTGTACCAGTGAGGTGCTGCATTTGCTCTGCCGGTGTTTTCTGTCCCTGTACTAATGCTTCAGATATTTCTTTCCTTAGACATGCTAAGTAGTCCAACTTTGGACTTAATCTCCATTTCATATCCTTAGCCTTGCCTTTTATTTTCTGCTTTTCTCTTTCTAACTTTAGTAACTCTTCCTCAAAACTTGTTATCTTTTGCTCAAAAATTGATAATGAATCAAATGAATTAATAAAATTGTCAACTAGCTTATTAATTTCCTCCTGTATCTTGCTTATTTTCTTGTCAATGTCAACTATCAGAAAGTTTGTCTTGCAAGTGTCTCTATACAAAGTTTTGAATTCCTTAAGTGTGATGCATAATTCTAGTAGAAGTGTGTCAAATTCCCTTGTACACTTCTTTATTTGATCCTCAAAGAATTTCCGTTTTTCCTTTTCTAAGTTATCTTTGAATGCATCTTCCCTTATTTGCTCAACTATCACTGTGTTGTCAGTAATATACTTAGACAAAGTGTCAAGTTGACTCAATGAATCCTTATTATCTACATTGCATTTTGGAGCTATCATCTTTAAAATTGGGATTGTGTCATCTATATCTTTATAAGTCTGTGAACTATAATCTGTTATTTTCTTCAAATAATCTAAAATAACTTCAATTACATTAGTTGATTTAAATCATGTAGAAGAGGAACCAACATACTGAATTCCGTCGGTGGGAGCACTATCCTTGCTTGTAGTGACCTCTGGTAGGCCAGTCTGTGTTTCCATTTCCTTAACCAATGGTTGACCTTGTTCACTAGATGCCGGTGGCATTGATTCTGCATTACCCTGTTGTTGTTCTGGAGCCTGTTGCTCTGCTTGTTTCTCTATTTGTTGATCTGTTTGTGTCTTTGCCTGTTGTCCCGTGTTATCATCTACCGGTTTTTCTTGTGTGTTATTAGTGTTGTCAATTACTAGTGGCCCACTAGCCATATCTGTCTTACCAATTGTGTCTTTGTCTAGCACAATGTTGACCTTTTGAGTATCAACATCCACAGTATATAGTACCTCATAGTTAGGATTAGTATCCTCTTGTGATACATCCATATTGTCATCTACCAGTTGATCTTTGGTTGTTTGTACCAGTGGACTATCTTGAGGCAGTGGGGGTAAATTATCAGTTATCTTTAAGCTTGGGGGACCACCAATCTTGCCTTTCCCTTTATCCTTGTCCTTTTCATAAACTTTGATGGGCTTGGGATTCCTATACTCTTCCTATTTTTCTTTCTCCACAAGGAATATAACCCATGCATTTGCAGTTTCCTCTGCAACCTCATTTATTCTTCCAACCATTAGTGCAATATGTCAGTGTGCAGTAGAGAATACTGACCGGTTAGCTTCTGCAATTAGATCATCAATTTCTTTTGGAGAGTTAACTGGGTAGACAATAAGTAATTTTTCAATTTTTATTTTCTTGTCAAGCTCTACCACAACTTGTCTTCTTGCTTCTAGTCTCTTGAATAGTTCATCTAGTAGTTCATCTACAACTTGCATTAAGAACTTCTTATAGATATCCAAGTGTAAAATAACATTGTTTTCAACCTTTTCTTTATCATCAACTGATAGTGAGTCATACAGATTGTTGATGTTTTTAAGTTTTCCTTCTTCTGTGATCTCATCTAACAATCTGTCAATCGAAGCAATATTCTGTTGAGTCTTTTTCTTTGGTGTCAACTTCTTCTTCTTAGGGGTTGTCTTCTTGACCGGAGACCTCACTGCCTGTTGTTTTTGCCTAGTTCTTCTAGGTGAAGGAGTGGATATCGATGAAGGTTTTCTTTTCCTTACAACTCTTTTAAATGTTGCAGGCATATCACTCTCTGATGAAGTAGCTACTGTTGAAAGGTGAGTTTTAGGTTGTAGTGCCTCCAACTCATCTTCAGTGATACCAATTTGTTTTAGTACATCTTCTTTGATAGCCTTTGTCTATCTTGAATCTCTCCTCACAGTTGCTTCTACTTTATTCACTCTCTTTTTGGATTGAATTTGGCTCTCAATGGTTTTAGCACTGCCAAATACTTCTTCCTTAGGTTCCTTGGGTTCTTTCAGAAGGGCTTTTGCATATGTCTCAAGGTGGTCATCGTTCTCATAGCCCATTTCAGTAACCCAAATTGTTCTTGGGATCACTGCTTCCATCCCGATCTCATCTTTCTTGATCACAAAACATATGTCATCATTATATTTATCCACAATTTTCTGTGATAGTCTAACTCTGGTGTTCATTCTGGCCTTTAGTGCTAGAAAATATTCATTGACATTCTTCTCCTTGTTTTTACCCATATTGTTCAATAAGTCAGCTAACTGTTTTCCTACCGGTATGTCAAATCCAAAGTTTTTGTTGCCTATACCAGGAACCTGTTTTGTTATATGTAGCATCAGACATACAAGTAAATTGCCAAATCTAAATGTCCCTTTCTTATCCTTCTTGATCTTTCCTAGATTATCAATTAATTCATCTTTTAACCACTCACATACATCAATTTTCACATTTTCATTAATCATATCATGTGCACTTTTTATGCATAAGCTGGAAACTGAGTTCAGTCGGTTTGCATGAGTTGTTTTGTAACCTAAAATCATGCTAATAAATCTCACATTTATGTCAGTCACATCATTAACCCTTAAGGACCTTTTGTCAGATGTTGCACCTGTTAGTTTCATTACCAGGTCATTTGAGACCTTCTTTGTTTTGTCTGGTCTGTTACCGATGGAGGGTAACCCTGTTATAGCTTGCACAGCTTCCTTGGTAATTTTATGAACCGAATCAAGCCAAAAAATTCACCATGTACTCTACTCAACACTATCCTTATGACTTCCTTGGGGAAATCCAGAATGCTAAGGATTTCTATGAATCCTAGGGTTTCAACAATTTGGTGTTTAGGTTTTACATTACGAGAATCATCACAGATAACAGTTTTGTACATGTTCTTGATTTCTTCATCTCCTAATTCTTCTATATGGCAATGGATATAAATTCTAGGGTCTTTTGCATAAACAACTCCTTTGGGAATTTGGGAAAAAGAACCTACATTATCATCCTTCTTTGCTATTTCGGGAACTAGCTGAAATACGGGCCTAGGGCGCTTGATTACTTCCACGACAGTAGGGTTTGCTATGAATTTAGGTACAAAAGAGGATGCCATGATTATAAATACCTTTTTCTGCCTTTGAAAGATTGATTGCTGAAATGTCTTGCCTCTTTGCTCGAAATGCCTTAGCTCTGGAGATTTCACACTCTTCGAATGTTTGAATGCTCAGTGAAGTAAAATGGATCCAAAACCACTAATTTATAATGTTAATTTGCCAACTACCTCATTTAATGTATGCCGGTTAAGTAACCACTTAACTCTATTTGCCGATATAGAAGTAATTTTCTACTTTTCACCATCAACCGATTGAATAATAACATATTTCACATTGATTGCCAAACCCTCAAAGAAATTTCTTCAATTGGATGAAGAGATTCCTGCTGGTGGAGTGCTACTCTGTTTTGTTGGTGGGACCGGTGGAGGAGTATTCCCAACATCATTTAGGTCTGACTTTCTAATCCATTGTTTTGAGAATTCTCGCTTAACTTCTTCAACTTTTTCTTTTCCTTTCAAGCTAGGACCTTTGTTGTTTGCCGGTGAGGACTTGCTTCTACAAAATTTTGCAATATGCCCAATTTTGTTACATGCATAACAAGTCACATTATTTTTCTGAATAGCCTTTCCATAACCTATGCCGGTTTGTGTTCTACATTGATTAGATAAGTGTCCAAATCTTCCACAAATATAACATCTCACATTCATTTTGCAATTTTCAGAATTATGACCAACTTTGTTGCATTTTGAACATTGATCGGTGGGTGTATTGGTATTCTGATAACTTCTAGATCTATATTGATTTGCTGTATGACCATACTTATTACAGTTATAGCATTTTCCATTAAATTTATAAGCAGTAGGTTGTCTTACCAGTTTGCTATGATCCTGTGTGTTTGCAGTACCGAAGCTTTCACCAGCTTCAAAGCCAATTCCACAAGTGTCACCTTTAGGTTTCTGATTCTTCAATAAGTCACCAAGTTCTTCTGAGCTTTTCTTGAATTTCTCTTTGTGCTGATTTGCAGTATCTAGTTCTCTTTCTAAGATTTCTTTCTATCTCATCAAGTCATTTGAATCATTATGTCTATGCATCAGATCTGTTTTCAACAAATTATTTTCATAGCTAAGTCTTGTGTTCTCATTTGTAGCATCACTTAGTCTTTTAGTCAAATCTTCTTCATTCTTCTTTCTATCTTCAATTTCCTTACAAAATCTCATAGTCATATCCTGCATCTCATTCCTTGTTGTTATGTTCTCTAGCTTCAGCTTGTTTATCATATCATTAAGAGTTTCTTTTTCATCATCCTCAATTTGCATTTTTTTCACAAAGTTCTCTTCTCTTGTTTCTTGCAATGGTAAGATTTTCTTGAAGTGCTTGAATTATTTCCTGAGCTGCCTTTAGATCATCTTCAAGTTTGATATTTTTCAATTTTTCTATATCAAAATCTGAGAGAGCCACTACCAATTGCTTCATCAAATTTTCCATGTCTACCGGTGTCAAGATCTTCCTCAAGCTGTTAGGCTTCTGAAAATAGAGGACCAGGCTCTGATACCAATTGTTAGGATTCCCACAGATACTGAGAGGGGAGGTGAATCAGTATCTAATCGGTATGAGCAATTTTTCAACTTAAAACATACAGAACATATTAATACTGTGTACCGGTAAACAGAAAGTAATGCTATAAACAGAGATAATAGTAACCACATGAAAAACACACCATAACACAATGATTTAACGAGGAAACCCAGTGTGGGAAAAACCTCGGTGGGATTTGTGACCCACAATATTCACTTACTGGCCAATAAGAGAATATTACTGCTACAAGCGGGGCCTGCACATGTAGGAAGGCCAAGTGCCTAGAGCTCACTACTCAAATACAAAATGGCAAGTCTCACTAACTTACAAAATGGATTATATAAATCTAGTGTCTTGTACTGCTTCAAAATAGCATCTATAATGCTAGATCCAGTATTGGTTTCTGCTCTGCTTTTTACATAAACCCTTAACCTATAATTCACATAATAGGTTTGCTAATTACATTCCTCCATAATAATCCTACATTCTCACAATGTTCTATAATGAACTCTCTTATATAAGAGTAATTTTACATCTTGCCAAGTCGGCTTACAATGTTTTTACAATAATAAACAAAATATATTACAACAAAAATCTTGTCGGTATGCTTCCTTTCACTGCCGGTGCCGGTAGTCTGAGTGTCGGTCTAGAGTTTGATCTTGCTAGTGCTAGTGGAATGCCTTGCCAGTGTCATAGGATTGTAAGTTTGCCATCAATGACAAAACCTTCAATCACCTACAATGTCTCATTGGAGTGTGCATTTGCCAACACTTACCATATTAATAGATCTTTTGCAATTCTTATGTGTGCCTATCACATGATGTAATTATTGTTGATATTACAAGTAATATGATAACATGCTTAAGTCTAGATCAAAGTGTTGTAAATGTGAAGTTGTTGATATATCAGTATGGTTGTCATTGATGTTAACAAACTGATTATGTCAAAGCTATCAAATTTCCACAATCCATTCAAATCTTGTATACAGTTTCTAGATTTGATTGTGTCAACATACTAATTATGTGTTTTGATTATGTCAATCCATTCAAATCTTGTATGCAGTTTTTGGATTTTCTTTATTAGGCAAACTAGCTCCGGAAACCAGGTCCATGCAATGACCGATACTTCTCACAAGTGGTAATCCATCAGGTACATTATCTGAAATGATGTCTACATACTCTATCAGTAACTCCTTTATCTCCTCTGGTTGTTCTTCTTCATGCTATGGATTCTCAGTCTTCCTAGGAACTAAGGCAAAAAACACATTCTCATGTCTCATTCCATCCGGGAATCTCTTTCCATCAATCAAGAAAATTCTAGCATTCGTACAGACTTCACTCTTCAGGGGCTCCTCCAAGGGTAACAAATTTTTCTTCATCCCATTTGCAAAAATAGTCTATATATTCTTCCTCCCATCATGTATTGCCTATCAATCATACTGCTAAGGTCTTCCCAACAAGATATGACAAATATGCATAGACAAAATATCACACAAAACTTCATCATGATAATTTCCAATTTTTAATTTCACCAAACATTTCTCACTTACTAATATCTTATGAACATCCTAAATCCATGCTATCTGATAAGGCTTAGTGTGTTTCAATATTTCTAGATTCAACTTATTCACCATCTCCTCCAAAACAAGATTATATAAGCTTCCACTATCAATAATGACTTTACAACATTTACCGAATATCCTACATCTAGTCTTGAACAAATTCCTTTTCTGTAAGGTCTCCTCTTCCTCTCTATTATGACACAGATCTCTCCTCATCATCAAAAATTCTCCATCTTTTGGTTTATTAGTTGATATGCTATGGTCTTCTTCTGCCAATGTTGTTCTCCCACTGCTTTCCACCTTCCTACATTCAAAGGCACGATGTCCTTCTTCTCCACACTTAAAATAGGTTCCTCTAAACACTCTCTTATCTTGTCTTTTGTCATCTTTTCCATAACCCTCATTTTGGTAACCATCAGGTTCTCTTCTCCGGTAGAAATTTTTGTCATCCTTCTGGTATGATCTACCATCCTTGCTTACTTCCTTGTCCTTGTTTTGATCTACATAGGTTCCTATTCCTCCTTGAAATATTCCTCCAAAAAGCCTTCCACCTCTACCTCTTTTTCTCTTCTCATGTCTTTTGTTCAACTTCTCTTTAGCTTTTAAGGTGAATTGATAGGCTTCTTCAACACTCTGCAACTTGATCAAACTGAGTTCATCTTGTATAGACATCTGCAACCCATTCAAATATCTAGCAACTTGTTCTATCTCATCATTGGTGTGTCCGGACCTAATATTCAACTTGTAAAATGCTTCAATATACTCTTTCACACTAGATTCCTTCTACTTCAAGTTCTACAACTTCCAAAATAGATTCTCTTGATAATCAGCTAGCATAAACTTTGATTTTAACTTAGTAACCATCCGCTCCCATGATTTGATCTTCTCTTTACCTCTTCTTTGTCTATCAACCTGCAAATGTTCCCACAAAAGAGATGTATGACCTTTCAACTTAGTGCAAGCATATCTCATCTTCCTATCTTCCATGGTGCCTTCAAAATCAAAAACTTTTCCAATTTCATGATCAAATCTAGCAATTTTATTGAATCCAACTTGCCATCATAATCTAGTGGACTCAAATGTGGTTTGGTATTCGCCCTTGACAATGCTCTTATAAACCTTTCTTCACCTGGATCATTTTCCAGTGGATTTGTTGCTTGTTCTTCAACTGCCATCTCTTCTTCTTCATCTTTGGTCACATCTTTGACATGTCGACCTCTTCTCTGGGCTGACTCAATAGCATAAAATCGGGCTACAATTCCTCTCAAATTTTTCATCGCAGTAGGGTCTGCATTCTCACGCACTCCACCATTCCTATTTCCTCTTTGTGCCATCTTCACGCAAGTCCTATACAACTACAGGTCGGATCCTCAATCCCCCACCCTACAACAAAATCTTTAGGACAACGCAATCTCCGGAATATAATCTCGCTCTGATACCACTTGGTGCAGTCATGGTTTGGAGGGACCTTAAGGAGATCAATCTGGACCATGCAAAAATATTAAAACACAATGGAAACAAGACAAGATGATGGAGGAAATGCATAATTGATTGAATTATATCATGAAAACCAATTACAATCTGCTGGCAACATGTGGGATACAAGATTTGGCTCACATACCTAATACATGGTTGCTCAATTACAATGTTGGTCAACTCCAGATCTCTTAATCCCTAGATCTATATTCTATGTTTTAATTATTGATTTCTACATGCTCAATTACATTGATTTATACGATCAAAGAGGGATCCATGTTGGCCAAAGAAGAATCAAATGTCGATGAACAAGATAAAACGTGTAAAACTACCAAGTCGGCCTTTGCCAAAGAGAATCCTCTGAAAAATCCAAAGGAAGAAATGTGGATCAAAAGGAAGGTTAGTGACATGCCAAGGAATGTTGGAAACAATGAACTAAAGCTCTGCAAGTTACGGAAATGTTCTGCAAGATTCGCCAAAGCCAAAATAGGACCAAGCAGTTCTAGTGTCCTAAGCTAGAAAACTGTCTCGGATTCTGGAATTGATAACTTGCGAGAAAAAGATCCAAACGTCATAGCGGACTTAGGGTAAGGAAGATGATCGTTTTCACAAACGAATTCCATCTCCACAAGATCCAGTGAGCAAATGCAAGAACATGTAGAAAGAAATGTTGAAACTGCAAAACAAGAAACAAATTGAAAAGGAAAATGTTTTTGGTTGATGCAAGATTGCCAAGAACCAGGGATGTTCCTACATCAGTTTAATAGAAATGTAATAATTTCTGAACAATATGATATATTTTGCTTCCTCTAAAGATAGGTATACTACTGGGTGAATGGACCCATGAGGCCACAGGTTTTGAATTTCTCTATTTTTTTGGGATGTTTTTTGAAGGATTTTGGAAAGTTATCTAATGCTTTTATTTTAAATGTTAATGTAAATATGAATATTACCGATTGTAAAATAGTAAGGATGTGAAACAGTAATGGTTTAACATAGCAATCAAAGCATGAAGATATATAACATTTAAGGGTTTACAAAAATGAGAAGGGTATGAACCTGAACGAAATAAAAGAAAGAACATTTCCCTAAGATCATAAAATAGTGAGAAAGGGTTTAACAAACAGGGATTGTAAAACACAAAGGATGTGAGATAAACAAAGAGTGGAAAACAGTTAGGATATGAGACATTAAGAATTTAAGCAACTAAATAGAGCATGAGGGTGGAAAATAGTATGTGTTTTGAAAATTGAGAAGGATACGAACATCAAGGAAACAAAAGAAAGTCCATTTCCTTAAGACCATGAAGTAGTAAGAAAGAGTTTAGCAAACTAACACATATAAAATGGAATAAGATTAATGACTCAAATGAGATGATTTCATGTCTATTTGTATTTCTAAAACTTATTATTTGTTGTTGTGGCCTCATTAATGTATGTGCTCTTTCTAGTTTGAATTTTGAATGTCCATTGATTTTGCAGTGCCAATTTATTTTCGTCATTTATTTCTAAGTTGATTGCTCTTCAATGGAAAATGGTGGCCTTAGATGTTTTTTGTGGTGGATGCAGGTGGGAATGGTGGGACCGGTGGAGGAGTATTCCCAACATCATTTAGGTTTGACTTTCTAATCCATTGTTTTGAGAATTCTTGCTTAACTTCTTCAACTTTTTCTTTTCCTTTCAAACTAGGACCTTTGTTGTTTGTCGGTGAGGACTTGCTTCTACAAAATTTTGCAATATGCCCAATTTTGTTACATGCATAACAAGTCACATTATTTTTCTGAATAGCCTTTCCATAACCTATGCCGGTTTGTGTTCTACATTGATTAGATAAGTGTCCAAATCTTCCACAAATATAACATCTCACATTCATTTTGCAATTTTTAGAATTATGACCAACTTTGTTGCATTTTGAACATTGATCGATGGGTGTATTGGTATTCTGATAACTTCTAGATCTACATTGATTTGCTATATGACCATACTAATTATAGTTATAGAATTTTCCATTAAATTTATAAGCAGTAGGTTGTCTTACCGGTTTGCTATGATCCTATGTGTTTGCAGTACCGGAGCTTTCACCAGCTTCAAAGCCAATTCCACAAGTGTCACCTTTAGGTTTCTGATTCTTCAATAAGTCACCAAGTTCTTCTGAGTTTTTCTTGAATTTCTCTTTGTGCTGATTTGCAGTATCTAGTTCTCTTTCTATGATTTCTTTTTATCTCATCAGTTCATTTGAATCATTCTATCTGTGCATCAGATTTGTTTTCAACAAATCATTTTCATAGCTAAGTCTTGTGTTCTCATTTGCAGCATCACTTAGTCTTTTAGTCAAATCTTCTTCATTCTTCTTTCTATCTTCAATTTCCTTACAAAATCTCATAGGCATATCCTGCATCTCATTCCTTGTTGTTATGTTCTCTAGCTTCAGCTTGTTTATCATATCATTAAGAGTTTCTTTTTCATCATCCTCAATTTGCATTTTTTTACAAAGTTCTCTTCTCTTGTTTCTTGCAATGGTAAGATTTTCTTGAAGTGCTTGAATAATTTCCTGAGCTGCCTTTAGATCATCTTCAAGTTTGATATTTTTCAATTTTTCTATATCAAAATCTGAGAGAGCTACTTCCAATTGCTTCATCAAATTTTCCATGTTTACCAGTGTCAAGATCTTCCTCAAGCTGTTAGGCTTCTGAAAATAGAGGACCAGGTTCTGATACCAATTGTTAGGATTCCCATAGATACTAAGAGGGGGGGGTGAATCAATATCTAACCGGTATGAGCAATTTTTCAACTTAAAACATACAGAACATATTAATACTGTGTATCGGTAAACAGAAAGTAATGCTATAAATAGAGATAATAGTAACCACATGAAAAACACACCATAACACAATGATTTAATGAGGAAACCCAGTGTGGGAAAAACCTCGGTGGGATTTGTGACCCACAATATTCACTTACTGGCCAATAGGAGAATATTACTGTTACAAGAGGGGCATGCACATGCAGGAGGGCCAAGTTCCTAGAGTTCACTGCTCAAATACAAAATAGGAAGTCTCATTGACCTACAAAATGGATTATATAAATCTAGTGTCTTGTACTGCTTCAAAATAGCATCTATAATGCTAGATCCAGTATTGGTTTATGCTCTACTTTTTACATAAACCCTTAACCTATAATTTGCATAATAGGTCTGCCAATTACATTCCTCCATAATAATCCTACATTCTCACAATGTTCTATAATGAACTCTCTTATATAAGAGTCATTTACATCTTGCCAAGTCGGCTTACAATGTTTTTACAATAATAAACAAAATATATTACAACAAAAATCTTGTCGGTCTCTGTGCCAGTATGCTTCCTTTCACTGCCAGTGCCGGTAGTCTGAGTGTCAGTCTAGAGTTTGATCTTTCTAGTGTCAGTCGAATGCCTTGCTGGTGTCATAGGATTGTAAGTTTGCCATCAATGACAAAACCTTCAATCACCTACAATGTCTCATTGGAGTGTGCATTTGCCAACACTTACCATATTAATAGATCTTTTGCAATTCTTATGTGTGCCTATCACATGATGTAATTATTGTTGATATTACAAGTAATATGATAACATGCTTAAGTCTAGATCAAAGTGTTGCAAATGTGAAGTTGTTGATATATCAGTATGGTTGTCATTGATGTTAACAAACTGATTATGTCAAAGCTATCAAATTTCCACAATCCATTCAAATCTTGTATATAGTTTCTGGATTTGATTATGTCAACATACTAATTATGTGTTTTGATTATGTCAATCCATTCAAATCTTGTATGCAGTTTTTGGATTTTCTTTATTAGGCAAACTAGCTCCGGAAACTAGGTCCATGCAATGACTGATACTTCTCACAAGCAGTAATCCATCAGGTACATTATCTGAAATGATGTCTGCATACTCTATTAGTAACTCCTTTATCTCCTCTGGTTGTTCTTCTTCATGCTATGGATTCTCAGTCTTCCTAGGAACTAAGGCAAAACACACATTCTCATGTCTCATTCCATCTGGGAATCTCCTTCCATCAATCAAGAAAATTCTAGCATTCATACAGACTTCACTCTTCAGGGGCTCCTCCAAGGGTAACAAATTTTTCTTCATCCCATTTGCAAAAATAGTGTATATATTCTTCCTCCCATCATGTATTGCCTGTCAATCATACTGCTAAGGTCTTCCCAACAAGATATGACAAATATGCATAGACAAAATATCACACAAAACTTCATCATGATAATTTCCAATTTTCAATTTCACCAAACATTTCTCACTTACTAATATCTTATGAACATCCTAAATCCATGCTATCTGATAAGGCTTAGGGTGTTTCAATATTTCTAGATTCAACTTATTCACCATCTCCTCCAAAACAAGATTATATAAGCTTCCACTATCAATAATGACTTTACAACATTTACCAAATATCCTACATCTAGTCTTGAACAAATTCCTTTTCTGTAAGGTCTCCTCTTCCTCTCTATTATGACACAGAGCTCTCCTCATCATAAAAAATTCTCCATCTTTTGGTTTATTAGTTGATCTGCTATGGTCTTCTTCTGCCAATGTTGTTCTCCCACTGCTTTCCACCTTCCTACATTCAAAGGCACGATGTCCTTCTCCTCCACACTTAAAACAGGTTCTTCTAAACACTCTCTTATCTTGTCTTCTGTCATCTTTTCCATAACCCTCATTTTGGTAACCATCGGGTTCTCTTCTCCAGTAGAAATTTTTGTCATCCTTCTGGTATGATCTACCATCCTTGCTTACTTCCTTGTCCTTGTTTTGATCTACACAGGTTCCTCTTCCTCCTTGAAATATTCCTCCAAAAAACCTTCCACCTCTACCTCTTTTTCTCTTCTCATGTCTTTTGTTCAACTTCTCTTTAGCTTTTAGGGTGAAATGATAGGCTTCTTCAACACTCTGCAACTTGATCAAACCGAGTTCATCTTGTATAGACATCTACAACCCATTCAAATATCTAGCAACTTGTTCGATCTCATCATTGGTGTGTCTGGACCTAATATTCAGCTTGTAAAATGCTTCAATATACTCTTTCACACTAGATTCCTTCTACTTCAAGTTCTGCAACTTCCAAAATAGATTCTCTTGATAATCAGCTAGCATAAACTTTGATTTTAACTTAGTAACCATCTGCTCCCATGATTTGATCTTCTCTTTACCTCTTCTTTGTCTATCAACCTGCAAATGTTCCCACAAAAGAGATGTATGACCTTTCAACTTAGTGCAAGCATATCTCACCTTCCTATCTTCCATGGTGCCTTCAAAATCGAAAACCTTTCCAATTTCATGATCAAATCTAGCAATTTTATTGAATCCAACTTGCCATCATAATCTAGTGGACTAAAATGTGGTTTGGTATTCACCCTTGACAATGCTCTTATAAACCTTTCTTCACCTGGATCATTTTTCTAGTAGATTTGCTGCTTGTTCTTCAACTGCCATCTCTTCTTCTTCATCTTTGATCACATCTTTGACATGTCGACCTCTTCTCTGGGCTAACTCAATAGCATAAAATCGGGCTACAATTCCTCTCAACTTTTCCATCGCAGTAGGGTCTACATTCTCACACACTCCACCATTCCTATTTCCTCTTTGTGCCATCTTCATGGAAGTCCTATACAACTACAAGTCAGATCCTCAATCTGCCACCCTACAACAAAATCTTTAGGACAACGCAATCTCCGAAATACAATCTCGCTCTGATACCACTTAGTGCAGTCATGGTTTGGAGGGACCTTAAGGAGATCAATCTGGACCATGCAACAAGATTAAAACACAATGGAAACAAGAGAAGATGATGGAGGCAATGGATAATTGATTGAATTATATCATGAAAACCAATTCCAATCTGCTGGCAACATGTGGGATACAAGATTTGGCTCACATACCTAATACATGCTCAATTACATTGATTTATACGATCAAAGAGGGATCCATGTTGGCCGAAGAAGAATCAAATGTCGATGAACAAGATAAAATGTGTAAAACTACCAAGTCAGCCTCTACCAAAGAGAACCCTCTGAAAAATCCAAAGGAAGAAATGTGGATCAAAATGAAGGTTGGTGACATGCCAAGGAATGCTGGAAATAATGAACTAAAGCTCTGCAAGTTACGGAAATGATCTACAAGATTCGCCAAAGCCAAAATAGGACCAAGCAGTTCCAGTGTCCTAAGCTAGAAAACTGTCTCGGATTCTGGAATTGATAACTTGCGAGAAACAGATCCAAACATCATAGCGGACTTAGGGTAAGGAAGATGATCGTGTCCACAAACAAATTCCATCTCCACAAGATCCAGTGAGCAAATGCAAGAACATGTAGAAAGAAATGTTGAAACTGCAAAAAAAGAAACAAATTGAAAAGGAAAATGTTTTTCGTTGATGCAAGATTGCCAAGAACCAGGGATGCTCCTACATCAGTTTAATAGAAATGTAATAAGCTCTGAACAATATGATATCTTTTGCTTCCTCTAAAGACAGGTATACTACTGGGTGAATGGACCCATGGGGCCACCGGTTTTGAATTTCTCTATTTTTTTGGGATGTTTTTTGAAGGATTTTGGAAAGTTATCTAATATTTTTATTTTAAATATTAATGTAAATATGAATATTACCGATTGTAAAATAGTAAGGATATGAAATAGTAATGGTTTAACATAGCAATCAAAGCATGAAGATATATAACATTTAAGGGTTTACAAAAATGAGAAGGGTATGAACCTGAACGAAATAAAAGAAAGAACATTTCCCTAAGATTGTAAAATAGTGAGAAAGGGTTTAACAAACAAGGATTGTAAAACACAAAGGATGTGAGATAAACAAAGAGTGGAAAACAGTAAGGATATGAGACATTAAGAATTTAAGAAACTAAATAAAGCATGAGGGTGGAAAATAGTATGTGTTTTGAAAATTGAGAAGGATACGAACATCAAGGAAACAAAAGAAAGTCCATTTCCTTAAGACCATGAAGTAGTAAGAAAGAGTTTAGCAAACTAACACATATAAAATGGAATAAGATTAATGACTCAAATGAGATGATTTCATGTCTATTTGTATTTCTAAAACGTATTATTTGTTGTTGTGGCCTCATTAATGTATGTGCTCTTTCTAGTTTGAATTTTGAATGTCCATTGATTTTGCAGTGCCAATTTATTTTCGTCATTTATTTCTAAGTTGATGGCTCTTCAATGGAAAATGGTGGCCTTAGATGTTTTTTGTGGTGGATGCAGGTGGGAATGGTGGTGATATGACCAGTAAGTGTGCAATGAAGTGACCACTACCTATGTGGTTGAGTTGGATAGATGAGACAAAGGGTGCAATAATTTGTTAACTTGGTCATGTCTTAGTAGGCACGCGCGGTCTAACTAGTTGTATTTCATGACGTATGAGATGCTATTTGATATTATATTTATAAATAAGAAATTGATATAAAAAAAGTATCCATCCATATATATAGATTTATTTTATAAAATATTCAAACTTTTAAATTATACATATTGGTAATGCCTACTAATCATAGAATTTAGCACATCAAATCTATACACGCTTTCACTTACATTGACTAACAACGTCCATCCAACATCATCTGCAATTAACCTTGTCTAAAATATAATATGACATCTTAACTATAACAAGACATATACACATAATATAGTCAATAAATAAAATCATTCCACAATAAAAAAGAATTTACTTCCATGGTTAAATTTAACGTGTCAAATCAATCTAGCATGGTGTCCTTTCTATGACAAGATTGTGCGATTAACATTTATCAGTGCAATTTTAGATAAATGACTTGAACAAATCAAAACTTAGATAAATGACCTGAACATGGTAAAGGTTACTACAAAGGGAATCTCGTCTGCCATTTCTGAACATCTTAAGGTCTTGGTATGTATGTCGGTTTGGCTTACTTTGTTTAGAATACCATCATTTGTTTGTCCTTACGCTGCATGTTTAGTATCTCACCTTTTTTGTCTCCATTTTGCAAGCTTGTTGTCCACACCTTTGATATTGGGAAGTGGTCTGATTGTGTAACAAAATAGTTTGGAAAAGATAATGCAGGAAAACTAGGTTCGAACATTTATCTTCCAAAGCATGTGCATCTTTATTTTAATATATACCTATTTGTATCGATACATATGTATGTAATGGTTGGTCTTATGTAAAAAGCATTGTTGATACATTTGATGTTTTTATGTAGCGACATTAAAATGTATTTGATAATTTCATTGATTAGTATTGTAAAGAATTCTGTAAAATTATATTTGAAAATAGGTTTTCTCAAAGTTAAAAAAATTGGAAAAAAAATCATTTGAATAATTAGTAAATAAAATAGAAGTGCAATTGCATCTTTAACGTCACAACAAATGGAATGGACACTTCCTCAAATTATAAAAATAATTGTTATAAACCTGAGATTCTTGAAATTGGTGGATTTTTATGAAAAACTTAAGTGCTTTACAAATGCAACAAAATAAACTACATTTGACTCCAAAAATTAAGAAAATCCTTACCAAAATGACTTGAAGGCAAAGAGTGACTAGTACATAACAAGTATTAAGTTGAAAACAGATCGATCATTATTATCTAGCATTTTATCTTTGACTTGAATTGTATATTTTTTTTTAATATTGAAGCTTGTCCATAAATATAAAGGAGAAATGGTCCTAATGATGGATGAATATTGGTTTTGCGTTAGTGCTTGTTTTAGATTTTCCATCCATATGTTCCTCTGTGATTGTTTTCTGAGAATTAGTTATACATCTACTTGAATGCACTTGGGTAACACCCACAAAATTCATTGTGATAGAGTATCGAGGCTAAAGAATACTCACCATATCAACAAATAGAGCATGTTGCTTATATGCAATAGTTTTATGGATTTCTCAAACACATTTAACTATCCAATTTTTATTTTCTATATCAATCTATTTCTCTTTTTCCTCTCTTTCTAATTGAATTTTTTATGTTGCTCCTTTTTCTATTCCTTTTAATCTCATTTTCCTATTATTGAATTTATCTTTCAATTTTTCATCACTCCTTCAAGTCTCTAGAAACAATTAATAAAATCTCTCACTTCAATATGTTATATACTGATTTGCTAGGGACTCAGAACCCAAATCCAAGTACAAAAAAAACAAAACAATAGAGAAAAAGGCCAAAACCAACAACAAAATAGTAAAAGAAACAAGGGCAACACCCCACAGAGCCTAACTAAAAAACAACACTAAAACCCCAAGTAAACCAACAAAATACTAAACAAGAGCTCCCATGAGCTCATATTTTTTCTCAATAATGTTCTAGAAAAGCTAAGAGAAAAACATAGGAAACCCATCAGGTCCCAGGACTTTATTCCCTTCAAAATAAAAAACCACCTCCCTAACCTCCTCAAGAGAAGGAATTTTTGTGAGATCTTTATTCATCACTTGTGAAATACTTATTGGGATTTATTTGAGATTCTCATCTTGCACTTCTATATCTAGAGGACCTTCATCAACCAAGAGGGAGGAAAAGAACTGAGCACATTCCATACTCATCTCCTCATGCTTGTTGACACAAGAGTTGTTGGCGGATATCCTCTTAATTATATTGGAAGATCTGTGTTTCAGAGTAGTCATATGAAATAATTTGGTATTCTAATCACTGCTTTTGAGCCAAATATCTCTAGATATTTGTTTCCAATATTCCTCTTCTTTGGAAATAATGCCATGGAGTTTCGTGAGGATCTCCACATCTTTTTCCATGGCATGGGGGTCATAGCCAAAGTTTTAGATTTGGAATTGAATATCATCAAGCTCCCTTTTCAAAGCATCTTTCATCTAAAAAATGTTCCCAAAAGAAGATTTATTTCATTTCTAGACATTAGCTTTAATGTTGGCCAATTTTTTAGCCACTATGAATAGTCATACCTTGGATGTTAATGTCTCACCATTCTTCAATTCTGTCATATAGATCAATATTAAGGGTCCACATCTTCTCGAACTTGAAGGGGAAAGTCTTTCTCCTACTCAGGGAAGAAATACTCAAAGTGATCAGGAAGAGGTTAGAACCAATCTTAGATAAAGAGAATAGACAACAGGAAGAGTCCAACAACCAATCCAGAGACATGAGGCATCAATCTAGTCTGACTTGCATAATATCCGAGCAACTTTGCCTATCTAACCAAGTAAACTTAGTCACACCAAGATCAAGATCTAACAATCCGAGAAAATTGATCATATAAAAAAATCTTGTTTACTATTTTTAGCAATTGGGGCCACACCTAGCTCCTCTGAATAAAAAATAGGGGTGTTGAAATCTCATTGGGAAAGTTCTGCCTCACATTCATCATAGAAGACCACAGAGACTTTCTAGCATTCTTATCATTTAGAGCATAAATAATGGAAAGAATCCAAGAAGAGCCACCTACAAGATTAATAAATCCCCCTTTCCCCTTTTTTATTAAATTCACATTTAATTAAAATCCCTTTCGCATTTAAATAAATCAAAATTTATTTAAAAATCCGCCCACTTGCAAAATCCTACAAATGCAAGTTGCATTCCCTTTTTGGCTAAATTAAATCATTTGAATTTACCAAAATTACCTATTTTCCCTCACCCACTTGCAAAATCCTACATTCCCCTAATCATATCTTATTCTCCTAATCATGTCCCATCCCTAAAATTGGGGGAGTCACTTCTCCAAATTTGGGGAAAGTCTTCAAAATGTGTTGAAGACTCTACCTTATTCAACAAGCTAACTTGTTGAGTTCCCCAAATTTTTAAGAGCCTTAAAAATTTGCCCCAAAACTCTTCTAAGGCATTTAATGCCTCTTACAAGCCCACACCCCTTAGCCATGATGGTTGTCCCTTTAATGTTGCACAAGAGTTTACCTCTTAGGTAATAGCATGTCTCCCTGGTTAATGACATTATCCATGATGTCACTCATTGAGGTTATCCTTGATTGCTTGATTAGCATCTAATGCTTGTTTAGCATCCCCTCAAGCCCTCTCAAGGTGATATTTGTCAACTTGGGATTGGATTGATAACTTTCAATCCTAGCCCTTGTTGATATTTCTCAATCTCAACCATCCATTTCTCTAGTTTCTCTATAAATAGAGCCCATTCCTTCTTCAATTCATCAAGTCTTTTGTGCATCAAAATTATAGTCACATTGCAGGTTAAGGAGCTCTTTTTGTCATCGCCAATCATCAACATCATCCTCAAGCATCCATAGTACATATTTTAGCTTCATTTAGTTACATTTTAATCTTCCATCCTAGCTTAATTGCACTTCTTTTATAAGTTTTGTATTCTCAACTTAGTTTAATTAATTCACATATTTCTATTTGGAATATACTTTGACTCATAATCACCTAGCTTGCATCTTTCATCTTCATCTTCATCTCTTAGCACTCACTAGAATCCTAGTTGCATCCATTTCGATTCTAGTAGTACATTTCATATAACTCGTTCTTTAGGTTGTCATCTTGAGGATCAAGTGCTTTTCCAAGTGAGGGTCACCTTGAATCTTAGAGATCTTTAGAGATAGAGAAAAATGAGGAGATTTTAGAGTTTTTTATCTATTCATGTGTTTTGATTTCTAACATCTAATGCAATGCTTCATTGGTGTGTTTGAAGTGTTTTCCCTCTTGCAGGGGGGAGGCCACATTTCCAGCATACAATATCTAATTACATTTATTGACTCATTAGAATAAAAACTATTTATTTAATTGATGATGTCAGTTCTATAAAGATAAGATATGGGCCAATTCTTCATTTGTCATTATAAAAAATTACATGGATATACTCATTATTTTGACCTATAGATTGTATTTTCAAGATATTATATTTATAAATAAGAAATTTATATAAAAAAAATATCCATCCATATATATAAATTTAATTTATAAAATATTCAAACTTTTAAATTATATATCAGTGGATTGTGTGTCTTGTTTTCATAGACTAGAAAACACTTCAATTGGTGCACTAAAATTGAACCAGTGTCTTTTGTGTCTTGGGCAATAGGCTCTTTTTGTTTCATCTTTAGAGGGCTTGTCTCCCCGTGTGGTCATTAGGACTACTAGTGAGAAGAGAATGACCCAAGTGGTAGTGAGGAAAATCCATCCTCTTCTGAACCACTATAAACAACTGTATTCATGGTGAAAACTATGGATAATGTGTGCTGATTAGTTCATACCAACACTATGTCTCCCCATAAACCCGTTTGATCAAATTTATTTGATTAGTTGTAGGGCGTAACCCCTACCGACTGGGAGCCTTTTGTATTTATAGAGCTGAAAGTGCCACATGTATGGCCACATGAGCGAATGCCCTTACTAGCACCTTTTTTGTTTTAGAAGCCAAAATCCTTCTAGTTGTTGGGTCAGGAGGTCGGACCTCTGGAACAACCCACACACATACGGTTCTTAGTAGAGATACAAAGTTCGCCATGGGGAGTTTTCGTGGGGACTGATGTTTGGTTGCCCTGAGAAGTGAGTGCCGAGGGTGGAGCCAGTGGGGTCAAGCATCTAAGTATCTGCTCTGAATAGCATAGCCTCGAGGGAAACCCCATGTGAGATCAACAACTATTGTCCTGGCTAGCCATAAGAATTGTGCTTGTCTTATTTTGAATAATCAAACATTCAAGACCAAACATCAAAACATTGTGTCTTTTGTGTCTTCAAGTGTATGCAAAATAATTTTACATCAAACAACACCCTTTTTTTGAGTCATTTTGAGTCTAAACACTTACAAACATTGAGTCCTCATCAACACTGTGTCCTCTTGTCACGAAAAATAGTCAAAATTTTAGATTTGGTCACAACAATTCACTTCACAGATTGGAAAAATTGCACAAAGTTTTTAGAAATGCATTTGTGTTTGACAGAACTGTGTCTGTGTCATCTAACTGCGTCTGTGAAGGGCAGAAATGCGTCTGTGTTCTCTTGAGCAACATTGCACTTACAACATCTCATAAACACGTCTGTGTATGATAGAACCACGTTTGTGTCATTTAAGTGCGTATGTGAAGTATACAGGCACGTCTGTGTTCAGAAATGAATTTTTTTTACAATCTAGAAAACTAGAACAGTCAGTTTCACACTTATTGAGCTTCCTAGGTTATCTCTGTGGGTTTTCATCTAGCATTCAACCTATCTTTGGGTCTCACAAAGTCCATCATTGCTTTACACCTTGCATTACATTCACATTTGTCTAAACTTGAGTCAAAAGGTCACTTGCTTGTCCTCATTATACTTTGTCAACACACTACATACAACAACATTTTGCTAAGTGGTCCCTCATCAAGATCTATCACCTTTGGGTCTCATTTGGTCTTACTTAGAGTCAAGTTCAACTTATCTCATCAAGAGAAACTATCATCTCTTTGGAAGTCACACCTACTCTACTACATACATACTTGGTCTTACACTTTGGACATTGCAAGTACACCTCAGATTCATTTACATTCCATCCAACTCTTGGTCTTTCATATCTTTCCATTTTCATCTAGTCTCACACATCTTGGTCAATACCTTGTTCATGGTTGAAACCCGTTCCCAAAAATCTAGGAGAGAAGCTAAAGAGGCTCAAGAATCCTCAAACATGAGTTCCTATGAGTATGACAATGATGTCTTTTTCAATTCTGATCATACCACATTACCTGACATGGATGCCTATAGAAACATTCCAAATATTGAGAGCATGGATAACACTACAAACAACAATGATACACACAATGAAAATATGGACAACATTTTCGTACATTCAGTAGAAGTGGAAGACTCCATTATGGATCCTCGTTTCAATCAATTGGTTGAGGAAATAATGAGGAGAGATAGACAATACTTCTTACAAGTGATGGCACAAAGTGGAGCCAAGATCCCTCATGATTTTGACATGTCTCAAATAATGGAACATCGACCTTTGCAACAACCTCACCTCAACATGGATCAAAGGAGGCCTAATAGTGGAGGCAATAGAGGACCACATCTTGTGCTTGAATCACCATCATCTTTGTTTCAAAAAACTGAGGTCCCATACACACATGGTCAAGCATATGATACTCACCTTCTCAAACCATTATGGAAGTCTTATGCCGAAAAATATACTCAATCACATGCTAATACTAAAGACCTACCACCAAAGCAATTGGATATTCAAAGGCATGCTCAAAATTTGGACACAAGGAAACCCCGCGTCAAATTTGGGGGGAACACACTAGAATAAACTCATGACATGCCTATAGCATATGGTATACATGGACAAAGCAGATATTCTATTCCTCACCATGAATCTATACTAAGTGGTCCTTATATGCATACACAACACCATTAGAGACCTCCTCCATATGAACTTGTGTATGATCAATATCATCCATATATGCAACATGCTCCTCCTCCACCCGGTGGTTTAGGCATGGGGTATGGTCCAAGAAGTTGGTCTCCACCTAAGAACAATTTGGAGCAGCAAATTAAGGACTTAAAAAATAAAATGGAGGACATAAATACACCGAAGCCAACTTACACAATGAGAGACATATGTCCCTATCCATTTGACAAAAGCATTCCAATGCCTCCATTTCCTACACACTTTGTGACACCTAAGTTTGACAAGTACAGAGGAAAAGGGGATCCTAAAGCACACATAAGACATTTTTTCACAGCCTGCATTTAGGTAGCAGCAGAAGAGACATATTTGATGAGATTATTCCCACAAAGCTTAGGTGATCAAGCTATGGAGTGGTTCTCCCAACTTCCACCTGGAAATAAGTCTTGGGGTGATCTAGCAGAGGCATTTATCCAACATTTCTCATACAACATAGAGACAAACATATCAGTCACTACTTTGTGCAACACCAAACAAATGGATGGAGAATCTTTTTCATCATTTTTACAAAGATGGAGAAATCTAGCCAGCAGATGCTCTTGTGAAATTCCGCAAAAATAAATGGTAGAGATGTTCACCCAGAATGTTAACAAAGACATTGGTTATGACCTAAGAAAAGCTTGCTTGTCCACCTTCAAGGGTGTCATTGAAAAAGTCTTAGCAACAGAGAAGGTCCTAATTGAACAATGAATCATCAAAATATTTAAAGAAAACAAAGAGGACTATAAAGGAAAAGACAAGCCAAGATTTTGGAATAAAAACAAGAACACAGTCAATGATGGTGTTGTTGATGCCAATATAGTATGACCCAAAATCATTTTTTCTAGATCAAGCTCTATAAACAATTAGGTGAATACTCAAACAACTTCAAAATCATGAAGGAAGTACACTCCATTGGGAGAACCACTAGAATTAGTTTTCAAGAAGCTAGTGGCAAACAAAATAATACCGATTCCAGATTTGCCTCCATATGAGCCAAAGGTTAAACCAAATTGGTGGAACGATGATGAGTATTGTGAATTTCATAAGAGCAAGGGTCATAAAATAGGAAATTGTCATCGACTGAAGAACATCATACAAGACCTTATTGATAGAGGTGACATTGAGATTGAGGGACACTCATCCAATCAAGAACATGAAATGTTTAAAGAACCATTCCTAAAGCATGACAAGGGAAAAGCTAAAGCCACAGATGACCAAACCAACTATACTAGAGCATCTTATAACTATGATTCAACTATCAATCACATTTCAATGGACAATTATGTCTCTACCATTATCATCAAGGACAAAACACTTGAGAATTCTACCCAAAGACCCAAGATTGTCCTAAAAGGCATTGGATCTTCTTCCGAACCTACCTTTGAATGTAATGTTACAACTCATCAAGGTAAATTCACTTTGCAAGGTGATCCAGCTAAAAACACTGCTTCCTCAGCAACCAAGCTTGAGTATGACCTTGTAGAATAGTTAGGGAAGACACCCGCGCTCATCTCCATCCTTGAGATCTTACACATATCCCCCACGCATAAAGCTATTCTTGACAAAATCTTGAGAGAAACTCATGTTCCTATTGATCTGAATGTGGACTAGTTTCAAGCCATGGTGGGATACCTTTTCGTTCCACACTCCCTTACATTCATAGAAGCCGATGACACCTCCATAAGTTAGCCACATAATGCAGCTTTACACATTGAAGCCTTCATACACAAACATCGAATAAAACAAGTCCTGATAGATGGAGGAGAACGTCTAAACATTTGTACATTGAGCACTATTAAACAATTGGGATATTCAGATAAAGCTGTGAATTCTACAAACAAAATTACCATCAAGGCAATCATCCAAAGGCACAGTCACCTTGCCTTTCAGAGTTGGGCCAGTTATAAAGGATGTGGTTTGTCAAGTCTTAGACTTGGATCTCACATACAATATATTACTAGGACATCCTTGGATTCATGAAATGAGGGTAGTCCCATCTACATATCACCAATGCATTAAGTTTCCTCACAATGGAGTTGAAATAATAGTTAATGGTGATCCTAATCCATTCATATACTACAATAACTTGAGACCAAAAATTGAGACGATCATTCCAAGTAATAGGGAAGTTGTCCCTTCTTCTACATACATTGATCCTGAATCACTGAAACCTTCAACATCAAAACAAGGTGAGCTTAAAGGAAAATTTCAGGACAAGGGCATGGGTGAATAAACTTTGAATCAAACCATGTCCTACTAAGTAGGTATCTATCATTATACTCAAATGGGATCCTACTATCTTTCAAAGATGGGGTGAACTGGAAGAAGAAGACTTATACAAAATGGTTTACAAAGACCCTGAAAATGATACACAAGATCACATCAACATACCATGTGAAAAGTATGGCAAAGGATTCAAGATCCTACAAAAAATTGGGTATGATGGAAAAAGTCCTATTGGCTTAAGAAAGGAAGGCATCATTGAACCTTTACAACCAGAATTAACATTCAAAAATGAACACTTGAAAGGACTTGGTTTCATGTCCTCCAAGGAAAACATTTGAAAGACATAAGAAGCATTACAAATCAAAGATGCTAGAAATCAACAAGAAAATCACTATTCCATAGATTCCAACGAATGAGAATGGGATTCAGATAAATCCTCCAGTGACTATGAACTCACAGAGACATTTAGAAAACCAGGTGAACCCATAAAAGAAGAGGAATTTTATAGAAAATTCAAATTTGATCAAGAAACAACCCCTAAGGATCCCACACAGTCCTTGCCTCTAGGTTCTAGGACGAAATCACGAAGAATGAGAACACCTATCCCAGAATGCGCTACTAGTGATGAAAATTTGGATTCATTCACAATCAAGATAGATGAAGAGAGTGCCAATGATGACCTTGATAACTACCTCAACATACCTGAATATAACTGCATCTTCACCCTTAGCCCCACTAACTTCAAAGAAATCAAAGGCCTTCCCCTTGTTCACCAGCAACTTATTGACTGGGACCATGAAGGACTTGCACAATTCGACACATTCCAAAATGATGAAGCCTTTATTGACTATCTAAGCATATGGGATGATCTTCCCCTAGGGACCATAAGGTGGGAAACACTATAGACCTCAATAGCATGGCATATTTTGGTGAGGGTGTCGGGCCTTCAAATCGCAAAAACATAAAAATAAAAATAAATCAAGGGTCTTATGGTGAAAACCACATTGTGGTGCTATCTGACCCCAAAAAAGTAAAAAGAAAGGGCTTATTTGAGGGCGAAAACCACTCTGAGGCACCCGAGGATGGAAGGCTCGACATTCTTCTAGCATCATATGAAGAAAAATCATCTATGTTGGTAGAGGAGACCATCAAAACTAACATTGGTATAGAAGAAATTCCACATAACATATTCCTGGCTCAATCCCTCACAGAGACAGAAAGATCAAAGTTCTTAAATTTCTTCACATAGCGACAAATCAATTTTGCATGGTCATACACTAATATGCCTGGATTGGAGCCAGGTTTGGTAATGCATCATTGAACAGTTAAACTGGGGGAAAAGCTAGTGAAACAAAAATTAAGAAAGATGCATCCACAAGTGGCATTGTTAGTCAAAGAAGAGCTTGAAAAATTATTGGATGTCGGATTCATACGCCCAATTGATTATCCTGAATGGATCTCCAACTTAGTGCCTATTAGTAAACTAGATCGTAGCATCAGAATATGTACAGATTTTAGAGACATCAACAAAGCTTGTCCTAAGGATGACTTTGCATTACCAAATATTGACTTGATTGTAGATCTCACAGTAGGTCAAGTGATGTTATCTTTGATGGATGGATTCTCTGGTTATAATCAAATAAAAATCGCATCTAAGGATCAGCACAAAACAACATTCACTTGTCCTTGGGGAACTTTCTGTTGGAATGTCATTCCCTTTGGGCTAAAAAATGCAAGCACTACATACCAAAGAGCCATGACTACTATCTTTCATGATCTCATGCATGTTACTATGGAAGATTACATTGATGACCTCTTGGGAAAATCAATAGACAGAGATACATATTTGGACATGTGTAGGGGAAAAAAGAGAGACTAGGTTAACATGCCCTAATCCTACCTTTTGACACACATTACGGAATACGAAAGAGCCTAGAGGTATCACACAATTGGCTACTTCTTTTTGTGAAAGAGAGAGCCATGGGCTACCTATTAGGATTTCTATTCCTTTGTTGAAATTGAAAGACAAAATGATACAAGTTCAAGTCCTAATCCCAAAATGCATGTATGAACTAATAACAAGATTGTAGAATTGAGATTAAACAATGAACAGTTGTAAACACAAGGACAAAACAAGAATGCAGATGCGTACCTGGAGTCAAAATCTGATAAAAAATGTTTGGGATGGGGGCGTGGGTGCCACTGTCCTGATACTGTGCTGGAAACTGCTCCTGAAACTGCTGTCTTGCACTCTGGAAATTGTCGGAAATGCTGTCTGTCAGGAGGACCAGGGCGCCCAATGCCTCTGTCCCAGGGACCAGGGTGCCCAGCGCCCTTGTCCTGGCAGGACCAGGGCACCCCACGCCCCTGTCTAGGTCTTTTGCTCTGCAATTTGGTATGGAGTGCTATCTCGACCTGCTTTTCCCGGATCTGTAACCTGCGGCGTCGTCCGAGTCCCGAAACCTGCACTTATATCTGAAAAAGGGTGTGGGCGGCTATATAGGGTTTTTCCTTAGTCAAACCCCCACTTTCCACCTCCACAAATAGCCAAGTTTTATTGTAAAATGTATTGTGTGTGCAGACCATGTGTGTGTGCAAGATCCTAAAATGCAAGCAAGCAAACTAGAGCAACCTAGAAAGTAAACCCTAATTGCTTGTAGATGATGATGTAAATGCTCTAAATCAAGATGCAAAGTGATCTAAAGCATGAATAAATAATATATTGAAGCTTATGCAAAGACATGAAAACAACATGAAATCATACCCAACCCCCAAGGGAGGGGTACAAGCCAATCCTCAGTCGGTAATCTCCTATTGTTCTTCAATGTCTTCCAAGCCCTAAATGGATGAATGAAATTGATAAATGCTTGATAGAGGGATGTTGAACGTTGTTGAAGTCTTCAAAGATCTGCTCTTTCACTGCATATGAGGTTCCTGAAAACAAAAATTGGATCCTTTCAAATGAAGAAAGAGAGCTCTTATGTATGAAACCCTAGGTCATAATTTCGTCTTTTGGCTGACCTAGAGATTGAATTTCCCACCAATTTCTTGGGGTTAAGCTTTATTTTATGATTGGATTGTGCTCCTAAAATTTTGAGAAAAATATCTGGGACCGTGTGCACTCCGGGCGCCACGGTCCCGACAACTTTTCACCAAATTTTCAGGGCCGTCGGATATGATGATTTTAGAGAGAATCCTGAAGTTACAGGTGATTTCGAGATGTTTTGACCCCCGAAACCAAGCCCCCAAGTTCAAAATAGGACTTAATTAGGGTTTTTGATTGAATGATGTATTGGAGGAATAAAATGAAAAGGGCACACTTTAACGAAAGGGCCCAACTTTATGATGTAGAGGATGATGAAATAGGACCTTAGACCTAATTAATTTGATTAATTAAGTGCTAAAGGAGAAATGCAATGCAAAATGTAAAATGCACCAAGGCGGGTGCTAAACTAGGTGTGAAATTGTACCACCCTAGCAAGTGCGTACAATTTACGACGCTACATTTAGCCCCCACTTTAGCGGTCATATGAGTACTACATGCATATGCAAGCTAAAGTACAGAAAAGTAAACATCATTTGAAAAAGGATATATCCATAAGTTGTCAGACGAAGCCCCCAGCGGTATCTGCAGTACACAGTTAGGAACCGCACCCTACAAAACATACGTTAGATCACAAAATCACCTAATGCTTACTAAGGAAAGTGATGAAATTTGTGAGTAGCTATATGCCCCCCCCTATTTCGACTTGCTTATTAGGGAGGTGAAACAGGGTAGCATGTTTACTTACGACAAATTGTGTAAGAGAGTATTGATGAGAGATGTTCACTGAATAGGCTTCAGCAGAGCACTTTTTGGAACATCTCGAGAGTAAGGGAATGAAAATATGATTCCTATGCAACAAACGGTTCAAAAATCGCATCTCCCAAACTCAAGTTATGATGAAATGAGTGATAGAGGAAAATTAGGGTTTTGAAAGTAAAGGTAAAAGAATGAAAGTATATACCTTGAAAGTGACATTTGCATTTGTCACTTTGTTGATTTTGGAATACTGTTCATTGCAGCGGAGCCCACATAGCCATCATCATGCCTTCATGACGACTAGAGCATCCCACGAGGATTGAGATCCTGTGCCAGGCCGTGATCGACGATGAGCCACTGGACGAGGTGAGTTGACTGAATGTTGACTTTTGATTTTCTGCATTTTGACTTTCTGTGATCGTTTGCGGGCCCTGGAATGTGACCATGGGTCCCACCCAGGGCGCCATGGTCCCTTCAGGGTGCCATGGTCCCTGACAGGGCACCATGGTCCCTTCAGGGTGCCATGGTCCCTGACAGGGCACCATGGTCCCTTCAGGGTGCCATGGTCCCTGACAGGGCGCCATGGTCCCTGACAAGGCGCCATGGTCCGAATCAAGACTTGGCGAGAAATATCAGGGTTAGCATATGATGTTCGACAGTTTGCATGAATGATTTTGATGATTGAGTACTGATTATAGTTATGTTTTTGTGTTGCAGGCTCTCCCATACATGAGAGAGCATACGGCGGGATAGATTCTTCGCAGTTTGCGAGATCAGATTCCGCGACTGACTCAGGCAGAGAGAGACACATTGTCGATCGTGGGTTTATGGTATGCGATCCTCATGCCAGCCATTCGGTTCCATCCTACGATGCTGATGGCATTGATGGAGCGATGGGATCCTGACACATGCACATTCCATCTTCCAGTAGGGGAGCTGACGGTTACACTTGAGGATGTGTACCGCATACTTCGTCTTCCTATCAGAGGAGCTACTGTGACATACGCGACCGATCGGTCTATGGAGGACCATCAGAGGGAGTAGGTATACTGCATAGGGAGAGTCATGCCGAGTGAGACGAGAGGTCACATCATGGTCAGCTGGCTCTTACATCCTACAGGAGAGGTGCCCCTTCTGAGACGTCTTATGATCGCCATCATAGCACTAGCCGTCTGCCCTAATGGGTGAGGTACGCACATGCATGGGGGTCTCACATGGTGCATCAGAGCTATGGAGAGATACAGGAGAGTATATGCTTGGGGTCGGAGTATGCTTGCACATCTCTATCACGACCTTGAGGAGTATGTGTTTGGACAGGGTTGCAGCTTGATGACATGCACACTTCTGCAGGTGTGGATATTTGAGCACTTCACATGCACCAGGCCTGTCGGCTTTCTGATGAGTATGGCTAGCGAGAGACCTAGGGTGTTTGCTTATCCACTTACCAGCAAGTGGAGATTTGGAGATCTGCTATATTGGAGAGTGATTTTTGATAGATTGACAGCCGAGGTGACCGTGTGGAGACCCTATCTACGGATGCATAGATGGGATGGGATGGAGAGACAGTTAGCATGCCTACAGAGGAACTGCCTACTGCGGAGACAATATTCACATATCATAGTCCCATTCTACTTCGACCGAGTACGGAGGCAGTTTGGGCTAGAGCAGTGCGTTCCAGCCGATGTACCCATCTATACTCGACACTCACGAGTCCTTCCCAGACCTAGAGCAGTAGCGAGACCGAAGATAGATGACATTGAGACTACAGATATAGAGGGATCTGATCAGGATGTGGTTATTGATTACTCTACAGAGCCTGGAGCACAGCGCAGGTATATCTCATGGTTTATGAGATCATATCCAGCGCCTATCTTTCCACCAGATCACCCGACAGGCCATCCAAGCCCATGGAGACATGGAGACAGAGATGAGGACCAGGGATCCAGGTCAGAGGAGCCAGAGGAGGGAGAGGGTCATGAGGAGGCAGGAGATCCTGATCCACCCACAGGAGATCAGCCTAGTGCTGAGGAGGAGGAGGATGAGGACACAGATAGAGATAAGGATGAGGAGGATGCAGGTGAGGATGCGGATGAGGATGAGGATGAGGATGAGGATGAGGATGAGGATGAGGAGGAGGAGGAGGATAGAGATGATGAGGAGGGGTCAGATGCAACTCCCCACCATTCAGGAGATGATACCATAGCTCTGGATCCTCCTCTTATTCTCCAAAAGGGGGAACATGAGGTGATACAGAGACCTGTTTCTAGTACCATCCAGCCTACACCCATCGTGCATAAATTATTCGAGCGTGGGGAGCCTAGTAGTTCCCAGTCACAGATGCTACCATATCATGATCCCTACTGGCATGAGGGAGATCCAGGTATAGTAGGTTTATATTGATTGATTAATGTTTTGATGATATAGAATGGTACTAATACAAAAATCTGTTCTATTGCTACAGCTAATGTGTAGGAGTGGCATTCCCTGATTCAGCAAGTAGTGACAAACATTTCCACGATGGCACAAATCCCTAGTTCCTCCCAGATTGCTTATAGGCCTCAGGGGAACGCGGGTCGGCATGAGGACTTGTTTTCCTCATTCCGAGTATAGGTAGACATATGGAGGGAGAGAGAGAGAGTTCTATCAGAGAACCTTCAGCGGGCACAACGAGATCTAGCAGCAGCTCAGGCCGAGGCTTCCTCCTATCGCGCGATCCTTATGGATAGGGATCGCAGGAGTTCCTCTCGGAGTCACTCGCAATCTATATCGTGCTACACACCTATGGGTCCACCTGCACAGCTGGATCAGGAGGGAGCATCTAGTCGTCACTCTCCAGCCACCAGCCCTAGGGATAGGAGATGATTTTATGATGTAGGATAGGTCACATTTTGGATGTACAGTGACCTATATTTGTATACGATCCACATATATATATATATATACATGCTTCTTTTTTTGTCTCAAATGTGTTATCTTTAATGCTTAAAACAATGTATATTTTGCTTTGATTAAATCTAATACATTTGGTAGATGTACACGTATGTTCAGGATTTAATTTCCATGTGATTGATTTCTCAATGCTCCATGATTAAATTGATACATGTGTGACTTAATTAAAATATTTAATCAAGTACTACATTGATGATAGGGAAGAAATATGCCTTAAGTCTAAGAATCATATAACTAATGTAATTTAATTTTGAACTTAAACACAACATGATACGATTCTACTTAACGCATAAGACATTGCGAAATATGCTAGCATAATGGAAATGTAAATCTTTTACAATTTACATAAATGAATTCAAGACAAACTATAAAGTAAAGAAACACGCTTGTCAAGAACGAAGCAATATAGATTAAACACCATAACATTTAATTCTATTTTGCTCTAATTAGGAGATACTAACATATTACCCAATGTTGAAGAACTGAAAAGAAGATAAATAAGGAATGAAGAATTAAGCATAATATCTACGCAAGTGCATAGCATTGATAGGTTCTTTAAGAGGCGTACCGTCTACATCCGCTATTTTGTAAGCACCTGATCCATAATCTTCAATAACGATATATGGTCCAAGCCAATTAGGACTAAATTTTCCCTTTTCTGCAGGTAAGGCATTCACATTGCGCTGATTCTCATAGAGGACTAAGTCACCTACTGAGAAGGAACGTTGAATAACCTTATCATTATAGCTTCGTTGTAGAGTTTTGTGATACGCTTGAATATGCTCAAGAGCGTTTATACGCTGTTCATCAAGCATCTCAAGCTGTTGAAGTTGTTGTTCTCTATAAGAGTCATCATCTACTATACCTTTGAGAGAAACCCTAAGTGATGGAATCTCTAACTCTAAAGGCATAATAACGTCAGCACCATAAACAAGATTATAAGGAGTAGTTCCTATAGCAATTCGTACACTCATTCGGTAGGCCCAAAGAGCACAGATTAGCTGATTACTCCAATCCTTACCATGCTTATTCACGATTTTGCGAAGAATATGTTCAATTATCTTATTGGATGATTCGGCTTGACCATTTGATTGAGGATAGTATGGTGTAGAAAATCGATGTTTGATATGATACTTCTCAAGGAATTTCTTCACGTCCTTGTTCTTAAATGATGTCCCATTGTCTAAGATTATAGTGGAAGGTATCCCGAATCGAGAAATGATGTTTTCTAGAAGAAATTGACAAATCACTTCAGCAGTAGTAGAGCGAAGAGGAATAGCTTCTACCCACTTCGTAAAGTAATCTGTTGCAGTTATAATGAAGGTGTGTCCTTGAGATGAAGGAGGAGAGATTTTACCAATGAGATCCAAACCCCATGCGGAGAAAGGCCAAGAAGCTACTTGAGAACGGAGTTCTTGGGCAGGAGCATGAATCAGATTATTGTGTTGTTGACATTAATGACATTTCTTAACTAATGAAAAAGAATCCTTCTGCATAGTTTGCCAATAGTATCCCATACGAAGCAATCTTTGAACCAAGGATTTGCCTCCAAAATGCCCCCCATAGGCACCTGAATGTGCCTCTTCAAGGGCAACGGGGATTTCTGATTTGTTAAGACAGTGAAGGAGAAGACTGTCATAACCCCTTCGGTAAAGGACATTAGAAAGAATGATATACCTAGCAGAGAGCTTGCGGATTCTAGCCCTAGTGTTCCTATTGGCGGAATCAGGAAAGGTACCATCGGTCAAATATCTTACGATATGCGAATACCATTCATCTAAGTCTACAAAGTCACAACATGTTACCAAGCTAGAATCATCTACAATAGCTGGAGAAATAAGGTTGTGAATAAAAAATTTAAGATCAACCATAGGGTCCTCTAAAGATACAAGAGAAGCCACACATACCATTGCATCCGCATGTTGATTATCTTTTTGAGGAACAGGTTCCATGGTATAAGAATCGAATTTTTGTAATAAAGAGATAGCAAGGTCTTTATATTGTGATAATTTGTCTTGTTTTGCTTGATACAGTCCTGTTACTTGTCTTATAATCAATTGAGAATCTCCATAAATATGTATGTACTTTATGTTCAGAGCTAAGGCTTCTTTTATTCCCACTATAAGAGCCTCATACTCAGCAATGTTATTGGTACACAGGAAATTTAGATGATAGGATAAGGGAATAGATTTCCTTATAGGAGAAATCAGAACAACACCTGCCCCTGATCCCGTACAACACTTAGAACCATCAAAGTATAATTCCCAAGTTTCATCTTTCTCTATAGAAAAAATGAAGTCATCGGGGAAAGACTCAGAATTAGGGAAGGAGAAAGGTGAAGGGGCCTCAACTAAGTGGTCGGTCAATGCTTGCCCTTTAATTTATTTTTGTGAAACAAATTTAAGGTCAAATTCAGTCAACATCATAACCCACTTAGCTAGGTGTCCTGATAAATCAGTTTTAGAGAAAAGATGCTTCAAAGTATCAAACTTTACCATGACGTGGACTTCTGAATTTAAAAGGTAATGTCTCAATTTCCGAGTCACAAACACCAAGGCCAAGCATTGTCTTTCTATCGCAGAATATCGGGTCTCATAATCGAGTAAGGTACGACTTATGTAATAAACCGGACATTCCTTACCATCTTTATCATGTTGTGCCAACAATGCTGCGAGAGCATGAGAGGAAGCAGCTGTATACAGAAGGAAGGGTTTAGAAGGTTCGACAGGTTGAAGAATAGGAGGACTAGCCAAATACACTTTTAAATCTTCAAATGCTTGCTGACAATCTTCGTTCCATTGAAAAGTGATATTCTTTTTGAGAAGTTGAGTAAAAGGAAAGGTACGATCCGCAAGTTGAGATACAAACCTACGAATAGCTTGAATCTTCCCTTGTAAGATTTTAAGTTGAGACACATTTCTAGGAGGTGGCATGTTGACAATAGCATCTATTTTCTTAGTGTCCACCTCAATCCCATGATGCGAAACTATGAATCCTAATAGTTTTCCACTATCCACACCAAAAACACATTTTCGGGGATTCAAGTGCATATGATATTTATGAATTCTTTCAAAGATTTGACGAAGGATTTTAATATGATCTATGCGAAGAATGGATTTGGCTAAAATATCATCAACATAATCCTCTAAAATCTTATACATATAATCATGAAAGATAAGGGTCATTGCTCATTGATAAGTTGCACCGACATTTTTAAGTCCAAAAGGCATCATTATCCAACAAAACGTACCCCAAGGGGTGGTGAAAGTGGTTTTGAATTGATCTTGAGGGTTAATGAAAATTTGATTGTATCCGGAAAAACCATCCATGAAGGATAACAAGGCATGTCCTGCCGTAGAATCAACTATCATGTCAATGTTTGGAAGAGGGAAATCATATTTTAAAGAAGCCCTATTTAAGTCTCGAAAATCGGTACACATTCTTATTTTATTATCTGGTTTAGCCACAGCGACAATATTTGAAATCCATGGGGAATAGTCAATAGGGCAGATAAATCCAGCCTCCAATAACTTTTCAATCTCAGCCTTAACAAGCAGAGCCACCTTAGGATTCATTTTTCGAATCTTTTGTTTCATAGGCTTAGCATCGGGAACTAAGACAATATTATGAGTGACAATCTTAGGATCTATACCAGGCATGTCAGAGTATGTCCAAGCAAAGATCTCAGGGAATTCATGCAATAAATCTTCATATTGTTTTTGTTCCTCTTCATCCAAACATTTTCCAATTTTAATGACTTTTTCTTTATTGCAAGGATCCATCTTAACATCAGTGGTGTCACTTATAAGAAGATTACTTTGTTGAGGAGTATCCTTTAACTGAGGGAATTCTTTCACAATCTCATCATTATCGATCTCTTTTCCAAAATAGGCTTCAGTATTTAAACAATAAGGGAGTCCCCTATTGTGATGATAACGAGGAAGAGTGTCATAGGCTCCCAAGAATTCAGCTAAAGCATCATCGGTAGGGAAGACATCCAAAGCATAGGCACACGAAGGATCCCCATCAATATACTCGGGGTGTTGCATTGATAGAGATGTAGAAATAGCATTAACACTAATGCATGGTCTTTTAGAAGCTTTAGTGCATTTGCAGGGATTATAGCCAAGTCCAAAGGCATAATTGTGAAAATTAGTCTCTAGAGGAACCTTTATCCCTTGTTCGTGAGCGCCACAACCATTTCCATGATACCCATGCTTAGCAAAAATGCGAAAACCACGACCATAACGATCAGCCATTTCAGAAAGAGAAGGTGGTTTTTCATAAGACAAAGAATCAAACTCTTCAGAATTAGAGGTGTGAGGAGAAGAAGTTTGAGAAGCGGCCACAAAATTATTACTCATAGGTTCAGGTAAGATTGACTGATTTTTAGCTTCTTCCTTCTTTTCAACTTTAAGCTCTCTAGAAGGAACCTTATATTCACCTACAAAGGTGGGATTGAAATCAAGAGATCCCCAATCATCTTCTGCGAGAACCTTCTTAGATCAAAATCCTTCTTATGTGCAGATTCAAGTCGAGAAGACTCTTCCTCAAGAGCTCCAGACTCATCCAAAGAATTTTGATCATCAGAGAGCGAGGATTCATCGATAGGTATCTTGTTTAAAGAGTCATCACTAGACGAGGATGGCTTAGAAGAACCCCCTTTGGAAGTAGATGTTTGTAGACAAGCTTGGAAATTAGTATCACCTATCAAGGTATATATCTTATTGTTATAAACAAATTTAACTTGTCTATACAATGTAGAGGGGACAGCTTGCATACTGTGAATCCAAGGTCTCCCTAATAACAAGTTGTATGTTAAATTTCCCGACATAACATGGATAGGAGTAGGCAAAGTAACAGGTCCCACAGCGAGAGGTAAGGTGATAATACCTAATGAAGTCTTAGCCACATTGTCAAAGCCTCGAATGGGACGAGAGTCAGGCTCAATGAGGGATGTATCCACATTCATTTTATGCAATAGATTAATGCTACACACATTAAGACCAGAGCCATTATCTACTAGTGTTCGTCTTATAGCAGTGTCTTTCATGATAACCACAATCATCAAGGGATCATATTTATGTTGAATTTCACTAGTAGGCAACTCATCTTGGGTAAACACAATTTGAGCTTTAGGATTTATCACAGAGTTAACCAAAGATGCTATATTACTAGATGTATTCAGTGGAGGAACATTCAAATCTTTCAAGGCATCTTGTAACATTCCATGATGAGTGGAAGAAGTTTGAATCAAATCCCAGAGGGATATCTTAGTAGGGGTAGCTTTAAGTTGTTCTATGAGATCATATTCCTTACCCATAACTTGCGAAATACGGGGAGCTTGTGGGAGAATTGGTTAAGGATTAGGAAGAGAAACTGGAATAATAGGAGGAGGATTAGGCTGCCTATTATTTCTGGTGTGATAAGTATGGGCAACCGCATGATAACTCTCTCTAGTTAATTGCTTGGCATAACTATAAGGACTTATAAGTTTTCTTCCTTGCACAGTGATGATTGGTTTATTCAGAGTACAAAAGGAATCATGATCATACCCTCCTTGGACAGTAAGGAGAGGTGATTTAGGAACTTGAAAGGTGGGAGAAGGATAAGCACCTTGGACTTCAAAGAGAGGCTTGTTATGCTCATTCAAGTTTATCATGTTAACCAATTTAGAAGTCTTTTTCTTGTTTAAAGATTTCGATAAAGCCACAAAGTCATCAAGAGCATCATCCAACAAAGCATGATCATATTGATTAAAATGTTTATCTTTTGATTCAAAAGGAGACATCTCCTCATAGAGGGGATTATTGAAAACAACCATGTTACTAGATTTAGTGGAAGAGTTGATAGGAATGTACCCTTGAGAGGAACCATTCGACTTATCTTTCTCATCACACCTAAATGGCATAGTAACAAGGTTTATGAGTTTTTGGTAAAATGAAGGTTTGGCATATTTAGGGTTCAAAAACTCATCTAAAGCTTCATCTAATTCATCTTGGCTATACTCATAATAATCATCATAAGCATGAACATTTTGCAAATAAAAATCTGACATTTTGAAATAAAGGTTGCATAAAATTTAAACACACAATGCAAAGAAACACACTCTCTTTTTTTTTTTTTTCTTTTTAATGAAAATGAAATGAATACACACTAAATCTAGATCTAGATCTAACAAATGCAATGCAAGAAGAAGCAATGATAGGGTTCACGTCGGGTTCACCAAAATGTGTAGGGGAAAAAAGCGAGACTAGGTTAACATGCCCTAATCCTACCTTCTGACACACATTACGGAATACGAAAGAGCTAGAGGTATCACACAATTGGCTACTTCTTTTTGTGAAAGAGAGAGCCACGGGCTACCTATTAGGATTTCTATTCCTTTGTTGAAATTGAAAGACAAAATGATACAAGTTCAAGTCCTAATCCCAAAATGCATGTATGAACTAATAACAAGATTGCAGAATTGAGATTAAACAATGAACAGTTGTAAACACAAGGACAACACAAGAATGCAGATGTGAACCCGGAGTCAAAATCTAATCAAAAATGTTTGGGACGGGGGCGCGGGCGCCACTGTCCTGATACTGTGCCGGAAACTGCTCCTGAAACTGCTGTCTTGCACTCTAGAAACTGTCGGAAATGCTGTCTGTCAGGAGGACCAGGGCGCCCAGCGCCTCTGTCCCAGGGACCAGGGCACCCAGCCACCCTATCCTGGCAGGACCAGGGCACCCCATGCCCCTGTCTAGGTCTTTTTCTCTGCAATTTGGTATGGAGTGCTGTCTCGACCTGCTTTTCCCGGATCTGTAACCTGCGGCGTCGTCCGAGTCCCGAAACCTGCACTTATATCTAAAAAAGGGTGTGGGCGGCTATATAGGGTTTTGCCTTAGTCAAACCCCCGCTTCGGTGATTTCCACCTCCATGAATAGCCAAGTTGTATTGTAAAATGTATTGTGTGTGCAGACCTTGTGTGTGTGCAAGATCCTAAAATGCAAGCAAGCAAACTAGAGCAACCTAGAAAGTAAACCCTAATTGCTTGTAGATGACGATGTAAATGCTCTAAATCAAGATGCAAAGTGATCTAAAGCATGAATAAATAATATATTGAAGCTTATGCAAAGACATGAAAACAACATGAAATCATACCCAACCCCCAAGGGAGGGGTACAAGCCAATCCTCAGTCGGTAATCTCCTATTGTTCTTCAATGTCTTCCAAGCCCTAAATGGATGAATGAAATTGATAAATTATTGATAGAGGGATGTTGAACGTTGTTGAAGTCTTCAAAGATCTACTCTTTCACTGCATATGAGGTTCCTGAAAACAAAAATCGGATCCTTTCAAATGAAGAAAGAGAGCTCTTATGTATGAAACCCTAGGTCGTAATTTCGTCTTTTGGCCGACGTAGAGATTGAATTTCCCACCAATTTCTTGGGGTTAAGCTTTATTTTATGATTGGATTGTGCTCCTAAAATTTCGGGAAAAATGTCCGGGACCGTGTGCACTCTGGACGCCACGGTCCCGACAACTTTTCACCAAATTTTTAGGGCCGTCGGATATGATGATTTTAGAGAGAATCCCAAAGTTACAGGTGATTTCGAGATGTTTTGACCCCCGAAACCAAGCCCCCAAGTTCAAAATAGGACTTAATTAGGGTTTTTGATTGAATGATGTATTGGAGGAATAAAATGAACAGGGCACACTTTAACGAAAGGGCCCAACTTTATGATGTAGAGGATGATGAAATAGGACCTTAGACCTAATTAATTTGATTAATTAAGTGCTAAAGGAGAAATGCAATGCAAAATGTAAAATGCACCAAGGCGGGTGCTAAACTAGGTGTGAAATTGTACCACCCTAGCAAGTGCGTACAATTTACGACGCTACAGGACATACTTTCAGTCATTTTTGATCAGTTGGAAAAATGTAAAGTAAGATTAAACCCCAAGAAATGTGTCTTTGGAGTAACCTCCGGGAAGCTCCTGGGATTCATTGTCTCAAAAAGAGGAATCAAAGCCGATCCAACAAAAGTCAAGGATATCCTAGAGATGCAACCACCAAGAAATATCAACCAACTTCGATCTTTGCAAGGGAGACTCCAGTCCATACGAAGATTCATAGCACAACTTGTAGACAAATGTAATCCTTTTCAGCACCTGCTACAAAAAAACATCAAATTAAAATGAGATGATAACTACCAATAGGCTTTCCAGATACTCAAAGATTATCTTTTGAATCCACTAGTCTTGATGCCACCAGTTCCAGATCAACCTCTATTACTATACATATCAGCTACTTCAACAGCACTGGGGGCACTCTTAGCACAACAGGTTGCAGAGGGTAAAGAAAAAATAGTCTACTACATCAGTCGCACATTGGTGGGATATGAGCTAAACTACACACCGATTGAGCGTGCATGTCTCGCTATGGTCTTTGCTTCACATAAATTATGACATTGCATGCTAACTCATAAAACTAAGTTGGTCGCAAGGATCGATCCATTGAAATACCTTCTCAATAAAGCAATGCTTACTGGGCGACTAGCCAAATGGGTGATGCTCCTGAGTGAATTCGACATTGATTATGTGGACAGAAAAGAAATAAAAGGACAAGCTATCACAAATAAATTAGCAGATGCTCCCATGATAGATGATGTTTCTCTAACTTCAGAATTTTTAGATGAATCCATCTTAACAGTGTCACACACAAAGCCTTGGTAGCTATACTTTGATGGCTCATACACACAACATGGTACAAGAGATGGCATCCTCTTCATAACTCCTCAAGGGGATTCCATACCAAAATCATATCAATTATCATTTCCTTGCACTAATAACATAGAAAAATATGAGGCATTAACAACTGGATTGCGGATTTCCATTCAGTGGAAGATCCAAGAACTTCATGTTTTTGGGGACTCTCAACTTGTAATTCTTCAAGCAACTGATGACTACCAAACAAAGCATGAGAAATTAATGTCTTACAAAATAATGGTGGATGACCTGAAATAACATTTCATGAAGATAGACTTTGAGAAGATACCAAGAGAGCAGAATCGAGCTGTGGATGCCATGGCTACAATTGCTTCACTAATCGATCTACCACATAATGCAACCTACTATGAGTTCTTGGTGGATAACATTTTGGTTCCCTCGTATGAGATCACTCCTACTGAGATGATATGTATCATCGGTCCTGATTCCCCATTATATGGTTCCATTTTCACATACCTTCATGAAAATACCCTTCCTCTTGACTTATCCAATAACCAATGTCACACTTTCATTCGCTAATCTTCTCGATACGTCATTTTAGCCAGTATCCTATACCGTCAAGGTCTAGATGACACTCTTATTAGATGTTTAGAAAGGGACGAAGCTCAGATTGCGTTACGTGAAGTTCATGAAGGGATATGTGGTCCACATTCTAGTGGTCCTACCTTAGCCAAGAAACTCATCAGGATTGGATATTACTGGCCCAATTTGGAAAAAAAGTCATATCAGTTTGTCAAGAAATGTAAGCAGTGTCAAATTCATGGAGACCTCATTCATACGCCAACACAAGAACTTCAACCAATTGTGACTCCTTGGCCCTTTTGTCAGTGGGGACTCAATCTCATAGGCAAGATTCATCCTCCTTCCTCTAATGGTCATAAATTCGTCATCACTACCACAGATTATTTCACAAAATGGATCGAAGCCATGCCTCTTACACAAGTCACTGGAAAACAAATTGCTGCATTCATTCTCAACTATATCATCTGTCGATATGGTATTCTTGTTTCCATCATCACCGATAATGAGCGCCCCTTCAAAAATTAGGATGTTCATGAACTCTATGATCGCTTTCGTATTACCCATCGTTTCTCCACACCTTATTACCCCCAAGGAAATAGTCAAGCTGAGGTGTCTAATAAAACAATTCTTAAAATCCAAAAAAAGATAGTCGATGACGTTGGCTACAATTGGCATATCCAACTTAATCCTGCACTTTTGGCTTACTGCACAAGCATCCGCACACCTACAGGAGCTACCCCTTATTCACTTGTCTATGGTGCTGAAGCTATCTTGCCTATTGAGGTCAAGTTACCCTCTTTACGAGTCTTTTTGCAAAACATTATCAGTGATGAAGACTACAGGGTCTCTCGCTTACAAGAACTTGAACTATTGGATGAACGAAGACAAACTTCTTTTAATCATCTCAAGTCTTATCAACAACAAATGAGTCACAACTACAATCATAAAGTCAAGCCTCGCACATTTGAGGTAGGTGACTTAGTTCTCAGAGAAAATCCTAAAAATCAGCAAGACAGAGAGAAAAAGGGCAAGTTCGAACCAAACTGGCTAAGTCCTTACATCATCATAGCAGCATATGGATCCGGTGCATATCAGCTCTCAACCACAGATGGTGAACCTTTGGAGGATCATATCAACAACATGCACCTTTGTAGGTTTTACACATAGCTCTTTAGAGTATCCTAATTCAAAAAATACAAAAAAAATCAAAAATCAAAAACATAAATAGAAAAACATTTCGTCCAATGGTGAAAACCACTTTTGTGGTGCCCTGAGCAAGTACCATGGTGAAAACTAGGTCACCAGTGCCATGTGTAGAGACATTGCTCCTCCCTCCTTCAGGATTCCATTTCATCCTTTCACTTTGCACACACTCACAACCTATCCATTCATAATAAACTTACCCATTCCTATCATGGCTTGTTATTGATCTACCGAAGATTGGTTAGCCATTCATAACAATCTCTCTTTTTCACCCTTTCCATCCATAATAAATCAGCTCCTATATGTGGCTAAGGCAAATCCTATGTCTAGTGATGGGTGTGGAACTAAGAGCATCACACGTTTTGAGGAGTATAGTTTCTTCCAGTTTTCTTCAGTCCATCCACGCACAATTCGCAATAAAGAAGCATTTGCATCACCAGTCCGCAATAAAGTTTCGTATTCTCCACAATAAAGTATCATTTTCATGGATTCAGTCAGTTTCAGATGAGACACAACAGCAACAATGGGCTTCAACAAATCAAATCTTTCATCAGACTCAGACAACATTATGGTTCAATGCTATCTATCCTTTTGTGAAAGTAAACATTGTGACCACAATCAAATAGACTTATACAAGTGACAAGAGACACTAAAATTCAGGACTACAATGGATGTTGGTGTTGAGTCTTGGTTTTCTTTTAATTTTGATATTTTTGGTGACATGTCTTTTAGCTTTTTCGGGATGTCTCTTACTAGAGATTTTATCTCTAGGATGTCTTTGACTAGAAAGGCGAGGATGGGGTATCGTCACCTATTTTTCTTTGTTGTCTGTGGATTGTCTCTTAGGAATTCTTTGACTTGTCCAAGGATATGAGGACACTAAGAGTCTAGTGTGAACTGGGGCATTCCTTGTTTGTGACTATCTGATCTCCATGCAAATAGGTACAATGACTTTCTGGGTCAAACATATATTTGGATTGTCATAACCTACTTGTCATAATAAATCTCAATGATGATAACGCACAAGAAGCTCTTTCACTTTTCTATCTTATATCTTCCATCCCCCTTTCTTGATTGACCTCTATTGCCCTTCTTGAGTCCGTGTAGCCTGTTATCACATGATTGAGTATAATGACATGCCAAAAACATTTGCATTTCATGTAGTTGCACCTGCATTACCACATATTAGGCATTTCATACATACATATAGATATCAAAATCACATCACATCTTGCACACAACACGTACTAGCACATTTTACATTTGCATTATCATATTCATCTGCATTTCATACATTCACATTTGCATTTGCATAACATTTAAAAAACAGAAAAAAAATAAAAATATGGCATTTCATGATGTGCATATTTGCATCCATATCATTACCATCACATAGAAACATACATCATGAAAACATCTCATCACATAGAAACATACATCATGAAACATCTCATCACATAGGTACACATGCATATAGCTATTGCAAGGATGAATCTCATATATATATATATAATCATAAGTGTCAAGATACAATGATGTCAAAATCATATGACTACAATCACCTGAAAGTGTCTACATCATCATACATAATGGTACAAAAATGATACATAGGGAGCCCTCTAGGCTATGATGAACTCCCTCCCTTAGAGCCACCTAGCCTCGACGGAGTCCAAGCCTTGGAAGGACCCACCCCAGGATCATCTCTCCTGTCCCCTCTGTCTGGTGGTGGAGGACCCATGACCCCACCGCTCGATGTTTGTCTCCTATCCCTCCCTCCAATGGTTGTTGCTGTCTGCGATGGTCTATGGAAGCTCCTAGCCCACTGCTCTAGTGGCATGGCCCCATAGTATAGGTCTCTCTAGTAGCCTATCTGCTCCCCAGCTCGCAGAACATAAGTATATCTAGCTCTTGTGTCCTTTGTAACCTACCTCCCTACCCTCAGTGTTGTCTCAGCCTCTGCGTAATGCTGGATAGCTTGATCTCTCTCTTGCTTAATGTCCCTCAACTATCTCCTGAGCCTATCCCTCTCCCGCTCAAGATCCTAGATCTCATCTGCCTATCCCTGGAAGATCTCCCTCAACTCAAGTAGCTCATCCTCCACCTCTCCTCCCTGTACTTGTGCCTGCTCTTGTGGCTGCCCCTGCCCCTGTACCTATGGCTATAACTATGGCTTCCCTTGCCCCTATCCTCGCCCCTATCCCTATACCTGTACCTATCTGGGACCCTGTGCTACTGGCACCTGTAAAGGCAATCTACCTCTGCCCCTCACTAGGCGAGCCTATCTTTTCTCTCCACCCTCTCTCCGTGGAGCCACTCTCCTCTCTCCTATCACATCCTGCCTCCTCCATTGGCCTCTACCTCCACCATCTCCATCTATCTTCTCCCCTGGGTCTATCAGTTGTGGAAATGGATTCTTAGCCCAATAAGCAGTATACTCTACATCCATCCTTGCATCCTCTATCTCTAGCCACATATCCCAAGGCAAGGGAATCATCTCTACCAACTGCATCACTGCCTGATCATATGACAATAATGGCCCGAAGTGTGCCTGATCCCTCACTGTCCGACCATACATCTCAGAACCCTGTGGCATCCGTTAAATCCTGCCAAACTGCCTACCAACCCTATCAACCAACTGCCTCTCCAGTACATAGGGCATCTACTCAATCAGATACCTGCTCCTGAATGTGTATGGTAGCTCCACAACATCATCCTCCCACTCCTCGCACTCTTGGTATGGTCTCCATACCATAGTGTAAATCTCATCAATGACCCAACGCTAGTACTCCAATCTCCTGATCTACGACAGAGATGTAATCATATCATATAAATGGACAAAACTGCGCCCATGGCCCCTGCCTTTGAAATGAATCGGTTGGGTAACCAGCAAATGCTCATAAGCCCATACCTGCAATAGTGTAACTCCACAACCCAATCCTACGGATCGATGGTATACAAACTGATGAAGCTCATAATACAAATGTGCCAGCACGCACAAACCCCAGGCATATTTGGTATGTTGTATCACCAGTGTCTCCAATGTGCTCCCCCAACCCACAACCAACCCTCGTGTCGCCCTATCCGAACACAGGAACTCACTGATCACTCCTGCCAGTATTGCTGGTAGTGTTAATCCTGTCCATGTCATGGTATCCAAAGCCACATGTCCAACCCTCATCTCCAATCCTAGATCTTGGAACACTCATCTCAGTGCATCCCTGTCTCCCTCTCGATCATAGGGTATCAACTCCCCATTGATCGGTATCCTCAAAATCCTATATAAATCCTCCAAGGTGGCTGTCATCTCACCCATCGACAAATGAAAACTGCAAGTCTCTGAGTGCCATCTCTCAACCATTACAGTCAGTAATCCCATGTTCGCCTAAAACTCAGGCACATATAAAATATGTCGCAGGCCCATAGCCTGAATCGCTGCTCTCTCCTCAACTGTCAGCTCTGCTCGTAAGCTCTGAGTCGATGTGAATCTCTCCCGTGACTCCAACATAGGTAGATACTCCTACAGTCAAACAAATCAACTGTGTTAGTCAAAGTGGCATTCCCTGTTCATCACAAAATGATGCTTATTATCTTAAGTGCTTATGATACTCTATCCTAGTGACACTCAATGTTCATCACAAAGTGTTGCTCATATTTGCACTCCCTATTCATCACAAAGTGCTGCTCATATTAATACTCCCTATTCATCACAAAGTGCCTTGATCTATCCTATCCTAGGGCCTCTGCTTGAGTGTATCCTCTTGAGTAGTTTCCTAATTGACGAAGTATGTTCTATCACATAATTGTCAATCCTAGCCCTATTTGCTATCCTAGTCTTCCCTAGAGGACTTACTTGAGTGTATCCTCTCAGTAACTTATCCAATCGATAATGTATGTTCATCACAGAACTGTTGATTCGACATAGAAGACAGTAACATGCCTTCATTACATAAACGTGCTTACCTACTGCACAAATGCACCTACTCTACATAGACACACTTGAAATACATAGACAATCCCATGCTCTACATAGACGTGCCCACATAGCACAAACATGCCTGCACAACACAGCTGCACTCACATTTGACACAAACACATTTTCATTCATAGATGCGCCTGGCACAAACACAGATGTGCCTAGCCAACCCAAGTGTGCCTAGCACCAGCACAGATGCGCCTTAGCATTTTTTGACATATTCTAAAATGCATTAAATGCGCTACCTAACATGCATTAATGACAACATTTATTGCAAAAAAGTACAAAGAGTTTTTATGGTACTTACCAGCTCTCCTGCATCTGCTGGCCTCTAAAATCAACGAACGCGATCAAATCTATGCACCAATACCATCGTTGTTGACTGTTGCTGCTCTATTCTCTCTCTACACTCTAATTTCTTGGATGTGTGGATGACAATGAAGATTTTTTCCCCTCGTGGTCTATCTTATAGACTACCCTAGCCATAGCCCTCGTTTCCCAAGTCAGTCTTCATTATCCCATGACTCTATCACTCTATCCTATCCGATCAGTCCATTCTAGCCTTTCTTTCTTATTGAGAGATTGTCTGTGATCTTTTTTAGACATTTTCGTCCAATCTCTTGAGGGGGCATATCATTCCCATCTTGGGGCAACTTTGTATCAGTTCATATTATCTTCTTTGAAACAACGCGACAAGCTGCATTGTCTCAAAGAGGGGCAAAATGTAGACACCTAAAATTGTCATGTCTAATTAAATAAATATTTTATTTATTTAATTACTTTAGCCTAATTCTTCTATTAATTAAATAAATCTTTATTTATTTAATTAATTCATTTATCCTCTTCTAGCCTTATTTCTCATTTAAATAAATACTTTATTTATTTAAATTATCCTTTTCCTAAATTAAATAAATACTTCTATTTATTTAATTAATCTCATTTCCTCTTTTAATTAAATGAATCTTTATTTATTTAATTAATTCATTATCCTTTTCTACCCATGACACATGTCATTCATCTCTTAATTCATACACTACCTAGCCTCTCATTATTTTCTTATTTTCTCTACCTACCCTCTAATCATAGCCGACCATTTATCTTTTACACCTCTTAATCTTATCCCTCCATTTCTTATAGTGTCTTCTATGTAAGGAGATGCTTCCTTCATTATCAAACCCTCAATGACTATTCGACTACTCAAATACGCTTTCAAACTTTCATATGCAATCAAGCCTACTTGCAACCACATTTCCATTCTTTGTTGAGCTCTTGTGCACACATAAAATATGAGAGCAAATATATCAAGCAAGATCAATAGAGATAGGAAGAATGGAGATCGAAACCCTATAGGACATGTGATGGTATAATCTTTGTGATTTCATTTGATTTGCATTGTCTTAGGTAACCTTCATATGTTATGGTGGATCTTTGTTGTTGTTAGGCTAGGGTTATTGTGGTTGAATTCATTTAGTCTTTCAATATTATTGTGTATCCATTTTCACCATATACAATAATGTCTACCAATCATAGAATTTAGCACATCAAATCTATACATGCTTTCACTTACATTGACGAACGAGTCCATATAACATCATCTACAATTAACCTTGTCTAAAATGTAATATGACATCTTAACTATATCGAGACATATATACATATAATATAATCAATAATTAAAATCATTCCACAATAAAATTTTATTGACAAATGCTTCACTTACATTGACTAACAACGTTCATCCATTGTCCATCCAACATCATCTACAATTAACCTTGTCTAAAATATAATATGACATCTTAACTATAACAAAACATATATACACATAGTATAATCAATAGTTAAAATCGTTCCACAATTATAATTTTTTACAAATTCTTTAACTAAATTTTCCAGTAAGATGTTCCTAAATTAAATTTAACGTGTAAAATTAATTTAGCATGTTGGCTTTTCTATGACAAGATGGTGTGATTAACATTTTTCCTAAATTATAATAATGCATCTAGCATTATATAGATTTAACTTGTCAAATCTTTGTGTGCTTGAACAATATCGGTTGGTAATGTCTACCAATATCTAGATTGAGCATGCTTCAATTATATCTTCTAGCAGAGTCTATCAAACATGATGAAAGCACAGTTTACTAAAATAAGAAATACTATGTTAAATAGAACTGAGATGGTGTCTTTACTATGACAAGAAACAAATGACAAGCTATAAGGGAGAGGGCTCCATGGTGGTGCAAGTTATTTTTAACATTCTCTTCACATCATTAAAAAAAAAAATGTAATCATGTAATCATATAATCATTCAACAAGTTTCGTTTCCATTTCCTTTTAATTGCATGCATCATGTTGGTTGTAAACATTTTTTAATGCACAACTTAAATCATATACATTAAGCTTTGATTTATAGACTTAAAAGTGTTAAACATTCGAAACTAACTAACATTCTCTAAATTTAATATATTGCTTAATATGAATGATTTAAGACTGCTTTAACGATTAACTTTTAAAAAAATGTTGAATGAATAAAATTTAAACAATACATTCTAAAACTTGATTTGTTAAAAAATTGATGAATCAAAACTTAAATATACAGAGCTTCTTGCTCTTGCATTCAGAGTTATTTGCTATAAACATGGTAAATGTTCCTACAAAGTGAATCGTCTGCCATTTCTGAACAACGTTAAGGGCTTGGTATGTATGTTGGTTTGGCTTACTATCTTTAGAATACCATCATTTATTTGTCCTTACTCTGCATGTTTAGTATCTCACCTCTTTTGTCTCCATTTTCCAGGTTAACATAGTTACAATGAAGGAAAATAAGCCATTCTTGCAAATTTTGTAATTAGTTTTTGTGCTTTAACTTATGACATATGGGACCTTGGGGTTATGAGGAATATCCATTGTCAGTATGGCTGGTCAATTGAATCATATTTTGGTTGTATAAGGAAGGTGAGGTTGTCTTCCAATCTTATTAAGATAGCGATTCAATTGATTGTTTTTTTATTTTTTATTTGATTGTTGTTTGTTATTCATTATATCATTATGTTATGACTTTTACAACTTGAACTTAATGTTCATGTGTGTGCACATGCGTGTCTATGATGTTTTTATATATAAATAAAAATTTTAGATGGTGTTGAGTTCAAATCTTCTACAATACAAAGGAAAAAATGGGGGGGGGGGGGAATTCATATGTAGAATATATAAGTGCCTTCTTCAGAGGAAACCACACTCCCTATGCTCTTCATAATGAATATTAAAAATGATAGCTTGGTTCCTACTAATCATCCTAGAATTTTAAATATTTAAAAAATAAAAGGTTTTTAAGGGTTTATGCTAATTTTACCAAGATAAATGGAATTTATAGAGGGTTTTATAAGACCATAACCCTCTCAAAGATAATGTATGAAAACTAGGTTCGGACATTTATGTTCCAAAGCATGCAGCTTTATATATATATATATATATATATATATATATATATATATATATATATATATATATATATATATATATATATATATATATATATATATATATATATATATATATATATATATATATATATATATATATATATATATATATATATACCTATTTGTATAGATACATATGTATGTAATGGTTTGTCTTATGTAAAAAGCATTGTTGATACATTTTATGCTTTTATGTAGAGATGTAAAAATGTATTTGATAATTTCATTGACTAGTATTGCAAAGAATTCTGTAAAATTATACTTGAAAATAGGTTTTCTCAAAGTTCAAAAAATTGAAAAAAAAATCATTCCAATAATTAGTAAATAAAATAGAAGTACAATTGCATCTTTAAAACCATGTTCAAAATTTAATGTCACAAGAAATGGAATGGACACTTCCTAAAATTATAAACATAATTGTTATAAACCTGAGATTCTTGAAATTGGTGGATTTTTATGAAAAACTTAAGTGCTTTACCAGTGCAACAAAATAAACTACATTTGACTCCAAAAATTAACAAAACCCTTACCAAAATGACTTGAAGGCAAAGAGTGACTAGTACATAACAAGTATTAAGTTGAAAACAGATCAATTATTATTATCTAGCATTTTCTCTTTGACATGAATTGTATATTTTTTTTAATATTGAAGCTTGTCCATACATATAAAGGAGAAATGGTCTAAAATGGCAATGTGTGTGAAGGATAATCATCTTTTTCATGTATAAAAAAATTGTATTTGTGTGTCTCAAGTATAATTGTATTGTTAAGCATTATTTTTTCATAGAATCGTACAATCGTATTTCAAGTTTAGTTCTTCTTATGGCTTTTGATTGTATTTATCTTCCCAAAGGTTTCGGAATAGGTCTTCACATTTCAAATTTTTAAATTTTAAGAATGGCTCTATGATTAATTATATTAAAATATCATTTATGTAAGTGCACACACAAATAAATGTGTGTGTGTGTGTGTGTGTGTGTGTGTGTGTGTGTGTGTGTGTGTGTGTGTGTGTGTGTGTGTGAGAGAGAGAGAGAGAGAGAGAGAGAGAGAGAGAGAGAGAGAGAGAGAGAGAAATTTCATGTCAAGGCTCATTATTTTATATTAAAAAATATCATACACACATGTATACACACATTAAGTCAAACACAACATAATGCTATAGACAACAAAAAAAAAATGCAAGAAAAAAGAAGAAGAATGATTCCATTTAAATTTTTAAAGTTTAATATTGGTTCATTTCTATATATATATGACCATTTATACAAAAAAATAACTTGAGAAAATCTATTTTTGCTAAGTCATATGCTATAGACTACCTAAATAAAAGGACATGCATGTTTTTGATTAAGACAAAACAGGTTTTATAGAGACCCGAAACCCAAATCCAAGTACAAAAAAAGAAAAACAATAGTGAAAAAGGCCAAAACTAACAACCAAACAGTAAAAGAAATAGGGGCAACACCCCATAGAGCCCAACTAAAAAACAACACTAAAACCTCAGATAAACTAGCAAATTACTAAACAAGAGCTCCCATGAGCTCAAAATTTTTCTCAATAATGTTCCGATTGATATATTCCAGCTCCTCCATGATGCTCCTCATGGAACTTTTATCTTGATTCCTGCTCCTGGTCCTAGTAGACAGGCCTACAAACACTTGCACCTTCGATCCCTATGGATTAGTATCCAGGTTTTTCCTTTTAGATTTACCAGTAGATGGCAAAATGCTATTGAGAAGTTGTGCTTTATGGATTGTGATTTTTTCATTCAACTTTTTAAGGCCATCAAAACTATTATTCATTATTTTTTACTGATCTCAACCAAATTCCCGAGACTTCCCTTTAGCTCTTCCATTCCTTTCTCCAATTTGGCGATTCTGGATTCATGCTCTGTTTTCATGACTTTAACATCTTCAATCAATTTTTAGGTCATTTTAAGGAGCTTATCAATTTTATTAGGCGATGAGGTATCAGTGAAGGTGTTAATAATATCATTTATTCCATGTTTGATGTCAAGGATTTCATTGATCACCCAATGAAAGCACTTCTCTTGATTGGAGGTCGAGTTAACAATAGTAGGTCAATATCCACCATTTCACTTTTACTATTTTCAGGGTTCACCTAGTCCAGGTTGAGGGGGATATCCAACTTAATCTCCCTATCCCCTTCATAATTTATATCCACAGACTTCCCGACCTTTAGCTTTTTAAAGATATCATTACCCATCTCCTAGGGTTTGGAAAGAGGGGTTTTGTTCTTTTTGGCTGCATTTTAATGGGGGTGTTACTCTTTCTATTGTTGTCAGTGCTAGGAGTGACCTTCGGGGAGGGGGGACTTCTCTTCGTCAGAGGGCCTATACTGTGGGTCATCTTCTGGCCTTTGAATGTCACACCAATCTATAGCCATCTCACTCGACACTCTCTCATCCTCAATTTCGGTATCCAACACAACATGCACATCAGGACCAGTCAAGGGTTTTGGGTTACTTTCAATTTTGTAGGTTGGTGAATGTTTAATTCATTCATTTTAGTATAATCCATAATAAGAAGGATAATCCCCTCATGTAAAATAGGGTTTTCACTACTTTTTGCATGATTATAAAGGCCATCCTCCAAAGAAGAGAGAAAATAAAAACAACAGATAGATTTTCCTATCATGTCTAAAATAATTTAAAATAGTAAAATGATTAGAAAAAATACTTGAAAAATGATCATCCAAGGTAATGTACCTCATAATCACCTCCACAACATCTGCCCAAAGGCTCATCGGGTCTTTTTTGTTGTAGCCCCCATCTATCATTTTCCTAACTCCGTCTCTTTTGCTATGCTTATCAAAGTAAATAGAAAGGGCTTCCTTTGTCACCTTGTGTTCTCTGTATAACTTCTTCCCTCCACCATGTTTGAATTGCCCTTTCCATTTCCAAGATTCACCATCTCATAACCAAACCAAACCACAAAACACAAAACCAAGAAGCTAAGAAAAATCTAGAAGCCCTAGTGTTATGTCATTTCCAATTATTGCAAAGAGTGGCTTTATGCATGTGATAACATGGAATCATTAATATTCAGTCATTGAGAATACACAAGATATCATGATTCCTTTCGTGCCAATTCACACAAGTGCATTGGGAAGGTTTCCCCTTCCCTCTACCATTTGGTTTTATCATAAGCCACACCCAAGTTAGCCACCTAGTCTGTAAGTTGATTACCTTGCTGAAAAATATGCGTTATTCGTACTTCATCCATCTTGTTAATCAAGTCAAGGAAATCTTGAATTGAGTGTTTAAATGTCTAGCTAGGGGGTGTATGTTTAAAAAAACAATTAATAATATTAAGGGAGTCACTTTCAAGACATACCTTTTTATGACCTCCTCAAAAAGCAAGTTGAAGCCCAAGGTAAGCAACATTTGCCTCAACAAAGTGGTTTGTCTATGTACCCAATGGGAGTGCCATTGTTGAGACAATCCTACTATTATGATCACATACAACTCCCACACAACCTATCAGACCAAGATTTTCCTTAGCTGCCCCATCAAAATTAATTTTAATTCATCCTCTAGGGGGTGCAAACCAAACAATATTTGGTCTAGTATGCTTAAGCTTATCAATTGGTTTAGAGATATCCCAATTGATGTGCTATTTGTTAGTGATCTCCTAGTCTAACGCTAAGGTAGGAATGGAAGGGTCAAGCTATTGAGATGGATGGGAGGAAATAAATTTTTCCTTAATAAAATTCTAAATACGACAGGCCATAAAGAAGTTTGAAGACTCTTTGTCCCTGAATATTCAATTGTTCTTTTCCTTTTGGATGCCCCAAGGAATGTGGAGAAGTATGAAGCTCCAAAACATAGTTAGGGAATAATTATAAAAAAAGGCATCTCCATTGGAGCCGACAATCTAAGAGGCTAAAGGAGAAGCTCCACATAACCCCCTAGAGATCGAAAAAATAGGACCATATATCCTAGGTAAAACCATAATGAATCAAGAGATGAGAGACATCTTCAACATCTTCTTTACACAAGAGGCATCTATTAGGAATAGACATCCCTCTCTTGCACAAATTATCAATAGATGACACTTTATTTTGCATGAAGAGGCGAAAAAAATATTAATCTTGGGCACTAGAAGATTATTCCAAAGGAGGGACCAAAAAGATACAAGAGCACAAGTTCTGGACTAAAAGGTAAAAGACAAAGACCCAAAGAAACCTAAGGGAGAGTAGGGTCTTCAAACACTTGTTTATGAGAGGGGAGCGGGCCTAGATATTTGTTCTGGTTGATAGAGATCCACTCATTAGACTCTGTAAGACATCTCCACAATTGTTTAGCAAGGAGAGCTTTGTTAAATTCTCAAATTTGTCTAATGGAAAGACCCCCAAGCCTCTTAGGGAGACAAACCTAATCCCAGGCAATCATATGGAGGTGATTCTTGGTCTTCATACCAGTTTATCAAAAATTCTTCTAGATTTTCTCCATTATGTCTACAATTTCAAAGGGATCTTGAATAATCTCATTGCATACACAGACAAATTTTACAAAGAAGATTTAATCAATTGGAGCCTACTCCCTTAGCTCAAAAGAGAACCTTTCCATCTGGCCAACTTGGCTTGGAACCAGTCAATCAAACTGCACTAGAAAGAATCAAGTTCAGACCAAGTGCAGAGAGGAAGACCCAAATAAGTAATCGAAAAGGAGGCTAGCTTACACCCCAAATTTTTAGCAATTTTGATCTTCCTATGATCAGGGGTGTTAAGAAAGAAAAATGAGATTTTGGGAAGGTCGATCCTTTGGCTTGATCCTTTTTGATAAAGAGACAATAATTTCTTTAGATTCTTAGCTTCCAACACCGATCCTTCACCCAACAACCTAGTATCATCAACAAATTATTGATGCGAGAAAACCTCCAAATATCATAAGAGGGGTGACGCCCTTTAAGCCTACCAATCCTAACATCGCTTTGAATGATTCTACTGAAGGATTCTCCCATTAAAATGAATAGGAATGGGGAAATGGGGTCCCCCTACCTAAGGTCTCTAGAGGTCAAGAAAAATCTTGAAGGAGAGCCATGAATCAAAATAGAAAACTTGGGGGTAGAAATACACTGATTTGCCATTTGGAGGAAGTGAGCACTGAAACAAAAAGCATGAAGCATTCTGATCAGAAACTGCCAGTTCACCCTGTCATAAGCCTTGAGCAAGTCTAGCTTCAACAAAAAACTAGGCTTCTTATTAATCAATAGAGAATGGATATTCTCATGGACAAAAACAATAGAGTCCAAAATTTGGCATCCCGAGATAAAACCCTTTTTTGTTCCGAAATAAAAAAAAGGAAGGACCTTTTTCAGATGGAGAACCAAAATTTTGGAAAAAAATTATAGATAGAATTATAGAGAATGATGGATCTGAACTCCTGGAAGCAGTTGGCATCTGGCTTCTTGGGGATCAAAATAATGAAAGTGGCATTAAGCTCTTTAAGGAGCAACCGAGAGCCAAAAAATTCCTTAGTAGAATTAGTAATGTCAACTCCAACAATGTTCTAGAAAAGCTAAAAGAAAAACATAGGAAACCCATCAGGTCCATGACTTTATTCCCTTCAAAAGAAAAAACCACCTCCCTAACCTCTTCAAGAGAAGGAATTTTTGTGAGATCTTTATTCATCACTTGTGAAATACTTAACGGGATTTATTTGAGATTCTCATCTTGTACTTCTATATCCAGAGGACCTTCATCAGGCAAGAGGGAGGAAAAGAACTGGGTAGATTCCATACTCATCCCCTCTTGCTTGTTGACCCAAGAGTTGTTGGCAGATATCCTCTTAATTCTATTGGAAGCTCTATGTTTTAGAGTAGTCATATGAAATAATTTGGTATTCTAATCACCTCTTTTGAGCCAAATATCTCTAGATATTTGTTTCCAGTATTCCTCTTCTTTGGAAATAATATCATGGAGTTTCATGAGGATCTCCACTTCTCTATCCATGGTGTGGGGGTCATAGCCAAAGTTTTAGATCTGCAATTGAATATCATCAAGCTCCCTTTTCAAAACATCTTTCATTTGAAAAATGTTCCCAAAATAAGATCTATTTCATTTCTAGACATTAGCTTTAATGTTGGCCAATTTTTTAGCCAATTTGAATAGTCATACCTTGGATGTTAATGTCCCACCATTCTTCAATTATGTCATACAGATCAATATTAAGGGTCCACATCTTCTCAAACTTGAAGGGGAAGTATTTCTCCTACTCAGGGAAGAAATACTCAAAGAAATCCAAAAGAGATTGGAACCAATCCTGGACAATGAGAATAGACAACAAGAAGAGTCCAACAACCAATCCAAAGATATGAGGCCTCTATCCAGTCTGACTTGCATAATATCTGAGCCACTTTGCCTATCTGACCAAGTAAACTTAATCCCACCAAGATCAAGTTCTATCAATCCAAGAAAATTGATCATATATAATAGATCTTGTTCACTATCTTCAATAATCAGACACACACCCAGCTCCTCCAAATTAAAAATAGGGGTGTTGAAATCTCCCATTAGGATCCACTTCTCATTGGGAAAGTTCGGCCTCACATTCACCATAGAAGACCACAAAGACTTTCTAACATTATTACCATTATGAGCATAAATAGTGGAAAGAATCCAAGAAGAGCCATCTATAAGATTACTAAATCTTGTGGCAATGTGATTAGGGCTAGTCACAATAGCTGAACCTTGAATGAGTCGGGGGTTCTAGAATGTAGAAATACCTCCAAACACACCATCAAAATCACAATAATGAACACCGCAATATTTAAAGGCTGCTAATTTAATTTTTGAATGTTTATCAAACATCATCTTAGTGATCTCCTGAACTAAACAAATCTCGAGTCTATGATCCCTCACCAGATTAGAGATAAGATCATGCTTATGGGGGCGGTTCAACCCCCTTATATTCTAGGAGATTATCTTCATTTAGTAGATGTAGGGGAGTCAATTCCCATTTCCTGTAAGGTTCTCTGAGAGCCATCTGCAATCTCCGCCTTTCTTTGCTTATCCCTATTGGAAAGATTTGGGTGTCTTCCCACTCCTCTTGTTTTTGAGCCACAATCATCTCTCTATCTATTCCTAGTCTTAACCCCAATTGAACCTAATATCAAACCATTTACAGATGGGGGAGGTGAGCTACGCTGATGATTCTAAGATTTGACTTGAATAAAAGGATTTGCATCCTCAGATAAAGGATTTTTATCCAGATTTAAAGTAGTTGGGGACTTGATTTGCACCAAGTAATAGATAGAGGTCTCCTTTTGCACAACCTCAAGCTAGGAACTCAAAGGATCAAAGGAATTACCCACATCCACCATCAACTTGATAATTTTCTCTTTCAAAGAAGGAGAACCTAGGGTCCCCAAAATCACAGTCTCACCCTTATCCTCCACAGTTGGACGAATATCATCAACCACAGCCTGCGACAAATGATTAACTTGAGTCAAATGGTTAGGCTTCTCATCCTCAGATACATTCAAAAGATGAGAAATGGCTTGATGAGCATCATCAATCATTTTCTAGATCGACTAGCCAGTCTTCACCAAGTTGCTAGGCTCCTCAACAATCTTTTTTTCCTCTAGAAGTTTTCATAGGTTTCTTCACAGGACAATCTTTGGCCCAATGCCCCACCTTCTTACAATGAAAACAAGCAAAGAGAATGGATTCATATTCCTTTTTTTGGACATTCACACAAATCCATGCATAGACCAATCTTTTTTTAGTAGTCGTCATAGGTTCCAAGGACAGAAGCTCCTCAAAACAAGCAGCCAACCCATTGAAAATTTCCTTATCCTAGTATTCCAAGTGGATGCCAGACATTCAAACCCAAATGGGGGCCTCATTACACTCCCAATCCTTGGGGTTAAAACCTAGCTCTCATTTTTTAAATGCCAAGGAGGATTTACCTAACATCCAGATGTTACAAGTGTGATTTATGTTGCACCAAAATATCAACCTATTAACGCCAGATACAACCACTAGACTTATAGAATCCACAAGAGGTAATTAAGCCATGTCACAAACTTGAGCGTTGCACTACACAACACAAGGAGACCAAAGGTGCACACCTTGCAACAATCCCCCCAAATACAAGCGAGGGGTTTGAACCTGTGACCAAGCTCTGATACCACTTGATACAAGTGTGGTTGTTGTTGCACCAAAAGATCGACCTGTTAATTCTTGATACAACCACTAGACTTATAGAATCCACAACAGGTAGTTAAGCCATGTCACAAACCTGAACGCTACACTACACAACACAAGGAGACCAAGGGTGCACACGTTGCAACACCAGGGGTCCCCCAAATAGCATAGATTTTAAATCTTCATCACAATTGAAAGAAAGGAAAAGAAGCCATTAACCATCACAACCATTTCAATTTGGCCTGTGCCTTTCCATTTTATGGCTACCCAGGCACGAATAGATTCAATTTTGGGATGAGGTCCCACAAATTTACCAACCAAAACAACATCCATATTGGCCAATAGTTTCTCCACAATTCAATCCGAAATCAAAATAGAACAAACCCTAGTGTTAGGGTCTGAACAGTGGGACACCAGAGAGATAGACTTACCTTTTGGGCACACACCACAGAGGTCTGACCACTTCCTAATATAGTTAGAAGCTGAAGAAGAGTCCAACTGATTGGCAGATTCCCTAGGGCCTTCATAAATATGTGAAACTTTAGGCTAGTCAGACGATGAGGCATTACAATAAATTGGAACTCGTAGAGTCCAGCCATCCCAAACATCATTTTGTCCCCATCTTCTTTTCCACCTACATCATCATCTCCCGAGACACCAACTGCATTCCCTCCATGATTTTTGCAACTTCTTGCTTGCTGGAAATTCAAATTTTCCTCCCCTCCATCACTCCCTCGTACCTTCCCTTCCAACATTCATTAGTTTAGAAGGACATGCGTGTTTTTTAATACATTATATTGTTATTTAGTATGGACAATGGCATACATTCCATCCCAAAAAAGTAACCAAGGCACACATTTTCACATTCATAACAATCAAAACTATAATAAAAATAATAACTATCAACTTAATCTTATATGAAGCTATGATAATTCATCCAAACCATGGTGGAAAGTATAATCCTAATGATGGCATGAATTTTGGTGTTGTGTTGGTGCTTGTTTTAGCTTTTCCATCCATATGCTCCTCTGTGATTTTTTTTCTGAGAAGTAGTTATACATCTACTTGAATGCACTTGGGTAACACCCACAAAAACCATTGTGATAGAGTATCGAGGCTAAAGAAGACTTACCATATCCACAAATAGAGCATGTTGTTTATATGCAATAGTTTAATGGATTTCTCAAACACATTTAGCTATCCAATTTTTTATTTTCTATATTAATCTATTTCTCTTTTTCCTCTCTTTCTAATTGAATTTTTTATGTTGCTCATTTTTCTATTCCTTGTAATCTCATTTTCCTACTATTGAATTTATCTTTCTATTTTTCATCACTCCTTAAAGTCTCTAGAAGCAATTCATAAAATCCCTCTTTTCAATATGTGCTATACTCCTTTTCTTCAACTCGTAGATTTCTTTATTTCTTTCATCTTACATGTAGTCATGTTTAGTGATAAGTTGAGATTGATTATTGAGCCAAAATGTTTTATCCACATCATTTTTCCTTCACATATATGTCATATCTAGGGAAATTGTAAAATATTATTGACCGAATAGTTCTAATTAATTAGAAAAATAGGTTTTAAGGACCCGAAACCTTTACATAGGAGTATAAGATATCATAAAAAAGTAGCCAGATTTGCTAGAAATAGCTTACAAAAACACTGGAAAAAACCCAATCAACCAAAAGGACAACAAAAGAAAGGAACAACAGAGAAGAAAAAACCAAAGAAAACACAGCACAACTAAAAAGACTTAAGGAGCTCCTTTGCCTTATTCACCAGCTGATCATAGTTTGTCGCGATGGATTTCAATTCTTCTAAGTCTTTGTTTGACTTTTTCTCCTCCTTTTTACCTCTGGTCCTTGTTCTAGGTCCTTGCACTTCTCCTGTGCCATTCATATCAGGATCAATCTCCAAGGAATCCTTCTCCTCTTCCATTTTATTGATGATGATTTTTGTGTTGCTAGCTGAAGCCTTCAGAATATTTAATCTTTGTTCTGTAATGCTTTTGAGGCTTTCTTCAATTTTGTTGACTTTTTTATCAGTTTCCTCCATTCTTTTATGCATACCAATCTCATTATTTTTTCTCTCAGTCAAGTCTTTCTCGGTTTGCTCAAACCTGGGGTTAAAGGAGTCTCTGATATATTTGGCTTTAGCGACTATTTTAGTCAGATCCTCAACCTATTCTGCCATTGACTTGCCTCTGCCAAAACTAATAGTCTCTAGAATTTGGACTCTGTTATTTAGCTTCTTAATATCCTCCACAACTTTCTTGTAACTGGAAATTAGCCATTCAATGGTGTCCACAAAGCCTTTCAAACCTTCCAGAGGAGGACATGAGGAGAGAGATTTCTCACCAGCATTGTCTTTTTCCATATTGGGGGTGTCTCCAAAAGTAACTTTACCAACTTTTATGATTCTCTGTTCAAAACCTTCCCCAATGGTCTCCTCCTCCAAATTCTGGTCGAGGTCCGGGCTCTTTCTCTGCACCTATTCCTTGAGCTTCATAATGTTGGCATCCTATTTCTTCTGTTTGTTCCTTGTCTGAATAGAAATATTTTTTTTTCTTTTTTTGGGGAGATGGGGGGTTCCTTCTCAGAATCCTCAAAGACCTCTTCCTTCGAGGAGGAGCTAATTTGGAGAATTTTATCTTTACATTTATTCTTTCTCTTTAAGGAGGAAGGCTTGGTTCTCACATGTTTTCTTTTCTTACTAGCTTCCACTTCAAAATCATCCAGACTCTCTTCGGACTCACTCATCGAATCACTATCTGACTCTGTACCTAAAGAAAAAACAAAATCCGACCCTTCCTCCTCTGACTCTGAAATAGGAGGCTGAGGGTAGGTAGTTTAGTTGGCTTTGAGGTGGTCATAAATCAAAACCATGAGACCTTGATGCATAGCAGTATCACCCTTAGGCTTTTCTTTGTGGGCCTTGATGGTAGCATTCATGGAGCACAACAAAAAATAAGGGATATTGACTTTTTCATCATACCTAAAATGGTTCAGCAAAACAAAATGGTAGCTATACACTTTTGTGAATCTACCATACAAAGTTACATAGTGCATTATAGCAAATAAGACCTCCCTCCATGGTTTAACAAAAGCCCTAGAAGGATAGTAAGTTTTACTTAGCTTAACCATGCACTTTTTCTCCTTTGCCATTTCATGATATCTTTCAATGGCCTCTTTGCTCAATTTCCTATCTCTGTAGTAATTTCTTCCTTCCCTACGGAGACTCGTAACCTGAGCAAGGAGGTCATCGTCTATGGAGATTGATTGATCTCCCATCTTCAGAGTGCCATTTCTCTAGCTTTTATAGAAGAACTTAGTAACTGTGGCATCGCGCCCATGGAGCCTCTCCATAAAATTTGAAAACCCTCCCTTCTGCAAAATGTTCCAGAACACCTCCTTTTGCTTCCACTCCTTGCAGTTGTTGGGTTCATAATGGTGTCAGTTTCTTCCCACTTTTTCACAAACCAGAGCAGCAGGTCGAGAGTTGAAGAGAGCTTTAGACAAATTTCTCGGATTTACCAAATATACGTAGAAAGTGTGGGAAGCGGTAGCGTGAGTCTTGCAATAAATGATACTGACCTTATTATTATTACTCATAGTGCTCCTTTTAATCCATTTTATCATTAGTTTGTCCTTTTATGATCTTTGGGGTACTATTTGATCGATCCTGAAAAATGATTGATCTGACGTCATCAAGGATGTGTTCTTTTCCCTTCCATGTAATCATTTTGTCTTGGATGACCGCCACGTTGGCTGCCCAATCAATAGAACCATTAACTTCACGATAGATATGAGATATTAAGCATTTCTCAAAAGTGTTGATGAGGTCTCTAGCAACCTTTATTATGTTATTGATAGTCCATGAAGGCTTAGAGGTTCCCTTTAGGCATTTTATGATGTTATTATATTCCCCTTCTATCCATAGATTGGGACAATTCCATCTTTTGGCTAGGAGAATACCTTGGAGTGCCACCATTGCTTCTACCTTGTGGTTAGTTTGACTCCCTATAGGAACATCAATCATTTCCTTACAGTTACCATTTTCATCTCTGACAATAGCACCGCATCCTACAGGACTAGGATTGCCTTTTGCAACACCATCGAAGTTGACTTTGAGCCAACCATGTGGGTGAGTGTGCCATATAGCTTTGAGTCTTTTATTTTGAGTGGGCTTGGGACTATCAACATACTTCAGATTCCAGGAACTTAATATGTGAGTTTCCATGGGGTTGGTAGAAATGCAAGGATTCTCGATGAGACCAATGTTCTCCACAATAGCCCATTGAATTTTCTAGAAAACAACATCTTGGGTGAGAGATGTGTCTCTAAAGATGTGGTTGTTCTTTCCATAAACCACACAGAATATGAGGGAGAGATAGCTACCACAAAGATCTCAGAAAGGGGTTAGCCCAGTGATAATTCCAAGATTGGAACAAATCACTGATAGTGTTAGGAAAAACCCAATCAATGAAAAAATTCTTAAGTCTTTCCCAAATTGAAGCAGAAAAGGAATAGTGAATAGCCAAATGGTCCACAGATTCTTCCTCCTTGAGACAGAGAACACATCTATTAGGGAAAGAAAAGCCTCTGCCCTTCAGATTGTCTAAGGTCAGGATTTTGTTTTGAAGGATAGTCCAAAAGAAAAAAATGGTTTTAGGGATTAAACCCTTTATCCAAGCTTTAGAACAAAAAGGATTCTTAGAGAGGGCTGGGGAAAGAACACCATACATAGAAGAGACAATAATGTTGCCTTTAGAATCAAATTTCTAAATAAGGGAGTCATACTCTTTATTCAGCCAAATAGAAGAAAGATGGTTCTTCAGATTAATAAGGCCTATGTGAATACTTTCAATGTTCTTCCATTTATCACCTATCCAATACACTTCAACTAGAGGGCCATAGATTCTAATACATGAGGAAGAAAAAGGGGCCCATTCAGGGATATCCACTAAAGGTTTATCAAAGAGCGAAGAATCTTCCTAAAATCTAACTTTCCTACCATTGCCAACATTCCATTTAACCCCATTGGCAATGTTGTCTTTACATTTAGAGGCATGATTCCAAATATGGGACCCATTCATATTGAAATCAGAATTGATGAAAGCGGGAAGAGAAGAAGACAAAAGAGAGTACTTACTTCTCTAAATTTTACACCATTCACTGTCAGAGTGGAATAGTCTCCAAACCTATTTAGACAAGAGAGCTTCATTGAGGGTCCAGATTCTTCTCAGGCCCAGGCCTCCATTACTTTTCAGTCTGCACACCTTTTCCCAAGCCACAACAGACATTATTTTCTTTTCCTCAACTGCTGACCAAAATTTTTTTTTCTTAATTTTCTCAATTGCTTCAGCATACTTAACAGGAATTCTGAAGAGGCTAAGGGCATAAATAGGAATGCTTTGAAG